>NW_024704746.1:15919098-16519098 GCF_018977255.1 Callorhinchus milii | reverse complement strand
GTGTCAACTCAGCTCCATTGTAGTACTTTCACCTAAATCCGGATTTTGAGTTTATAGTCTGGCCTGACACTCCAGCACAATGCGGAGAGAATGCTACAGAGTTGAGATACCGTCCTTTGGATGAGAAGTCAAATTGAGATCCAGTTTGCCTGTGCAGGTGGACGTTAAAAATCCCATTTAATTTATAAATGACGTTTTACAACTTTATAGTGCGAGCTGTCGGCAAGAAAAGTGTCTGATAAACAAAGAATAAATTATGAATTATGAAATCATAGATACTTGTGAGACAGTATTTTGCACAAATTGACTGTCACTACACTTTACCAAAGTGTGTGAAGGTTTTTTGAGGCATTTCAACATCATAAGATGCTGTATCAAATTCAAGGATGATTATCTCTGTAATTTACTATCAGATGTTTTGCCATAATGATACAGAAAGCATGTCTTATATGTACATGAATTACGACAGCAGATGCTACTTATAAGAAATTTTAATCTGTACACAGAAATTATCCAATTTAATTCAATGGCACTAAATTCCTATTATACGCATATTATTTCACTTGACTCTTGCATTGCTTTTTTCAGCAGCGGGACATCCTTCTATTGCTTTTATTAAGTCGGGATTTTCACACTGAATTTACAGTTTGACAATCTCACCAAATAGCACCTAAAACTCGTTCAACTGCTCCTCTTGTGGTAGACACTCTTATACTGGGGGTGCAATGTGCTAACTACAGACCAATATGCAGCATAATGATACAACATTATGCATTACAAAGCTACCATATGAACTGAGCATTGCTCTCCTCTCCTCCTCCACTGACCCCTAAAGTCATTTTTTTTTGGTCAACCTGATGACTAACACATGCGGAAACCCATCACCATGCTTAAGAGTATTCAAACCAAACTGAGAGTTCCATTAATCTCACCTTCACATGGAAATTCCAGAGATGTTTATTGGAATGGAATGCGCACTCTCTCCCTGGAGGTGCACATCCTGCATACTGAATTCTGGAAAGTATTAGGTGCAGGTTGGCAAGATCCAAAGCTTGGGGACCCCAGAATGTGTGTTGGGGTACTACTGGAGCCTAACCAGTGAAAACGGCATAGCTTTTTGGTGGGAGGACTGCCTGACCAGCTACGACCACCATACCCATTAGGACTTTGGCTTACAGGGTTAACAGGAGCTGAGTGAGAGGATTCCACCTCACTAAGTGGTTGGTGGATATCAGGAACTCCCTTTGGGCTTCCAGATGGGCAACACAGTTCAGCATGAAACGCGTGAGAGCATTGCCACCATCTTCCTGTCGCAGCTCGAGCACACATCCCTTCCCATTGAGCGATGTTTGCAGCAGTTGGAGCTGCAGAGTTTAAGCAGCCGCCGCTTACCTCTCTGCAGGACAATCAAGGTGAGTTCCAGGCTGGGTGTGCGAGTGCATGTTCACAAACTTGGACTTCAGGTAACACCTTCTTGCAGCTGTCGCTCCAAGCTTTAGAGTTTCCACATCAGCTTCCTGGTGGACATCTACGTTCAGTGTGGTGGGAGGACCTTTACAGGAAAGCTTGAGATGTGTACTCTTTGGCAGCCAGGTCCTCTCTGACATCTATGCAAAGTGCCTTATGATGTCTGATGTGAAAGATGCTATATGAATGTAAAATGCTGTTTGAAAGGTCTGCCTTATTTAAAACTTTAGAAGGAAATTATTGTCCTCTTAGTTCAATAGCAGAGGCCACCTTATCTTATTAAAGGAAATGTTTCACTGTCTGGGATCAAAGTTTGCTTTAGATTTGCTTAAGTTATTGTGTTTAAGGTTTGCTTTCATTGAATTTAAGTTATTTGACAGTAATTTATCCCACGTGCCCTGTTTGGAATATATATTAAGCCATTTTGCTATAATTTTGCTGAAATCACTTGTCAATCCGAACAATTGTCAAAGATTAACTTTCATATTCAATTTTAAGTGCAAAAAGCATTTGCTTCACCTTAAGCTGATTGAAAATCAGTTTAGAAAATCAGTTAATGGAGGCACACACTTGAATGCCCAGGGTCATTTCATTCTCATTCTGAGAATGATAGAAACCTTGTTTTTTCCCTTCAAAAAACTCAAGTGAAAGCCTACAGTCTTGTTCAGTACCCTACATCTATCCATCAACCAAGGCATAATTCAATTGATTTGGTGATACATATCTTCATTTCTTTGTGTGTGTTTCTCCACTGTACCATTACAAATAGCAAGAGAGGTTTTGGACCTTTTTTTAAAGAGAAAAAATCCCACAAATTTACAATGTGGATTGTACACTCCATTATTTCATTTTAAATTGCAGCAATATTGAAAAGGCCACCGTTGGGGCAAAAATAAGATTACCTATCCTCCATATGACATTTGTCACTCACTGAATGAAGTTCATCCTTTGCTTGCAACAGAATAAGCCACATTTGGAATGAGGAATGCAAACAATATTGTTGCTTTAAAGGTTTTACTCAACATGAGCAGCATGCTGCTCACCACAATTTATTCCTTAGAGCAAGGGGTAAAGAAACCATAGCCAGAAATTCCTGGACCCCTAAAGGACAAATTCTGATCAGTTTCATCTCTCTCATTGCTTAGCAATATGCTTGTATTTCCCTCTGCACTATGTTATAATTTGAATATCTGCACTTTTGTAAGGCTTCAAACAGAATTCACAAAGTAAGTCGTGGCTATTTTTCAGTCAACAACTATTCGGTGTCAAGTAGTTATTCTTTCAGTTAATATTTTCTGAGCTGATAAGAAGTCCTCACATTAAAAAATGACACTTCTAGCACCTGTATACAGTGTAGTTGTCCTAAAAAGAATTATTGTATAATTTCATGAAATTTAAATCTGTATGTAGAACGTATTGCTTCAGATGTTACAGTTTCTAGTCTTACAAGTTCTACTGAACATCACCAAGAAGACTACAGTTCTGGAAACTCATTCTGGTAAGCTTGTAAATGATGCAGCTCGACAAATTATTTAAAGTCATATTTGTTTTAACTGCTTAATCCTGTGATTCCAAGTTGCCCATTACTTGATGCAACAAAAATTCTTAAAGGCTTGTTATCTCTGTTAAAACTCAGCCTAGCTATTCTCTTTATATTACCTTTGGTCTGTGCTCATGATTTCTGTCATATTCTTAAGTTGCACCTTCTGGATAATGTACCACCGTTGACAAATTACTCAGCTGGGTTGGCACAGCATGACAGGCTGTGACTGATGTTACAGCTACACAATATTATATGCAAACATTTTTAGCATTTCACCGAGCATACAATACGCCTTTGTTACAATAATCTGTCAACCTAACAATAGGAGAAAACAGGAGGAACTTGTGCTCCTGACTGAGTATTTTGTTCCGCCACTGAATGCAAAATAACTAACTATTAAATTAATTGGTTACAACAAACCTTTTACAGTCAAGGTTTACCTCTTTATTTGTATTTAATGTGTCATTTGCATGAGCAGCATATATCACACACGGTTCTTATCTGAATACACAAAACGGTTTCATTTTGCACCTCCCATAGCGATCACTAAACTAGACAGGATATGGCCACTCACTGATTCACCACTTTATATAACTGTCAAGGTGGGGTTTGTGTCCATGAGTCACAGGAAAACAAATCAAAATAGAAGTTATAAATCAATGATTCAAGACATACCTAAAGGGGTAGCCTTATTGATCAGACTGTAACTATTTTGACTGCAAGCAGAAAATTTTGAATCAGAACCATTAAAAAATGATATGGACAGGACATTCATATACATGGATATATAATGAGATTTTCATCCATTGCTTTCTACACTGCCATCAAACTATAAATGGAAGCATCAGATTCTATTTTCATTAAATATAATTACTATCAGGGTAATGGGTCAAGATTGGACATTCGTTTTTAAGAGTTCCAGCTCCCATGATCTCATTCTCTCTTCTTTCGTCTTTCCACTTCCATTGTTAGTAGTAGTGTCACACTGATATTCTTCACGCTGAAAAGCCTTTTCATTCTTTTTTCATTTCTGTGCAAAATTATGCTATTGCATATACCACAAAGTGGAACTGATTGTTTCAGATATTTCAGCATCTCACAATTAAAAAAATCTGCAAAGCAACATCAAAAGACCTACAATCTGAGAAAATGATTCGAATATAGCCTAGAAAAGAGGAGCCTGACCAATTCTGGAAGACACAGAAGTCCTGTCTCCTATTCCTGTATGACTAGCACCAGAGCAGCTTTACTCCACTCCACTGCCCATCAAGTAATGATGGATGACTAATTGCATACTCAGTTCTTATTGATAAGTACCATACTGTCCTTGGACAACAGACTAACCCTCTGAGAATTAATAACAGTTCTTTTGCTCTGATACTTCAAACTCATCGGTCAGAGTTAAAGCTACGAAAATCAATGGATTTTGCCATTGTTTCCTATCCCTGTGTGTTATACTCAGAGCTAGGAAATAGACCATGTGCTGTGTTTATCCTACAGCACTCCCACTGGCAAAGTTCTGACTTTGGCAGGAGCACTGTGAGGTTGAGGAAGCAGTGCTCCTGCCTCCAGGGATGCAAATTATCATCTCAAGACAGNTTTTTTTTAAGTATGGCCAAAGGCAGCAATGTAAATGCTGTCGTTAGGAGTGTTATTCATTCACTCCGTTCATCGGGCTCCGGCCTGCTCCATGTCTTCCGCCCAATCCATCCTACCATCGGTGGCCAGGCTTTCAGCCTCTCTGCCCCTACACTCTGGAACTCCATCCCACGGTCCCTTTGGATCGCTTCTTCCCTTGCCTCCTTCAAGGTCGGTCTCGAGACCTTTCTCTTCGACCGTGCCTTTGGTCTCCCTCCCATCTCTCTGCCTTCCCTCACCCCTACACCACCACCCCTCCCCCATGCTCAGGCCTTGACACCTGACTGTTCAGCGCTTTGGGACGTCCTCCCAACGTGAAAGGCGCTCTATAAATGTCATTTTGTTGTTATTGTTGTTGTTAGAACCATTTTGTTTGACTGTGGGTGAGCCGAAGGACTAAATTAATTTGGAGTCTTGCACAAGCATCTGGTTGTGTTAAACCTCTCATTGGCCCAGATTTTCATCCCACGCACTGACTCAAATTGTGGAATATTTTTATAATTTTGCATCTAATTAAGCTATCTTCTGACACAAACCATCTACAACACCAAAATACCTGGCATCTGTGCATTTGAGGTCATGTAAATATATTATATTTAGGCTGTATGTTCTATTCTAAGCCAGACCACACAAATACACAGCAAGTTAATTGACTCCAGTGTAGATTCCTACTGTTTTGGAAATGTTATACTGCAGATATTTGCAAACTGAGCAGTTTACATCCTAAGCTATTGAATAGTTTACCTCTTGATATGATGTACTGCTGCTTCATCCTGTGCAATAATACGCATTTAAGGAATAATAATAATAATAATCCTTGCATTTGATATAGCGCTTTTCACGTCGGGAGGACGTCCCAAAGCGCTTCACAGAATATACTGTAAAGTGAATTGACTGTATATTTGTGGGCGAACGCGGCAGCCAATTGCGCACAGCAATGTCCCACAAACAGTCGTAGATTGAAAATGACCAATTTTTATTATTGTTTTTGGTTTTGGAGGGATTATTAGGCTCTGTGTGGAGTAAGGAAACTTGCCCAAGGTTTCGCCCTGACCTGCCTGGAATTGAACTCAGGTCTCTCGCTTGCAAAGCGAGTGCTCTAACCACTGAGCTACAGGACTCCATGTAGCATTTACCTGAAAGGATTGCATCATTCCCTGCAGAAAATATCTGAAAAGTCGCACAAACCCCACATGACCCTAATCTGAAGTGAAGGTGCTGAAACAGTTCTATTTTTTCAGAGTGTTCCTTGGAGGTGGTACTCAATGTGCTCTTGAACACTTCACTACAGATAATGGATAATTACCACTGTTTATCAGGTTCCTCATTGTTCTGGGTTTTTAGATATCTGACAACAATTGGCAAGTATTTCTCAGGCATCTCAGGTAATTGTACAACAGGTTTCAGGATCCTCATCAAAATACAACATACTGTAGCCATGCAACATATCTGCTGAGCCAGATAGATACTGAATGGGACTCAAGACAGATTTTGTTTAAGAATTAGGCAGGAGGTAAACCCCAGCAACAGAGATAGACAAGACTCTATGCTCTAACTACTCACACCCTTATTGTACCACAGTCTCTCAGGTGCTATAGTTAACAGCCATAGCACTTTCTCTGCAACATCCCTGACCTGGTCAGTCCCAAAGTCTCCTACAATACTTCTTTTCTCCATGGAAATAGAAGTTTCTTGGTCCCTGATCAATCCCATTTTCCAAAACTGTCAGCAGCAATTGACTCCCATCATCTTCCAATCAATCCTACCTGCAGGCTTGTGTGTGTTTACAGGGAATTGGATCACGCTGCCAATGTCCAGCCAACAGTTAATTCAGATTGACGTCTGTAATGGAGTTGTTGATAGCATTGATAAATTAGAGCAGCTCTGGCATGGCCTGTAAATGTAACTCTGATGCAAAATCTAATCATTATAAACTGTTCCTGAACTGGGGTAAACAGGAACAGACTAAACCCAATGTTCCTTGGTTTCTGTCCAGTTCACACTAAAACTGATGGCAATGTAAACTGCGCATCAACCTCTGTGCAAAACTGCACCAGATTATGAAAAAATGCCCTATTTTATCCACTTAATATTTTTCTCAACCAGAAAATGTAACGTTTAATCCGCCATATCTGCATCGAACAGCAAAATGAAAACCTAGAGGAAATAGATTTCAAATCCAAAAGTGTTTCTTCTTCTCAAGCTGGTAAATATTTTTTTCTAACACAAGAACATTCTTCCTGCTTGAAAAACATGATAAAGTTTTTATCATTTGTAAACAGCAGTCATATAAAGTTACATTTTTCCATGACATAAGTCTAGTTATCTCCTGCTGTATCCAGCTGATATAAGTGTCCCCACAATGTTTGGATTCAGGCATCCCAGATTTAGGGACCAAGAAAAAAATGGGTTTGAAAATGCGATATTTGGAAATGAGTTGTAAATATTGAATTGGTAAACAGATGTGAATCACACAAAAACTTATGGAGGCTCCACCCTGATGTGCTGGAAGGAAATATTTGCAGAGTAATAAAAACCTAAGGTGCAGGAAATGGCTATTAGATAACTCCAGTGTAGGAGGTAGTTTCTTCACGCACCAAATTCTAGGCTAGAGTTTCTATGTTTCTCTGACAATGGGTCAATGTGAACACCTTCAAAGACTGGATAAACTTTCTTTACTTACGATGAAATTAAAATTCCATATAATAATAAATAATAAACATCCTTGCATTTGATATAGCACCATTCAAGTTGGGAGGAAGCCTCAAAGCACTTCCTAGGATTTACTGATATTATTGTTCCCTGATTGGCGGGACGTGACAAGTGGTGTCTCCCAGGGGGGTGTACTGGGTCCCCAGCTATTTGCCATATATGTAAATGACTTGGATGAAGGAATAGAAGGTTTTATATCCAAGTTTGCAGAAGATACTAAGCTAGGAGGCTCAGTAAGTTGTGTAGATGGTAGTAGGAAGTTACAAAGGGTCTTAGAGAGATTAAGTAAGTGGGAAAAGCTGTGGCAGATGGAGTTCAATGTAGGGAAGTGTGAGGTCATCCACTATGGATTGAAAAAAGATAAAGCAGAATATTTTCTTAATGGGGAGAA
Organism: Callorhinchus milii; assembly: GCF_018977255.1. Taxonomy (NCBI): domain Eukaryota; kingdom Metazoa; phylum Chordata; class Chondrichthyes; order Chimaeriformes; family Callorhinchidae; genus Callorhinchus; species Callorhinchus milii. The sequence goes on along the minus strand of NW_024704746.1, from coordinate 16,511,347 downwards.
ATTAAGAACTCTGGAGGAGCAAAGAGATTTGGGTGTCTGTATCCACAAATCACTAAAAACTAGTTCCCAGGTGCAAAAAGTGATCAAAACGGCGAATGGAATGTTGACCTTTATCTCAAGGACCTGGAATACAAAGGGGAAGAAATGATGCTTCAGCTGTAGAGAGCGTTAGTCAGACCCCATCTGGAGACTGCGTTCAGTTTTGGGCACCACACCTCAGAAAAGATATATTAGCTCTAGGTGGAATAGGTGGACAAAGCTTGATGGCCAAATGGCTTTTTATTCAGCCCATGTTTTCTTGTAATAAAATCTACGTCAGCAGAGAATGCCTTTTAGTGTATAACAGTTAATGATTTTGGCGAATGAAGTGGGTTAAGAGCTGTAATGGTAAATGCCTGGAAGCAACTTGCTGCCTGGTTCTCAGATGTTTTTAACGTGGTTTGGTCAGATTGGAACAAAAGTGAGTAGAATCAAAATCTAATAAAAAAAACAATGCACTGTAATATTAATAATAATAATCCTTGCATTTGACAGAATATACTGCCAAGTGAATTGACTATATTTTGTGGGCAAAACACAGCAGCCAATTGTGCACAGCAGTGACCCACCCACAGTTGTGGATTGAGTGATCAAATTATATTTTTAAGGGATTATTACCCCCGGAAAAATGATCTGCCAATGGACTAATATACAAAACATAAGAAACTGGCACATGAAGAAGGCTAATCAGGCCCATTGACTGAGCTTCTTCCTTACATTCTTTCAATTCTAGTGTAGAGAGCATGTAAGAAATATTATACTATTCTCTCTATTATAATTATAATCCTTGCATTTGGTATTGTGCTTTTCACATTGGAAGGACACCTCAAAATATTTTACAGCTTACTGTAAAGTGCAATGACTGTGTATTTGTGTTGGTGAACACCTACAAATGAGGTATATTGATTCTACTTAACTTACTCGATCTCTCCAGGAAATGTTTTACAGCTTTTCTGCCTTCAACCATACCCACACCACAACCACACCCCAAAATGTAAAACCAGAAAAAAACATTGGATCTCTCTGATCTTACATTGTGTGTTGTTCACCTTTGATTGGTTGATTTCCTTGACATAGCTCCTTGATGGAGTCGTGTAGCTCAGTGGTTAGAGCACTTGCCTCATAAGCGAGAGACTTGGGTTCGATTCCCAGCAGGGCGAAACCTTGAGCAAGTTTCCTTACTCTACACGCCTAATAATAATCCTTCAAGAAAAAAAAACAATAATAAATAGGTCACTTCAATCCACGACTGTTTGTGGGACACTGCTGTGTGCAATTGACTGCCATGTTTCGACCACAAATATACAATCAATTCACTTTACAGTATATTCTGTGAAGCTCTTTGAGACGTCTAGAAGACATGAAAAGCGCTATATCAAATGCAAGGATTATTATTATTATAATATTTCCCTTGTCTTGCAGCAATCATTCATACACATAGTATTTGATCATTTCTATTTCCACATATCCTTATACAACTTTCAATTCTGCTGCTAAAATTCATGTAACTTTTTCAAAAAAATACTAATCATTACAGTATTAACCGTTTAAGCTGCAAGTCTTTTCACTGGCTTGCTACTGGGGTGAAACAAAATCCTTCTAATCTCAAGTTTTGCTTTGCTTGAGCCACTTTTATTTTACACACAATTCTAAGTTACAACCCAAGCTCAATAACTTTCTTGTGCCTACTTTATCCATTCCTCTCTGCATTTTTTTTGTGTATATAAAAAAACCTAGATTATGCCTGTTTTAAATGTTCTTCTCAGTGCAGGGAATAAGTTGAGATCTGTAAATCTCGCTTCACATCTCAGAGTCCTGAATTATGGAGTCAACATGTTCACTCTTCTCTGAAACATCTCCAGCATGTCTACCAAATGTAGCCTCTCCAATGATCCACGTGTATTAGAATATCTCTATGTGGTTCCGGTACATGGTTGACCTATTGATACCAGTTTCAAATTGACTTTTAGTGAATGGTCAATATTCTCCTTCCAAATTCTCTTCTTTGTTCAAGCTTTGCTATCATTCATTATGAGCATGTTTAATGATCCTGCTGGCCTATCATTAGTTTTACATGTACAGGTATCCGCATTAAAACACAAATGCAGTTTTATGATTATATATATCGATCTCCTTCTGTTGCAGTTTGTTGGTCACTTTAAATTAACTATATGTCGGGCATCAGAACTATTATCATAACTATCATAAATCAACAGGCAACATAACTTGAAAGAGAATTGTTTTGTGAGCACTCTTAAAGAGCAGCCAACATGCTGATGATTTTACGATGCACAGAGCTTTTTAATGATGTATGCAAATTACATTATTAAAACAGTACCACTGATCGAGTTTCGTAACTTTTCATCAGTTGACGATTTTTTGGTGGCATTTTCAGACACATGGACGTGGATGTGAATTTACGATTCAGCTCTCTCCGTGTAAGCTTTCCAACTCTCCCAGAATCTGTGATCGCTTTAAATTGGCAAGGTCATCCAAATATTTACAAAACAGCAGCTAGAAGCAATGAGAGAAAGAACATCCATTATTAAAGTAAGGAAAATGCCAAAATACCACCCCAAAGGATTACTTGTCATATTAAAAGTGAAGCCCTTCTATTGTCACCTTTTTTGGCTGACAAATTCTGAGTAATAATCAAACTGCTTCACTTTATGACTGAATATGCTTTCTCAAACACATCAAATTTAATCCCTCAGTTGTGGATAGGTAACCACACTGTACTTCACAGTTGAAGATTATGTTGGAAGTTTAAAGGAAATAGCACACGAGGGAAATCAAATGTGGATGGTTTCAAAAAAAGTTAAAATATTGTTTGGGTCTAAGTAACTTTATGTGAAGAATTAAATCTAGTTACTTTCCTGTACCCCAGAAAGCTGAGTGACATGAATGCAAAAATGCAGAACATAAGGCACTATTCTGTTTACTCTTAACACACAAAGCTTGAAGAAATGGAGGGGGAAAAAAATAATTTGAGATGATGATGGTTATAAATGTATTCACTAAAACACATTTTGTTTTAGAGTTCCAGATTGTATCACTCTAAACATTTGGAAAACATCTCCCCAAAACTGTCACTTAATAATAAGTGGTCCTTATTCCAAATAGCCTACAACATTAAAACAATAATGATCCCTTATTCTATTAAGTCTTATTTTGTGTACAAGAAGCAGTAACTATAATGATGATAATTTTGCTACAAATGATTATAATGATGGCACAGTAGTGAGTTTAACAACAGCCTAACCTCTACTGAATAGATGATTTCAAATACTGGCAACCATCCTACCACTGCAGATGTCTCTCAAGCTGCACAACTCTGCTCAGCAATGCATAATTAAACTAAAGATTGATAATACAGTACTAAACGTTTTGATAACTGAAGAAAGCATTTTCAAATTCAATCTGAACTGATTGTGTCTTTCAAACGGTCTAATATTTTAAAATCTTATTTGAGAAAATATTGAAAGTTTTCATTTCACAATTCGCACAGTGAACTTTCCAAGTGACAGATTAGAACTATGGAGTGAAAAGCTAATCTTGACATATGTATTACTACATAGGGGCATTTCATATATAAATGGAATATTGTATTACTGCATTACTGATGATTTCTTTTTCTCATTCACTTCAAATTATTAAATTCCTCCAACTGATGACACACACACACACACACTGCAACCTCGTAAATGCAGATTACATTGGAGTCAGAAGGAAGGATTACTCAAGGGAAATCAAATGTGGCTATTTTAAAGAGAAAGTTTGATTGAAATCCAATTTTTAATATATTTGTGAAATCTAAATGACATCGTTGAAGAAATAAAGTTAGCAAAAAGTACCCCAATCTAGAGTGTGATCAGAGTTCTAGGAATAGTATTTCAAGAATCTGTAAGCACAAAGCTACTTCTCTATTCAATGCGATGTCCCGTCTTGCTACTTTTTAAAAAAATTACTGGAGGCTTTTTCTTTGATCAAACAAAACCTTTTATAATTAAGTGGAATTATTTAACTGTCATGGCACATCCTGCTAAATGACACATATCACAGCCCAAAATTGGGAAATGATTTCGGGCAGAGTGAATGGAAAGAGCAAGAATAAATTAAGGTTTGAAAGGATATACTTTATATCATTTTCTCTACAGAGTCAAGGTACCGGTACAAATCTACATTATTTCAATAATAAAAAAAGTTCATTTCTGAGCTGTCAATCAAAACTTGGCTACCCTTTGTACAAGTTATTGGGAAGCAGTTGAATTTTCTCTTTGTAAGAATGTATTCTTCAGTCACTGTTGGCATTTCTGCAGTTCACCTCTACTGCTTCAAATCTTCACGTAATGTATTGTTTTAATCTGGTCCTCATCTATCCGATAGAGCATATCATAAGTTGCTAAAAAAGTGAGCTTTTTCTTACTTGCCTATATTATGATTTTCTATTCTTAAAAAGTTAACAACCCTATTGCTTTTTTTTAGAAAAAAACAGATTGGCCTATGATGAATCTCCTAAATTAAGTGCATTACTTCATCTAGGAGGTCCAAACTAGAAGATCTAAACATAAGATACTAGCTCAAAGAAAGCACAGCTTGTTTCAAAGTACCGATTGGGTCATTTAGTGAAAAATAAAATTAGCTTCAAATAGGCACTGAGGACTACTGTATGAGATATTATCTCATAGTAATATGTGGTGAGTTGCTAACATATAGCGTTGCAAATGCTAAGAAAATACTCCNTTTTTAATTTATGAGAATATTTTTAAGAACCCCTCCATGGGCTTTCTGTTGGGCTGTGAAGACTTTCTGAGCCATGCTTCCTGGGACATGCAGGAGCTTCTCAGACATATTTGGCTCCAACTTAAATTACCCTTGCTCCAAAAGCCAACCAGTAGATGGTTGAATTAGCTGAGTCTGTACAGCATTGGTCCCAGGGCAAGCTTCTCTTCCATTTCAAAATTGAAGACATTTTGTGGGCTTGAGCTGATCGCCATGACAACCCTTTCTACTGAGACATCAATTCGCATCTCTCGTGATTGTTTTGAAAGGCTAGGGAAGCCACTGGAAAAATACTTTGGAGCCAACATTAATTATGATTGTCCCCAAAGAAACTCTGTACTTCATTTTGGAGCCAAAGCTTAGCTTGTCGTTTTCCTATTTGTCCCTACAACAGCACTCCTGCCATAGCCACAATTCATGAGATTTTAACCTGATGCAACATTTCATTGTATTTTTACAATGTCGTGGTCTACACGCCATTGGAAGGGGAGGATTTGGCCATGCAATTTCTTGCATGAAAGTGTAGACATCAGGAAATAACATCCCTTAGAGGAAGTAGGAAATTGGGATGGGTTCAACTTACGCTGCTGGGCTGCAGGGAGTCCTGTAGCTCAGTGGTTAGAGCACTCACTTCGCAAGTGAGAGATCTGGGTTCGATTCCCGGCAGGGCGAAACCTTGGGCAAGTTTCCTTACTCCACAAGCCTTATAATAATTCCTCAAGAAAAAAATAATAAATTGGTCACTTCAATCCACGACTATTTGTGAGACACTGCTGTGCGCAATTGGCTGCTGTGTTTCGCCCACAAATATACAGTCAATTCACGTTACCTTCATATAGAGGGATAAAAGTTCCCCAATAGTGCTTGGCCATTGGGGAACTCTACCAGGGTGCAAGGAATTATTTCTTCATGCAGAGAACAGTTAGCAGCTGGAATGGGTTACCAAGAAGGGTGTTTGGGTTCAGGATGCTGGACTCACATAAGAAAAAGTTTAGTTGTGTGATGGAGGACTGTGAGAAGGGTATTCTAGATGCATGAGATGAAATGGGACAACAAGATTTATCCATCTGAACTTTTGTTATCGCCTTGTGAATAGAAGTGGCCCTGCTCTAATTACATGCCTGTTTTATTCCTTTATTTTCATTGCTACTCCAACAAAAGGCATAGACTGCAGTACAACCAAGATAGTGTACAAAGAAATAAGTGCTCCCTTTTCTAAAAAGACCTCACCATTAAAATAATCATGTTTTTCCCTTTCCATTCAGTCTTACTTGGTGCATGACTAATGGTAACCATAAGGCTGATGAGGACAGGATAAATGCATGTGAGACAAGCGTGTAAACTGAAGGATCCACACAGATTTTTAGACAAAGCACAAGGGCTTACTCAAGCTTTTTTTGAGGGGATGTTCTCCTCTAAAGTATACAAAGCATTGTGACCCTCGAGATCTAAACAAAGCGCGTCCCTTAAATGTATGTATGTCTGCCTGCCTCCCCCCATAAAAGGGGGTGAGGAGACGGCAGGGAGTGAGGTAAAGGCTCACCGTCCTGCAAAGTATGGCAGAACCCCGAGGTGGGGAAGCCTTGGTGCCTTTACCAAAATGGAGTGCGCAAAGGCCCCCTCCCACCTGCCTCCAGGGGCCGGGTCTGTTACGTTCTGTAACGGGATAATAACATGTTGCGTCTTCTTTTCTGTAACAGGTTTGACACTGTCTGAGACAAGCATAAATATATATCAACAAATATATATATATTTTGATTGAAAAACAATGCAAAGTATTGTACTAATACTGTATCAATTGGTTGAATTTCCTTACAGTTATGGCATCTTTTTGTCTTCCTAAAATGTTACTTCTCAGATGAAAAATTTTAATATGAAAATGGAATGGAAAGTTTGAAAATGTTATTAACATAACACTTAACCCACAATCTGCTTTAGCTTGCCTGGGAGCAACAATGAACAGACCAAAGGAAATATTAAATAAATGTTTACCATCTGATCTATATTTACTTCAAAAGGCCCTTACTTGAAATATGGAAATCATGTTTACCAATTCTAAGGCAACAGCTTAAATCATTCACAGAGTAGTGAAAGAATCTGGGATACAGAATTCAGACTTAATCACTTTTTATCTAAGCAATGTCTTTGTACAAACAGTGCCCATTAAATGATATGCAAAGGAATAACATGATTATTTTCATTACAGATAAATATTTAATAGCATTCCTCTACCTTACCGAGAAAATACCAGTTTTAAACTTGATTGCAGTTTTGAATATTCCACACAAGATAAGGACAATAAGAAGAGTATTTATAAATTTGTCACAGAAACCCTGATATTTCTTTAAAAGAAAATATTAAAAATTAGTTTGGAACAATTTGCATTCTAATACTGTTCTTCTCATATCAACTATTCCCATGTCCATGAACCTTATCTTGACAAAAGAGTTATCTTGGTAAATCCTCCGTCTATGTAAAGAGACAGAATGATTGTTAGCTGAAGGGTCCTATTGCCTGGATTCCCACAAGTTTTGAGAAACGATTCCATCCAACTGAGGCAAACCATCTACCACAAAATCAGAAGAATTTCTGCAGGGAAAGAGAAATAAGATCAAAACTTATTTGCAATAATTCTCAACTCCCGCTTTGACTGCTGGAAGCAATGGCAGTTGACCTTCCAGGCAATTATAAATGTTCTTGTTTTTATGTACAGTATTTTCAACATAACTTGTTCCTTTTTAAAATTCGCATTGTGACAATAGTCCACCAGACGCTCTGTATTAAGTCTCATGTCTCCCTAGGTGATTTTTGTCCACTTAAATATCCTTAGTGAGAATTATTGGCAGGTCATTATACTCTCAGAGGAGAACAAAGTATCTTTCTGTAACCCAGAACCTGGTGCTGTTCAGAAAAGCGGGGCGATCAAAGAAGTGTGTGAGGCACCAAAAGAACGTTTCTTCTCTAGACATATCCTCCAGAAAACCGCACAGTTAAAAGGCAAACAAACACCAGTGTTTATTTAATAAACAATTTGTTAATAGTAATACGTGTTTAATCCAAATATTTTATCATTTGTCGCAAAATGTTTGTTTGGGGTTGAAGTTTATATTGAAACCTTCCTTCTGCTGTGCAGCATACAACAGACCAAAGGAAACATTAAATAAATGCTTACCATCTGATCTATATTCATTTCAAAAGACTCTGACTTGAAATATGGTCAAAACAATAATATCTTCTGAAGGCTGCATGTGTGTGTTCCAAGTTGGCAGTGTAGCCTGAGGTGCAGTTGTTGATAGTTTTTTGGAATCAGTTGTTGCATGTTGCACCTCTTTTCTCACGCATTTCCAACCTCCAGTTAACAAAGAATGCAGCATCTGGTTTGGATTGCACTACCTCACAGTTACATTCAAGTCATTTGTCATATCAATGCATTTCACAAGCACATGGGGGTGCAAAGACGATCTTTCCATGCTGTGCTGTGTAATCAAAATATTCCTGCTCCAATAAACATGGGGTGAAGAAGTCAGGCTGATAGAAATTTGGCCAAAACCCAGCCTTTTGCCGAACCTCCCATTTCCTGTCTGGTAGAAAATGGCTTTTTGCTGCCATTAATTATTTTTTGCCCAAGAATAAACAAACTATTTGCATGGATGATTTCTTTGGAAAAGTAATTTAAATTTGTAATTTAAACCCTCTGAGAAACGTAGAAGGAGAAAGTACATTTTCTGTCTATTGGGATGTAGCGTGTTGGCATTATAAACAGTTGCTGTTGTAACTGGAGCTTGGGCCAACTTGACCTTGGTTTATTTTTATCGAATGGGGGTGGAGATTATATTTGAAGGTGTTAACACTAGGTTTAATTTAATATTTGGAGCTGGGAAAATTAATTCTGTCTGGAAACTATATATGTGAGTCCTCAGGAGCTACTCCTTGTGAACCCTTCTCCCAATTGATCTGAGGAAATTCTACTGGGTAAATAGATGGGAATTTAATTGTTATACCTTTGAATCATTGCTTTTAACCTTTGTTTTAAATGATGTCCATGCTGTGATTTAACCTAATAATACCGTATTCCTCCTGGGTATAGGAAGGTCTTACCAGCATCTAAGGGGTTCCTAATTTCACCAAATATTGAGAGCTGAACCTGACTATAACACTTTCTCTAACCCTCTCTGCGTCAACTTGCTAAGGCCCGAGTCTCGGGAGGAACTTTTTAATAGATATCAAACTCACTGGAATTTTTTTTAATTATATCTAAATTATATTTCCTCCCTGAAGCATTTTGCAAATAAAAAATTAATAAGCGAGGCACCTTGTTCCTGCTGGGTGCTTTATGGCTGACTGCAGAAGGAATAGGTTGGCAGACACTGAATCCTGGCAGGTGATTTCAAAAGCCTGCTGACTTTGATTTGTGGGGTTGTTAGGCAGCAAAAGGGTTTTGTGTTTTGTCTTTTAAAAGTGTTCAGATCAGGAAGGACCAGAACCCAGAGTACTTTAGCAGGTCATCTGTGATTGTTTAGAGTTAGTGCCAATCACAGTATCCGAGGTAAGTGTGACTCAACCTTTATGATCCACTAAATGTCAACCATTGGCCGTGGTTTGTCTTAGCAATTTCACAAGTAATAAAATACTGGCATTTGAAATGACCTGCAGTTGAATTTTGTAAACCCAGGAGTCTCTGTATATGCACTGAGATCACAATAAAGATGGATACTCTCGGCTGCAATTCTCCTAATTTCCCACACAGAGACAGAAGTCCAGGACCATCTCTCTCCTGGAGTCTCGCTGTTGATAAGGAGAAAAATCATCACAGTATTCCATGTTTGCTGCTGGTGCAAAGGGTAGAACAGTATGTAGACTGTGGGCACATATCTGTACAGTAACGTAATAGTGTGGTAGGAGCTTTACTGTCCACCCATGAGTCCCATATTTAACCTGGGAGTGTGTGACTACTGATAATTTGGAAAAATTCTTTAAACTGCCATTCTTTACTTCAGCAAGCATATTTCTCCAATAAGCAAAGTTTGAACTTTCATGAATTAGCAATGTTTTGGCAGAATTTTTAAATAATGCCTTTATCAAGTCAAAATGGAGTCCATTAACAGCATCAGAAGGGAAATTAAACAAATACAAAGAAAATAATCAAATGACGACAACAACAACATTCATTTATATCGTGCCCTTCATACGGGGTAGATTCCCGGATCACTTCACTACCCCAAGAATGACTTGTGTTATCCAGCCCAGAAGCCCAGAAGCACAGCTTTTACTACGACAAAGTGACCAAAAAGTGACACAAGCAACACGAATGAAGAATGCCCTGTTTACATCGCCTGGCTGTGCACAATTGTGTTAACGACACAAAGTAGATTTTCTAGCAGGTCAAATCGTGAGTAATAGACGTCAGTGCTCAGGCAACCCTACAACTACAACCCGAGTCTATGAAGATCCTGACCCATTTTTTGTTGCCGGGTTTGAAATCAGTGTTAAAATGTATAAAAACTAAAGCAGTTTATTGAGATGCAAGAAAAGTAGATTGTTACTTACTGCATTATCTCTAAAATACACAAGATAAGGCCTTCTTCAGCTGGCTCTACTCTGTGCACAATTTGAATCAGATAAACACTTTGGTTTGAGACATAGCACATCATAAGTTACTGCAAAGCTGACTGCTTTGTTACAGAAGCTGCATGTTGCTGAACTATGTATCAGTGTACATCTTCTGATCCTCAATCATCACATTCTCTTCATACCTGGTAATAGTGATTGTAAGAAAGAATGCTGAATTAAGTAGAGCCTGGGGAGAAAAAGAGTGGGATTTTGAAATAGAGGATACATGATGAGCAGCGAATATGATTATCTCACACCAAATGCCGCTGAAACATTTATTCATGCCTTTGTTATCTCTTGTTTAGTCTTTTCCGATGTACTCCTTGATGACATCCATAGCTTCATCATCCATAATCTCCAATTTTTACCAAAGCCCTGCTGCCCGTATCCTAACCTGCACCAAACTCCCCAGACTGGCTCCTTGTCCTCCAGCAGATCATTTTCAAGGCACTCACCCTTAAGTCAGGAAGGACAGAGTTATGGTCAGCAGTGTAAATATGTGATCAGATTGTATTCTTTGATCATGATGTATTCTTTTTATACGACATATTGGGCTACAATTCATGGCAGTTTCTTAACACATTCCTTGGGGTAGTTAACACAAGGAATGGATTAAGAAGGAAATGCAAATTTCACCCCCATTAGATGGGTCATTAAAATAAAACAATTAAATCTTACCCATTTAAATTAAAATTATTAAGATCAGAATTAAAATTCAGACGCACATATTAATTTTAAAGAGCAGCTAAAGCACTGTGTGGATTGTGCAGTGGTTTGAGTGAAGTTCCTATGAAATGACTTTTCATTTCACATGCCATCTGTTCTCACTTGTGATGTGTGGGCATGAAAGGAATTACATATTGACAACAACATCATTTGTGACAAAGTTAAATTAGATCTTTTTTAATTCAGGATGGATCCTGGAGTTCGCCAAACATATACCATTGCCAATGGTGAACCTATTCTGTATCCGTGAGGTTTGTGTGTGTGTGTGGGTGGGTGGGTGTGGGGATAGGAGACGTAGAGAGATGAGTCAAATATACTTGAGAGATATTTGTGTTCAAATTAATGGGTATAATTGGCAGTCTTTCTCACACCACAAATAAAACCCCATTGGCCATAGGAAAACAAGGTTCTTCTTGTTTTACATCTATTAAAAGAGTAATTTAAATGTATTTCAGGATCCTCATGGGAAACATTAGTCATTTTGGTCTTCATTTACCTCCTTTCCCCTGCAAGCTATTGCATGTGACAGGAAAAGCACACACAAAGATAAGTATGGAGATGCATTTCCAGACTTGTGTGGTGCAGGTTTATGTGCCCATTGTTCTCAGCTTCACGGAGTGTTCTACAGGTTGGAACAGTGCAATATGGACACCTTACATTTGTTTGAATTTCCATTACTTCACAAAGATACAAGGAAGAAGCACAGCAGAACGAACCGAGGTAATGATCTGAAATGCTCTGTAATTGGACAAAGAGACTAGAATAGTCATACACTTTGTATTTAGGATTGCAGAATAAAATATCAACTTGTAATTAAACAAACATGTCAAACTAAAATAAAATAAATTGTTTCTTCAGCAAAACTCTGAAACCCAGGAGCAAAAAAAATCATCAATCCTCGCCCCCACTCACAATAAAATTATTTGAATTAAAAAAAATGAAAGGTAACAAGTGATGAAATAAATACCACTGGATATCTTTGTAAAGGTCAGCATTTTACATGTGAAAGAAAGCACTAAAATAGAAAAACAAGTGCATTGAACCCTTGCAAAAGGACAAGCAACAGATAGGGTGCAGGATACAGAAGCAAAGTCGGCAAATCATACCAAGAAGAAAATGTTAACAAGTAATTAAATAGATATTTTCTAAGGATTAAAAAAATTAAAATGTAAAATATCTGCAATGAATTAGTAAATAATTTATAATATGAATACAGGATAATAAAGGAGAAAGAAAATCAAAAGCTGCCTACAATTTTTTAGTGTCCCTTTTACCCAACAACAACTTGCATTTACATAGCGACTCTTTAAGTTGAATAACTTATCAGAACTCTTTACAGGGATGGGTGCTCAGCAGGGAACAGGGGAGCGTGGGAGGAAAGGGAGGTGACCAAAGCCATGATTGAACAGGTAGGTTTATCCTACTGGAAGCAATGGAATATGGTAGAGTAATTTGAAACAGGAAACTTGTTTACATTTCCCCATTCTGAATCTCTCAGTCTGGGGATGAGGAGAGCCAAGTGCTCTGAGACGCTACCCTGCACGGAGGGTGCTGTATAAGAGCAAGTTGTTGTTGTTGTTGTTGGATGTGCACAACTCTACTCATCACTGCTAAATGGTGGTTAACTTTTTTTTACATGTTAATAAAGAGCCAGGAGTACAACATTGGACCATTTAACATTCATTGGACTGAATTTTACTGAAACAAAGCTGATTTCTACTGCAACCAGTGGCATTAATTCCATTCTGAAACCAGGGCTTGAATCAAATGAATGCCGCTAAAAACATTTTTTTCTACCCTCTTTAGTGTTTATATAAGCGCTTTGGGACGTCCTCCCAACGTGAAAAGCGCTATATCAAATGCAAGGATTATTATTATTATTAATTTTAATCAAGGCTAAACTGTGTGATATAAAATGGAGCAAATGAGAGGGAATTCATTATCAGAACCCATTATAAAAATCCATTTGTTACAAAGGATTGCAATTAATTTGATTATCCTTGTGCTCCAGTTTGAAAGTTGGTTGAATACTTTTATTTAAACAGTGAGCCTTGGTGCCATCGTCCATCTTTATAGTGTCAGTCCGACCATCAGCAGTAGTATTCCAGCATCACAACTGACTTCACAGCCACTTACCATCCTTGATGGATTTCCATGCTGTTTTCAGAGGCAACAGCACCTAAAACAGCAGCATAAGCAGTGCATTATATTGGCCCAGGCCACGAGTCACCATTCAAAAACAATCTGTTGTTTCAATTTCAGTGTTGCCATCAGTATGTTGGATTCAACCCTGGAAAGTAAATGTGGGCAAAATCAACACCAGCAGCCTTAGAGTATTCCTACTTGAACCAGACTGAAGTACACTTCTTTGCAATGTAAATGTGCTACGTACTGGGATGCTAGTTTAAGAAAGGAATTGAGCTTGACTGCGCAGTAGAGCTAAATTAGCATACAATTGGTGCTCATGCACCCTAAGGTCAATTACTAATCGTATTTCAGCTCCCTTGCACTGTTAGCGTCAGTAACTATCATTCAAGCTAGTCAAAATGGTGTCATAACTATATGTTTTTTAAGCAAAACATCTATAACCATGGGGAAAAGGTAACATTAATCATAATTCTTTGTAACAGTTTGTAGAGCATTTCTTTCAGAATAAAAAATTGTGATAAAAATATCCACTGACTTGTTCGGAACAGCATTAATGGATATTTTGCAGTCTTCCGACAATGCACAAGAGGGAAAGAGGCAGAAATGTAGACAACATTTTAGAAGAAATAAGCCTGAAAGAGATTAATCAGAGAATTAACACACAAAGTGGACAATAATACAATGCAAAAGTAGCAGATCAAAATAGATTTCATAAATTGGAAAAATGGTGATACAATGAAATAATAAGATTTATATTTTACGATATAATTTACTTTAGTAATTTCCGGTTCATTTTGAATGTAGAATTTACATTTTCAGTACCATAATAACAGTTCAATTGTATCATAAATGTGAAAAAGCTAAACATTATCACTGCAGTGCTGATTAGATATGAATTATAAAAAATAAGAATTGCAGAGTTCAACATGCATCAGCACCAGCAGAGTAAATTACCTTGTGTTTTTCTTCATGCAGAAACAAATACGTTTATTTTAGTTTCCAATTTACATATTGATTTAATGTTTATACTTTATGAATAAGATGTCTAATTGTTTCGCTAACATCTTGCAACCTTATTCCTATTATCACAAATGAACCAGCTTAGTTTTTTAAAAATATAAATTTAGTGTGTCCTTTTATTTTTATTTTTCTAATTTTCTCCCCATTGGAATATACCTCTCTGCTCATGCTCCCCAGCCTCACGCTGTCCAGCCCAGCACGCTCACGCTACCCAAGTTCCTCATGCTGGGACGTAGTTCCATAGTTGCTGGGAGCCCTCTGGTTCCCTGGCCAAATGTCCAGTGTTCACCTGTGAACCCTGCCAGTGAGTCTCCGCCACAGCCAAGCCTCTCTCCATCCAGCCTCCGTGCATATATACACACGCACACACAGAAAAACTACTAGTTCAGGGGTATTCATTCCATTTTGAAACCAAGTCCTGGTACAAGGCTTGAATGGTTAACTTGCTGAAGGGAAATCGGGTCCAGCAGTCCCAGTTGGTTTTCCCCTCCCAAATCCTTGGAAGGCTACGGCCAATTTACTGTCCTCATGAGATCCTAGCTGAAAACCAGACCAGCAAAACTCAGAAAGGATCAAAAATCAAAGCAACGAGATCCTGGTCTACAAGCTGCAGCTCTATCAACCACAACATCAGGGCTGCCACAAGTGACCTTTATTAATGTTTTTTGTCCCTCTTTAGCTATGTTGGAAAATAAAGTATGAAGCACTTCTCTTTAGAGTATAACTGATATACTGCAATTGGTACACAATTATCTGAAGTACATACTTAAGATGAGTACAGTATATTTGAAAGTATGATGTAGCACTACAGCAAAACTCCAAATGTTATTGCACCATTGCTAAGGATTCAGTGGAACAGTTTTATTCATCCAGAATCACAAACAGGCAATGAAATCAAAACTCCCACACTTAATTTCCTCCTTACTGCAACATTCTCACAGCAGCAAATGCACTTAAAAATTGAAATAAGTATTCATCCATTCAGTCCTGTATTCCAAATGTTATGCTTCATAATGTAGTCATTCCCGACTCACTGGAACGTATTTTCCCGTTAGGTTTAAGAGGTTATATTGCCCTGTAACAAAACCTTCATGGAACCAATGCAGCTTATGCCATTATTTTCATAACAATATTTCTGACAGTTTGAAAATGCAATTTAGAATGGCTCTTTGAAACAATTTATTGCTAACAGAAAAGTTATAGCAAACTCCAGGACTGATGACATTTTGGATACCCCCAAATTAGCTCTGTGAAATTTGTAGAGTGCAAGATTATCCTCCTGGAAAACAAAGGATCTTTAATGTGCTCAGCGAAGTTATTGACACAGTGATTTGACTGCCTTCCCAGATTGTTCACCTTCTGAGAAAAATATTCACATTCCTAAATGCGGAGAAAACATTAAATGGACAAAGGAGGGCAGCTAGAACATATCCTCCACTTCTGTGTTTGTATATACTGGTTCAGTATTGTCATGTAGATTTTTTCTTGAATAATGTAGCATTTGGGCTGGCAATTTTTTGGCTGCTCCTGCTTCCCTCCTTAGGTGAAACTAATCCACAATATAAATAGAGTGATTTTACCAACAGGAGAGGAAACTGAATCGGACAGACACTCCTGAATTTTGTTCTGCAATAAAAACTTGGTTTAACACATGCTGCTCCTGGCTTGGGCATACTTGACGCTCATACTAAATGAGACCAAAAGGATTGGTCTTTAAAATTGCTGAGATACACATGGTGGGCTGAACTAAGCTTATTCTCAAGGACGTTGTCGAGCACAAAATTCACCAAAATAAATCTTTGGAGAAGTAATTTATTGCCCATAAATGAGTAGAAACTAGTTGAGAGTAGGAGGTGAGACATACAAGGTGTGGAGAATACAGGATTTGACGGTGACATATACAAATGGAGGAGAAGGCTCCAGCAGGGATCGAAAGTTTACAGCAGCATTAGCTGTGCTGTTTGCATCCTCATACAATTTATTGGGGCATGCAACCTGCTACACCACCACCCAGAAATGTGTGTATGGTGGCAGAGTAAATCGCTACATGATCAAGCTTGCTTCATGGTATCATGTATGGCAAAGGAAATCAATTTTCTGCTGTGAATTTGATCCAAATCTTGCATCAGGCACATTCACAGGAGTCCATGACATTGTAGATGACTGACCAGCCTGCCTGGCTTATTAATGGGGCTTGGACATCTTGTATTGATAACATGTTTGGTTTAAGTTATAATACTAGTAGTAATAATCCTTGCATTTTGATATAGCACCTTATAATAATAATAATCCTTGCATTTGATATAGCGCTTTTTCACGTCTTCTAAATGTCTCACAGAATATACTGTAAAGTGAATTAACCATATATTTGTGGGCGAAATGCGGCAGACAATTGCGCACAGCAGTGTCCCACGAACAGTCGTGCGTTGAAAATGACCAATTTATTATTGTTTTGTTTTTGGAGGCATTATTATTAGGTGCGTGGAGTAAGGAAACCTGCCCAAGGTTTCGCCCTGCCTGGAATTGAACCCAGGTGTCTCACTTGCAAGGTGAGTGCTCTAACCACTGAGCTACAGGACTCCACCTTATCCTGTCGTCGAAATAACCATAGAGGAAATAGTAAGAAATCTAACAGTGGAGCATCACAAGAAATTCTACATTTACAAGAAATAGCATTTTTTAAAAATAATATGTCTTATTATGCACAACTTGTAATTAATTATTCTGCTAAATACAGATCCTAATTAGCTTAACTACATATAACAATCCAATTTTGAATATTCTGTTGCTTCACACCCTAAAGTTACAGTGACTGAAAATAATTGGAGTTCCTAACAGTGTATAATTATAGGATAATAATAATAATCCTTGCATTTGATATAGCGCTTTTCACGTCGGGAGGATGTCCCAAAGCGCTTCACAGAACACACTGTAAAGTGAATTGACTGTATATTTGTGGGCGAACGCGGCAGTCAATTGCGCACAGCAATGTCCCACAAACAGTCGTAGATTGAAAATGACCAATTTTTATTATTGTTTTTGGTTTTGGAGGGATTATTATTAGGATGACAGTTTATTCAGCTAACATCTATTTAAGAGAGTCCTTGTATTTTCAGGTGACACTGGTGCATTAAATAACTTTCCAGGCTTTCCATTGTGCAGGCAATATCTTGCTAATCTTTCCGAGGGTGGATATCAGAGAATGACCTCACTGCAGGTGTTTCTCCCCGTGAAATGAAATCTTATTATTTCAACACCCACTGTCTTTGCCAACAAAATGCAGTCATTTTACTGCCTGAAATGTTGAATATGACTTGTGCACATTGCAGAGAGAGACATCCAGCCCAGCACCAGATGGACTCGATGAAACAAAAGCCTTAAATATTTGTTTTTTAAACACTTCCCCCATAACTGTGAAAACACCCGGTTAGTGTCAAACCCCACTGAGGAAATGAATTCAGCAGTGCTCTCCAAGAAAGTATTTTTTTAATAAACTCTGCATGTTAGTGGTAATGGCTGATTGCCCAGACTGAGATTTAATGAGCAACATTTCTGCTGCATCAGCTCTGATTATCCTTCTCTGCCCACTTGGCATTAGGTACATGTTTTACCTGATGGAGGTCAGGTAAATCTATTCCAAATCAGAGCAGTTACAGTGAAAAAAATGACAATTCCACCAATAGCACCTTTGGCATAATAATAATAATAATAATAATCCTTACATTTTGTATAGCACTTTATCACATTGTTCAGATGTCTCAAAATGCTTCACGGAATATATTGTAAAGTGAATTGACTGTATTTTGTGGGCAAAACGCAGCAACCAATTGCATACAGTAGTGTCCCACCAGCAGTTGTGGATTGAGTGACCACATTTTTTTTAGGTAGTAAAATCCTGCTTATCTGCTAATGTTTATAATGATGTTCTGTCAGGTTAAAACTTACAGTCTAGATGTTAAGGCTACATTGAGCATTATTGACATTCAGAAATTCCAATGGCGGATACATGACAGTATGTCAGCTGTATTAGTGAACTAAAATACTTATGTGCATTAACTGGATATAACTTCAGTCAATTATTGGATGGTGGATATAATTAACCTAGACCATGATGCAAATTTTACATTGTTCTGACATACTTCACTCGTACAGCCCATGCAGACTAGACACTAATCTATACACATCTCAGTTAATATGATAGACGTATATCTCAATTTCAGTGAGTGTGCATATCATTGAAATATCTAACGCTGATGTGTTTTGTCCATATTAATACATGTGTTTGTTGTTTGTACATTATAGCCTCTTTTATTGTGCTATTTGGACAGGGATGCATGTAGTCCAAGTGCAAGACACAAGACATTTTCATATGAATCAATGAAGTTACAAACAATATTAGTAAACTGTTGTTGATACATATTACAAAATACTTTCAAAGTACTGGGATTGAATGTGTCAATTGTAATAAAAACACATTCACAGTTACCAGACGCTTCAAACTTTTAATCATACATTTGGGTCCAATTTGTAAATTGCGTTAGCATCCCATTCATACAATTTGTATGTCGGGTTAACCATAAATGTGTACAGCAAATGAATGTGTACAGTAGAAATCACTAATAACCAATGAAAAGGATTGCAGTTAATTTTTGTAACGCTTGACACTGAATGTTAATTATACAATTAAGGCCATCCAAATGCAGTTTTCACTTGGTTAAATGAATAAATAAATATAAATAAGCCTTACATTCAATTTAACGTCTTTCGTGTCAGGAGAACGTCTTTATGTGCTTTGCAGGACATACCGTAAAGTGTAATGACTTTATGATTTGTAAGCAAACCCAACTGAGTAAATTTTATTCACCAAACCAATACTTCAAACTTAAATTCTTGTGCCTCGGAAGTTAATAATATTTATCACAGATTCCAGGCAAGGACATGGTTTGTTTCCCCTCCACTCTCCATTTCATGTGCTTTGTTTTGCTGCAGCCCTTATTATTATACACTGTATAATTTGATTCTTTGCCGCATGTCATTAAAGTGGTTACAGCAGTCTTGTAGAGTTTGTGAAACTGTTAATACTTTATGGTATCATAGCCTGTGTCTTTCTCTCCCTGCGTGGTTGACAGCATTAATTTGGTTCTGAAGTGAACATCTTTGAAACTTGAATTGTTTCACCAAAACAAACATTTCAATATCTCTAAAATATGGAATCCTTTGCAATTTAATCTCCAATTTGCGTCCTCTCCTGCCACCAGCATATGGTGTCATATTCATTAGCATAGGTCAAGAGCCCCATTCTTGCTTGTTGAAGTTGAGCATTTGCATAATTCCAACTAACTTCTAATTGGGTGTCTTTCGTGGTAAAAGGTTGTATAGAACTCTCCCCAATCTCTCCGTGATGTCCATATGTTTAATCAGTTCTAATTAACACATTTACATATTGGTCCAATCTACCAGTGATCTTGAAAGTCATACATTAACATTCAGGGGAATTCAGTGCACAATAGTGGAAGGTTTTTGAGGAATGAAAAGTTATTTGTAAAGTTTGCTTTTCCTAAGAATAGGAAGGTTAATTCATAATGCGGGAAATTGCCTCATAAACATTATACTCTAATGGGATCACCTCCTTATATGTAAAAAAAATCTTTGTTTCTATGATTATGAAAGATAAAACCTTCCTATTTGGTGGCTTTTTTGAGACAGTTTACAGCACACGTCTGACAGGCCTCTAAAAAAATGACAACAGTTATTCTCAATGGTAATGTTTGTCAATATACTCGACTGTGCTGGACCTTCCTCCCTTGGATAATGGCCCTTGACATCTAATTCGTAGAATAGCAGCTTTTTGAGGCTTTAGCAAGAATGGGGCTCTTGACCCATGCTATGTAGTTTCACATACAGCATGATTTTGTGATTTTACATGGAGGGGAAATAGAATTTAAAATCAGTCCATGTGTTTAACATACAAATGTGGTGCACAATCATTACTGGACCTATTTTGGTTCATTTCGCCACCTTGACTATTGGTTTAATTGGTGATTTTCAGGTTGGGCAGTAATGCTCTCTGCCTATGATTTATTCACAGTTCAAAATGTGACTCAATATTAATGATGGCAAGGGTAGATTAAGGCCTCCAAATAATTAGTAGTTGAGCTGCAACGGTGCAAAAGCACTTATCCCACACTGTATGATTCCATATTAAATATATAAATTATATCTATTCTAGTGTTCTTATTTCGTTGGAACCTAACCAACTTTTGCTCTGCACTTTAAAAAAAAGGAAATCAAACTACCAGTGAATTTGAAATCAGAACTGCTGACAAATGTTTTGCTCTCTGGGGTCATCAGTAATGCTGCTCCTCCATTTACTGTGTTAATAAGTTTCTTTCTACATGACCTGAATTACATTTATAATGTTTTCTAATTTTACAATTGAATGCTTCTCATTTTAGAAACATTAAATTGAAGAATGGGCTTCACTTTATATTTCCTGATATATAAAAGACTCTAGGCTCATTGTAAAACACAAAACAATTCCATCCCTAATTCACTGCAATACATTTATTGTTTATAAATCCCTTAATGACCTTGTAAGTCTAAAGTCCTTCCAATTATTGTATTTGAAAGTTTTAGTACCAGTTTAAAGTTGTTAGGAAAAATGTGTTTTAGTCTGGGAATTTTTCTTAAAACACCTGTACCTCTTTTCCCATGAAATTTATGCTTTGTTCAAGGCAGTAATAACTTTTCGTATCAATTGTAGTCATCAACTCAATTTCCTGACAAGATCCCTTGAGGCAAGTACTGGTCCTAACTCCAGATGTAAATTAACTCCTTTGAATGCTGAGCAGATTGCATTGCTTATTTTGTGGGAACAGAATGAAAGTTACATTCAGAGGACTATTTATTGACGTGCTATTAAACTAACCTCACGATCTGGATCACAACAGGAGAAAATTGCAGATGCAGTTTGATTTCCGCAGATTATGGTTGTTTAATCTGTGAAGAATGTTTGTGAATATTGAGCACAAGAGATGTGGTGGGGATGAAGGGAGAGGAGGGATGAAGTTGGTTGGGGTCTGGGGGATGTGGTGGGATGTCAAAGAGAAGGCAATTCAATTGGTTTAAATGGTTACATTCATTTGCTCTCATTTCCTCAATGCTGTTATTTAATGTCTAGATATCAGGCTCCAATGCAGTTGCGGCCAACAAGAAGAGTTAGGTAAGTCTATATTCGATCGGTAGTTTGTTTTCTGTTTTTTCTTGTTTGAACATTTTTTGTTTTATGGGCATCAATCAGGAAATATTCAATCAAGAAAATTTATTTTGCTGACCATCTATAAAGGTTGGCCACCACTGCCCTAATGAAATAAATATTTGGGACAAGTACATTCGATCACAACTAAGTAATTAAATTAAGCTCATGCACTTCAATAAAAGAATAAAATCCTTTAATGATATTATTGGAAGAATTTGTTTTTGATGAGAATAATCCTTGCATTTGATAGAGCGCCATATCACATCTTCGAGACGTCTCAAAGTGCTTCATAGAATCAAGTGAATTGACTGTATATTTTGTGGGCGTGAATTTTTGTGTATTCAGTGGCATAAAAACAGGAAACAAACCTAAAGATTCTGCAATGAGCTCAGATATCTCATATGCCATGGTTGTTGCTGGAAAGGTCACAGAATTGACAAAACGCAAAAACTGCAGATGTTGGAAATTGGAAACAAAAACAGAATTGGTTCAGTTGAATAGGGACCATCAACTCACTTTCCAGAATACCCAACTTCCCATCACAGCATCAAGCTTTTTAAATAATGAGTGGCCTCAACCACCCTTCTCATTAACCTATTCCAATCGTTAATTATCCTTTGATTAAAGTAATATTTCCTGGTGCCTATCCTGAAATTGCCTTTTGGAACCCTAAACATGTGTCCGTTGGTTCTGCTATCTCAGCGCATCGTTAACGGTTGTTCTGAGCTTATTTTCTCAATTCTATTTAAAATTTTGTATACCTCTTTATGCAGTACTCTAAGTGTTGCCAGACCAGAAAATGAAATAGCTTGAGTATGGCTTTTGGGAAGATGAAAAGCCCAAAGGATTACTGCCAGAATGCCAACAAAAAACGTTGAGTTTATCAACCTTTTTTGTTGTAACCGTAACCCAGGAATCAGGAAGATCTGCACCAATTAAGCAGATGGGCTAAGAAGTAACAGCTGGATTGTAATTCACATAAATGCAAGGTGATCTATGGTAGAACAGAACACAAAATATAAATATTGTGGATGGGGGGAGTTGGAGGTTCAAAAGCAGAAAGAGAGAATTAAATAATTTAGATGTGCTTGATTCGCTGACGATTTCCAGACAATGGATACTGCTGTCAGCAAAGCTACTCAAATAATGACCGAGTCAAATGCAGTTACAATGTGACATTCTCAAATGTGACATTAGTTAATAGCGATTTCTGATTTGTGAATGAAACTGTCAGATTTCCTATGAAATTCAATAAAAGTGCCCAAAGGCAGCTGGTGTTTTGCATTCCGACCTTTGGTTGGACCTTTTGGGCCTTTTCATTTGGTTGAGAAACAGCCTAAAAGCAGACACAATCGCATTCATTTTAATAACTGCAATTGAGTTGCATTCTGCAGTAAATCAGGTAATGAATGATTCACATACACCAGTCTGGCACTCATCAATACTTTTATCCTTTGGCCACAATTGTGCTTCCCACACATTTATAACGATAATAATTACATAGTAATAATACAATTCTTCTGTCATTTGACCACTTGCGGTCTTTGTACCACTTCCTGACCAGAAATTCTAATTCTCAGGAGAAGGATTCAATACCCGAATAGCTCACGGATAACTGCATTCCAGGGTTTTGTATTGTAGCATAAACTTCAAACAGGAGGAAGTGACAATCTCTAGACGAATGCAGTTGATGCTGTGTGGATTAAATATTTGCGGAGTATCCAATTAAAACAAGATAAACTGGATGAGTAGCTGTACTTGGGAACAGTACCAAGAAGGATCACAAGAGAGATATGAGTGAAGAAGGCCTTTTGGCTCATTTGATCCCATGCTTTCAGAATGCCCATCAATCTTACCACTGATTCTTAAATGAGTACTGGAAGTTCTGAAGATAATAATGGTTATAAAGCGTTCATTAGACTTACAACTCTATACCACTTAATGATATGTAGAGATGAATAGTTTTATTTATGGATTCATTCAGTTTATACATTTATAAAATATACAGATAAAGGATATCAAACATTAGTCAAATTAGAGCAACGTAGTTTATTCTTGGAGGTAAATTGAAGTATGGGATGAAATATGAGACATTACCTTACTTGAAGGGCTCTATACAAACACAAGTTGTTGTTTTGAAGTTTCTTGGCCAGACTGATATTTTAAACATCCAGGACAACTGGATTCATAAACTGTGAATTCACATTGACCCTAACAGATGGTGACACATATGTACTGCAATAATGTGAACATGAGATGTGCCAGGACCAGTTGATTAAACTAAAAATATAAATACACAATCTCGCCAAAATAATGGAAATGTAATGAACAGCACAGCACTGCAATAAATTCTGTGTGGGAATGTCCCAAGATATTGATGTTGTAGAGAATAATAGTGGTTTCCTATGGATGCAACAATAAAATCCAACAAGACACATTTGGGGGGAATAATAGATTCTATTGGTCCAGATTTCAAAGCCAATGTGACTCTCTTGGGTGTAGGAATGGGGCATAAACAGATTGTACATATTTGAATGAATGTAATTCCTGGCAAATTGGACAGGTGGCTGAGAGAGATTCTCCTAAGGGATACTTTATATAAATGGTATGTTGGCCAACACAAAATAAACATTCAACTAACAGCTGATCTTTGACAGAGCACAATAGTCCCTTCAAACAATCAAACCAGTTTAGTGTTAGGAACTGTATTGGTCAGGAAATTATGTGCCACAGACTGAGAGGGCTGGGGTATGATAATAGCACTCAGAGAAAGCATTATAATGCTGAAAGCATATGTTTGTAGAGGTCCTATTGCACGGTTTGAAACTTATATTGACTTTTTCTACCTATTTCTGGNAAAAAACATTATGCCATTTTCCAAAACATTTCCAATCAAAAACACAATATATGTAGAGAAAACAGGCAATTAAACTGACCTGTTGCTTCCATGTAATAAATGCATTATTTGTTCTATGGAATTGAATATTTTCACTTGCCAGGCAATTGATAATTAGTAAAAACAAATCAAATAAAAACACTCCAGTAAATGATCAGATAAAGACCCTTCAAATGTTCATCTCTCCCATAAATTCACAAGCTGACAGAAATGTAGAACAATCAGAATATCACACTAATTGCAGCTTCATTCATTAAGAAAGAGCATCAGTTTTCACTTGTGGTGCTTGGGAGTAAATGTACCCATCACACTCTTGAAAACAGACTAATTACTGTGCACACTGATGCTGATAAAATATCCTTCAAGTTGCAAATTTCCCATAACGAGTAGTGTCATTCTGTGAAGTATTTAGCTGTCCGCTCTTTGTTTCCAGGAAGGATGGCTGAGGCCAGGACATTGCACACATTTAAGATCAGTTTGATGCTGTGCTGAGAGATGCTATTCTGGAAGGATGAGATCATTTAGGCCGAAGGGCCTGCTTCACCCAAGCTATTCTTGTGATATTGTAATATGAAGCAATCTGGGCTTTTAAAAAAAATTGCAAAAATAGTTAACTAAAAATAGTTAATACATTACTTTCAAGTCTGGAGAATCTGGGTAAGCAATGTTGGCATGAAGCCAAATTGTGTCAGGGGTTCGCCTACAACATGCAATTATCACACTTTACAGTAAAGCCCGTAAAACATTTTGAGATGTTCTCCCAATGTACAAGGCATTATATTACATGCAAGAGTTATTCTTATATCTCTTGCTCCTGGTATGTCAGATGTAGAAGTCAGATTTATACTCCAGATATACAGCTTCACTTAGCTGCATGTCCAGTCAAACGCTTCCCATACCAGATTTTGCTGCATCTGATTTTTTTCTTACTCTGTTTATGTGCCAAGATTCATATGTACAGACATGGGAATCATGTTTTAACATTTTCCATGTTAATAATCATATGCTGCCAAAGGTGCAGTAGAAATATTGTAATAAAAAGCTAACAGTATGCCAGTATGTAAGAATATACAGTAAGACTTTACAATGCACTGGTTCGACCACACTTAAAATACTATTTCGATCACTCTACAAAGATAATAGCTACTTACATTAGAAAAAAAGGTACTGAAAAGAGGAAGATGACGTATCCTAAGAAAATGAGCTATGAAAAAAGATTAAAGTAGCTTGAGGCTTACAGTTCTGGGAAGAAGATGGTTATAGGAGGGGAGGGAAAGTATATCAAAATACATAAAACAATACATGGAAATGATAAGGTAAGCCCTGAATATTATTTCAAACTCAAGAGAGTTGATTTAATGATCATAAATGGATATCGGGAAAAATAACCTTTTTAACTCAAAAAGTTGCAAATGCTTGAAAAAAACACCCCAGGGAAGATAATGGAAATACAGTTTATGGTATAGCAGTTATAAGTTCTCAAACCATTTCATAGGGAATTTCAATAATGTTCAGTGACTTTATATTTATAGGCAAACAAACAGCCAATTTCTAAGATCTTACATGAACGGACAGACAGGTTTATTATATAAACCAAAGGACAGCATCTCCAACAATGTACACTGTGATCTTAAAATCCCAACAAGGGCCTTGAACCCCTAGATCTAGAGTCAAGCATGCTACCGACTGAGCCAGGCTGACACCTAATGGAGATGATGGATCAAGCTGGCAGTGCCAATGGAGTGCTGTGGACCCGCCTGACTCAGGAATCAGGTTGCCACTGAGGTTTGATTCGATTTGATTTTCTATTTCCAAACACTCACCTTGGAAATAGGTCAGGTCCATTATTAGATACCTGACAAGCACAGCTTTGAGTCGTTACTAGTTGAATGCCAGATACAAGGAACTCCCTGTAAGCTTCCTGCAGCAGCGCCACTCACTATGAAATGCATGAGAACATTGCTATCATCTCTTGTCCACAGCTTGGGCACACATCCCTTACCCATTAAATGACGGTTCCAAGATAATATGCCCAATCTGACCTAGAAAAACTGAATGGCATGCTGTACAACAATAGTGAGAACACGTTTCATTCCACAATACTGGCAATCTTCATCTTGGTGAGTAAAACAAATAAGAAAACAAAAGCACGGGTTGACAAAATAAAAACGGGTGAATTCCAACAGTAATAAGCTCAGAATGATGTAATATCATCTAATAATTTTATCAATGCAGTGGGATGACTTCATCATGATGGATGAACAAAGGTGTGGAATCTTTGCATGTCACTTTTCGATATGCTACGATTCACAAACAGTAAATAGGTTACCATATCTGAGGGAGTTGTTAACAGCGGATGGAACCAATTTGTACCAGGCTTTGGGAGGATATGTGAAGAGACATATGGCTCCATCCTGGTGATAAGTCTTACTGAAGACATCAGCTTCATTGAGAAACCATTTAAACTTTAGAGCTGCCTTGATTTAAACTCAACTGATGTATTGCTAACATAACCTATTTTTGTTGACTCAGATATCATGTCAGGAAACTAAACAATTTGGCTTTGGGCCCAGGAAGTAAACTGTCCATGGAGGATATGTTTTTACCTCCACTACCATGACAGTAATGAGGAACTGGCAATACTCTTATTTGCATAATTGTGTGTTTCCAACTCGGCTTTATGTCAGTGAGGGACAACCTATTGAGGTGATACTGCAGCACATTATCTGTTATTATGCTATCAGCATTTATTTATGTAAATGTCATCATTACAAGAGAGTCATTTTCCAATCTTACACCATGAAATCATTCTTTCTGCCAATATACAATTACACAATATCGCTGGAAAATGCTGGTTTGCACTTTTTCGTTCAGGAGGTTTATTTAAAGAAGCTACAGAGTTTCTCTTTTAACACAAATAGATTTTTTAGAGTGACAGATATGATATAACTGAAATTGGCTGTTCTAAGTGCCAAAATGGAACATCTGCTTTGCAAGTCTCTGAGTCAAACCAATGTTAAAGAAGCAATCTAAGTGTTACGTTGGGTGAGAACACTGTAACGAAATTATGCTTTTGTAATGTGGATCTTCAATGGTCATTTGTGGCCATTTTTGTGATAAGCTTCATGTCTGGAACATGTGAAAACCCTTCACCATTCTTAAGATATCCAAATCAAGACGGAGTTCCACATATGCATGCAACTGACATGTGGAAATTTCCCTGTATCTGAAATGGAATGTGCAC
This sequence comes from Callorhinchus milii, assembly GCF_018977255.1. Classification (NCBI taxonomy): domain Eukaryota; kingdom Metazoa; phylum Chordata; class Chondrichthyes; order Chimaeriformes; family Callorhinchidae; genus Callorhinchus; species Callorhinchus milii. Next base: position 16,483,624 of record NW_024704746.1, on the reverse strand, counting down.
CCTCTCCCCGAAGGAGCACAACCTGATTATTTAATTCCAGAAAATATTAGGCACAGGTTGGCAAGAGCCAAGACTTAGGGACACCGCAATATAAATTACAGTACTCTTGGAATCTAACCAGCAATTTTTCCAGGTTAAAATTAATACGATATTGAACCTAGGTCTAGTGACATTATAATGCAAATCTGGATAACAATAAGCCCAAACATGCTAAAGATTCACTTTGTGAGATTTGTTTGCGTGACTAAAGAACCAAGACCTGCTCAGGCTATAAACATCTAAAGTATATTATCATAATGTAGTAATACAGCAATAATCTGCAAGATAGAACTCTGGGGAGTAACAAATATGATGAATATGTATATATTTTTAAAAATGTATACACTTTACAAATACATTATTACAAATTTATACAGATAGCAAATATATTATGAGCAAAGGAAACAGAATTTTGAGTCTTGCTCCCGCTTCTTCCCTATAATTTTTTTTATTTAATGCTTTCTCTCATATAGCTCTGAGTGCAGTAGTGTTACAGGGTAAAGGTATTGTGTTACTAGCAAGGGTTTGAAAACCTTGAATGTAAGCATAGTAGGTAGGTTCTGAAATCAATATGAAGACGCACTGTGAATCCGCTGCAATGATTTTGTAATTTACACAATGCATTCGTCAAACATAAGCTTCTATTTGAAGATAATATCATTTGAACTCTTCACATTTAGCCACAGAAAGGATCATAGATTCCACAAAATGGTGAGGGTTGCTGCTAACTGTCATATTAAATACAGTAGAATCGTTCAAAGGTCAAATTTACATCGCACAGCCTGGGATCTGATCTTAGCTTGTGTAGCCCATCTGGTTTGATACATGCTGGGTAGCATTAGGCTTGCTTGACTTTATTAATACATTTACTAAATTACAGACTGTAGAGGAGTTTAAATTTTGGATAATGACAGTAATGACTACCACATAGCCAAAATCAAATATATCTGCAACACATGTAGAGTTGAGCAATTGGATTTGACTACTACACTTTGAATAATCAAATTCAGCTCTAGAAGGCCCAAATGGCATTATTTAGAAAAACACTGTTAATTAAAAATGCGGATTCATGTACCACACATTTAACTATCAGATCCTTATTGCACATTATTTAATATCTAGAATTTACATGAAAAATGTCTTTTATGAATTTTTAAAAAATCTAAATATTATGTGGGAAAGAAGCAAACTATTTTGCCCCCAAACCAACTGAGTTTAATTATGTGCATAATTTATTGGATCTAATATTTAAAGTATCCAATTATATTTATATATTTTTCCACGATCGATATTCTCATTTACATTTGCATAGCCTTTCCTTCATTGCTGCACAGTTCTGATTGTGGCTATCAATGTAGCATAGAAAGGTACTATCACAGCTTGACTCTGACCCACCGTCCGCCGTGAGCCTTTATTCTTGGTCAGAGCCATTTAAGTCAATGGAGTGTTCATAGTCAATGTTGTCCATTACTAGCAATGCAACACAAAGGTAGACCAGTCTTTTTCTTTGTAACAGTAACCTTGATGATAATGTGCCTTTCAAAAATTTATCTTAAAACAAAGACTTACACCATCTTATGATCAGGTGAAACCAGATTACATTCACGCTTCAACTCTTCCAATAAAAAGTGAGATTGTGAAATACATACACAATTAATTCCATGTTACATCCATACAGTCCCATCTGCAACCAAATATAAATTTGCAAATTGAACATCCTCTAAGCACATCAGGACTTGCAACTTGAAATACAGCACTGCAGTGACTATGATATTTAGAAATGAAGCTGAGCTAAGCTGAGTTTCACTTCTTACTACTTCTGTATATCCTTTGTTATAATTTGTTATTCTCCAAACACTACAGGCTCTCATTAATCAGCTCCATTATCTTAAAATGTAAAATACATGTTGCTAAGGCATAACTATTGTAGATAGTTTGTTTTTCACAAATGCAAAACCTTGAATAGTACATAGGCATAGCTTTTGATGTTTAAATTAAGCTCTGAAATTGGACTCTACTGGGGATTCCTATTCAGTGGCCAAATAAATTGCATTGTTGCATCTTAATTAGCCAAAAATAATGAATATATGAAAAGTACGCGTTTGTCGAACAGTAAGAACATTCCATATATTACAATTGCTTAGAAAATGTTACTGCTTGAAAGTCTGGAGCATGATATCGGTCGAGGTTCTTCGCCTCCAAACAGTAAAGATTACAAGGCTGGTGAGAGGGACAATTGTGTCTCCTTTTTCAGAAGGCTGATTTCAAACGGCACTCTTCAGTACAACTCAGTATCCATTTACTCGATGAAAATATTTTCATATCTCCAGAGGTTATTTGCCACTGGGGAAAACAGAGGAACGGGAAATAAAGTGTTGCCAGATAATGAATTAATAAAATGGTCACTTTAGATATAATGTACGTATCTCAGGACTTACACCACTGAAACTGTAGGATGCATAGCAGCTAGCAATTATGATCCCTTAAGGAATGATCCCTTAACCCCAAAGAAAAATGGAAAGATCCAACAACATAATGGTTAGGAATTCAGTCTTGAAAATGCTTCAAGATGCAAGCAATGCCATTATACTGCAGGCCCTGTTTATAATGTCCAGTAACCCTAGCTTAAAAGGGCCATGTGTCTCATACAATTTTGGAATACATCAGTGATACATACATAATGAAAGGGTCTAGATGCTCTGTCTAGGAAGATTTATTTCTGCAGAGATATGGCAGGGCGTTTTCAGCTGCTGGTCAAAATGTATATTTCTAATAAAAAAATGTTTAGTTTGACCACAGTAGCTTTGTTGTAGCAACCATACAGACATTAGTTTTTGTATCAGAACTTTTTGGTAATTTCCTGAATGTCTGTTTTGCTCTTCATTTGTTTATCACCTTGGCTATGTTGGGTGTATAAGTTCAGTGTGAGCTTGGTGATTTAATGTGTAGTGAACAATGGTGGTCCACAGATTTCCTGTGGCGCTTCCAATTATTTTCTGAGATTGTGTCAATTTGCTCTTTCTTTCCTGTCTTTCAGATGAGACGTTAAACTGAGTTCTGGTCTGCCTGTTCAGCTCGATGTTAAAGAACCAATGGCGCTGTTTGAAGAGAGAAGGGAGTTTCTCCCAGTGTCCTGGCCAACAATTCCCCAAGATAAAACTGTCTTTCACTTTACAGCTGTTTGTGGGACATTGCTTAGTACAAATTGATTACTGCGTTCGCCTACAAAATACACAGCCTCTGCACTTTACCTTAAATGTTGGAAGTATTTTGATGCATCCTCCTCACATGCAAGGCACAATAACATAAGCAAATATTGTTATTGTAATATAAATGATTTTCTCTTCTTTCCTTTCTCAAAATAATGTTGCTCCCTTTTCCCCCCAGTGTACTTCCGGTGTATACAAATACAAAGTATTTGGGAGATGCTCCTACTGGAAAAAAAGCCTCATCAGAAAATACACTATAGTCAGGTAAAGTTGGCATAGACTGAATAATCCTATTCAAGCAGCATTGTGTTTATTATCTCATTAATCCAGCTGAGATTATTTGTTCTAAAAGCATAAAATGGATCTAATCTTTGAGAAACCTCCATCATGATTTGCTGTTTGCAGGAGGCTTACTCATGTTTACCTTCATGTGACTTTTTTCAGCAGTCCACAATACTTTTTGTTATGTTTAAATTAAACTTCAAGGGAATTGGAAGGAGATTTTAAATTTGCAAGATATTTTTCAAATAAACACAAACATTTTCTGGAGTGTTGCATCTTTAAAGTTGCAGACAATGAGACAAGTTTAATTTTCCCAGTGAAGGATATAACATGTGCAAGTATTGCCATAAAGCACTATGACACACTTTATGTCATCGGATTGCTTGTGGAAACAAATTCAAAAAAGGTTTGCTAAACTTGCTTTTTTTTTAATAACAGGCATAAAAAGGCCCGACTCGGAACCTAATGATCTTATAAATGAACCACTTCTGAAAAAGTAGATATTGGCTGTGATCTTCTGATGTAAGATCATGTTTAACAGGCTAGAGTTTGATCAACTTAAAAATGAAAAGCAATTACTCAAAATTCAATTCAGAAAACTTTTCCCTTTTATTATCAGAAAAGTACAGAAAATGGACTGAAATTGTCAGAGCTACTTATTTTGATGAGCACGGTCGATTTCATCAGAAATGACTGTGCGGCAATGCAAATTGCCAGTGAGCCATTAAGATCTTTTTCTGCCAAGCGCCATCATGCAGTGCCTTTCTTGATCTGGTTATTTCAGGATCCTTTCATTTCAGCAGCAAAATCAGCAGGAGACTTGAGGCAATCTCATCAATTGAAAACTCTAAATACAGATCTACAAGAGTGGTTTCTCTATGATTTACCTCTGACTGTCCCTGATTCATGACTGGCATCACTTATCCTACTTGTGGAGGATAACAGCAAAACCTACCGATATATACAAAGTTTCATCCCACTACTAGTGAAAAATATGTACAGATTTTGCATGAATAAAACAGTATGATAAAATTCTCTATAATATTTTATTAATCCTGCCTCGACTGAAGAATGGGGCAAATAAGCTATCACTACTTTTTAAATTAGCTTGAAAGCTGACAATTCACTCACATCTGTACTCTTATACCTGATCTCCGAGATCGATCCTGGGCATATTAATAGTGCAGTGTATCTTCTTGTTCCGTGCCACTGCATTCTGTCCTCCAAGCTTATCCAACCACAAGGAAGCAGACAGCAAGGTTACCTTTCATGACAGTAAAAAGGTGAAGGTGTCAGGATATGTGGAGTCCTGTAGCTCAGTGGTTAGAGCACTCGCTTTGCAAGTGAGAGACCCGAGTTCAATTCCCGGCAGGGCGAAACCTTGGGCAAGTTTCCTTACTCCACACGCCTAATAATAATCCCTCCAAAACCAAAACAATAATAAAATTGGTCATTTTCAATCTACGACTGCTTGTGGGACATTGCTGTGCGCAATTGGCTGCCGCGTTCGCCCACAAATATAGTCAATTCACTTTACAGTGTGTTCTGTGAAGCGCTTTGGGACGTCCTCCCGTCGTGAAAGGGCTATATCAAATGCAAGGATTATTATTATTATTATTATATTAACAAGATGTGGATAATAATCCAGACTCTTGCCCACAGATGTTTTGGTCCCACTACTTTGCCATTAAGATAAAGATAGTGGGAAATGTAACTTCATACAAGAAAACATGTGAAATCCAATTTTTTTTTAAAAAAAGCTGTTTTTAAGATCTAGAAAATAATGGTGTGTAATTATTGGATAGATTTTGTGTTCTGTATCCATTGAGAGATTTCGCTGTTAAAAAATAGGCATGCGTTCCCACGTTTCAGTAAGGCCCATCATGTCTGTGGTCTGGCGACACATTCTTCTATTCTTTCCCCTTCTTAATATTGTTCTTCATGTATTTATCCAATTATCTCTTAAATGTGGTTAAGCATATTTGTTTCAAATCATTCCACAGCCCAATAACCCAGTGTGTATGCGTGTGTTGTGCGTTTTTACAAAAACTAAACTTTCTCCCACCCCACTACATTTTGTACAAGTGCTGTGGAGATGTTTGATGTGATCAGTGCTGATTGTGCTTTGGAACACATTGATGTCAAAGTCTGCTGTATAACTTTGAGTTCCTGCAGCTGGCATAAAGCAAATTGTGAAACTTCTTGAGTGGCCCTTTTGATCACCACTGTGATCTGTAATGTTAAATGAGGAGCATTCAGCAAGGTTAGCCAAGTTCTACAGGAACTTTGCTCTCATGCGTACAGCCTTTGTTGTTGAACTGAACCATGGATGAAAGCAGAAAGATGAGATCAATTAGACTAAAGGGCTTTCTTCATCTGAACCCCTCGTGTGAGTTGGTGTGGGTAGTTTAATTTCAGTTTAGCTGGAAAGTCATATTCCTCTTCTCAGTATAACTGGGGTGCAACTGTAAGGAGGTTAGTGAAAATGTGCAATGCTCTGATTTAAAAAGCTGTAGAGGTGGAATCAATAGACATTTAGAAGAGAGATGGACAGACACTTAGGTAGCACTTTGTTACAATGCAAGGCTTGAGAGATTGGACTCAGACAACTGCGCTATACTGGAGCTATACTCCATGTTCTCGCAATGAGGTTTTATCCTAAGCACGTATTATGATTAGTTATACTAGCAAATGGAGCAGTGCATAACAAAGTAGAGAAAAAATGTGAATGATCTAAAATGTTGGACATAAAATATCATATTAATAGGTGTAAAGATGTTAACATGAAACCTGACAACGCAGATATGAATTAAAAGGATTACCTGAACTATGCATTGAATTACAAATTATACTGCACCCTGTTAAACAATTTTCATATGGGAAAAATGATTCAGTCATAGTCTATGATTTCACAGTAATAATGGAAGGGACAGAGGAATAGATCTAAGGCAAAAAAATTTAATCACAGAAACATTTTCTGTCTCATACTTTATTAAAGAACAGGATTACCACATTTGGATCCTCTTCAGCTTTTCATGTCTGCTGCTTTATGTGTTTCCAGCCCTGGTTACACTACATGGCCTGTGCACATAAGACTGATGGTAGAGGTGAGGAGCTTGTTTTTTGAACACGTTTTGCAATGCAAAACATACTGTTTGTCTAAGGCAGAACATTTGAAAACAAGCCCCAGATTTACCATTCATTTTGCTTATTCACCTGTGAAGAAGCCTTTTAAGTCTGTGATTGTTGGTAACAGAACACATCACTGTATGTTTATGTTACTATATTCCAAAGCATGTTTCAGTCAGTCAGTTTGTCACTGGCAATCAGGTGCCTGTGAAGTGTAGCTGAAATCTGTGCTTTCAGATGAATGCAAAAGTCCTTCTCAATTCTTCCCTTGGGAGTGTGTACAATAACATCAGAAAGACGACTAGCTTGAAGCCACAAATGTTGACAGCCTATGCCTTTAGGGACAGTGGCAGATAAGCATGGCATCTTGACAAATACTCTACTTGACTTTTCCTTCTCCTACCATGATAGGACAAAGTGTTGCACATGGGATTACAAAGTCAATGACTGCCTCCCTATTTAAATACCACATATATTAAAAGAGGTCCCAGTAGAGCAGGATCAATCATCTGCTATTTTTTCATGGCCAGTCATGCACAAAGACAACTAAACTTTGAATTTTGAAACCTGGATGGTTTGCAAATGGTGCCTGCTTATTAAACATGTAGAAGAGGATCAGGAATATTTAGATGTGCTAATTGTCTTTAAGTGATTTGCTGCTGCAGTGCACAGCAAGTCATTTTGCTGGGCTAAAACTCTTGAGCTTTTCACTTGCCAAGCACAAATGAAGCTCGTGAAGCAGCATTTGAGCTTGAAGATGTGCCGCGCATTTCAGAATGAACCAGGGCTTCATACAATGCATCAACTGGGGTGGAATTTAAAAACTAGATATTAAATGGTTTTGTTGCCTGATGAAATTAGTTATCTTGACTCAGGTTGCATTCTTAACAAAGTCTATGGGACATGGTGATGCCTATCAAGGGGAGGCCAAAGCCTGAAAACAGAGTGAATCACAAATAGCTCAAGGGTCCACATGTCAACATACTGTCGAAGATGCAGGGTGATATCTGCCTTGATTAAAAATATCAGCCCATCTGGACTCAACAACATATCAAAGTATGAAACAAGACAGAACTTGTATTTGTATAGCACCTTATGATGCTGAAACATCTCAGTGCTTCACAAGTCTAATGACTATTTTTGGAGGCAAATGCAGCAGTCATTCATGCCAGCAAAAGTCCCACAAGCAGCCCTGAGGTGAAAGACCAATTATTCCGAGGTTTATATGACCGGACCGCATGAGAAACTCTTCTCGTTTTGAATGGTCTCGAGGGATTTTTATCAACATCCACTTGAAGCAGGCAGACAGGAACTTGGTTTAACACCTCACAATTTTCTTTTCCTTGAAGGGCCAGGAGTCTCCGGAAACAGGATGTCTCCCAATGATTCTCACCGTTGCATTTCAAAGGCCCTTCTTTAGGTATCAGAAGACAATATATAAAAGCATAGAATTAGAAAAAGCTATTTGACTGATCAATTCTGCTCCTTCTTGGAAACAGACCTTTTTTTATTATGGACTCTATCCTACAGATTAAATCTCACAAGCAAAGGTTCTACAAAGGTTCTTTTATTTTTGCAGTACAGACCTCCAGAATACCTGTCTAGCATTGTATCCTGTATCATTCATCCTTGACTCACTGCCTTCCTTGGCCTGACATTTTCATGATTTTGTATGGTCAGGAGTGATCATGTTCCCCACAGGACACCAACTGACATGGTGAACATGTTGCCACAGGAAATGGCTGATGATTACTTTAAAGAAATATATGTTGCAACAATTAAATATCTAACTAGTCCAGAGGACACTTAAGAGGCTGCTGTCGTTAGGCGTGTACATTCATGTGTTACGGGATGTGTCACGCAATTTCAGGAGTCAGTCATGTACCAGTATCCACAGTAAATCAATACTGAGTCCACATCTGCTGTAAATTGCTTTTATGTACTGCATCTAATACCCAGCCTAAGTAAAAAATCACTGCCCCTAATGACTTCTTGCAGGAAATTTCTCACTGAAATCATTCCTCATTAAAAGAACGGGCCATTAATTTATCAAATGACATGATGCCTTTGTAACAATCTTCCTCGTATCTTTAACATTTTGACATAATTTGATTCCCTCAACCCTTCTCTTGGGAGCAGGCTGTCCAACAGCTAATTGTAAATAGGAGAAGGTGAGTAAAAGGGTTACAGTAATTAAACTATGTCTTGGAAATTATTCAGTTTACTCAGGGAAACTTGGGCTTACTGCTCTGAGTAGGTCACTGACCTCCTGTATATCTTATGCTGCTAATGAGAAACCTCCTCAATAATGAGTGCTCTACAACATCCTAACATCATTTATCTACTTCCCCCTTGTTATGGACTCCCTTGTTATGGACATGACATCAAATGAGTACACTTTGAACTTTCCAGAGGTGCTTGGGAGGAAACCAAATCACGCCATTGTTAGCTCAGGCTGCACACTGCCAACTGCTCACTATACAGATTTTTCTATAGAGCTACAAGTATCATCAATGTACATTATACACAGAGATGAATTTGACAGGTACAATACAATGAATTGTTTAATCCTTTTTGGTAGCCCTGCTTGTCTATTTCTTCCTGAATTATTGATTTCTATTTATAATTAAGTTTGTATCGGTATTAGTTTAATATTTATAAAAAGGCGACTGAAATTTTTGAAATAACTTTACAATCTTTCAACCTTCCTGTGAATCAGAATGGTTTAATGTCACCGGGCAATGGGGCAGTTTGCTTGTGGATGAATTGATAGCCTATTGTTTCTTAATAATTAATGAAGAAAATATCACAGTGTAAATGAGCTATTGTTTGATATTAATAAATAACTCAGTTATTCAGTAGTTATTTTTCTATCCTTGTTTTTCAAAATCCTTTTTTCTAAATAAAAAAAAAGTTTGGTTAACATTTTCTCCTTTCTGTCTTCATTGTTCAGTTCTCCTTATGGTCTACGATAAGCTCTTGGGGATACTCCTATGTGAAAAGGACTTACTTAAGTGTCAAGCTGTTGATAGCCTACAAAATACACAGTCAATACACTTTAATAATATCGTTCTACCCACTTATCTTGAACCCGTTTATATTGACATCTCACTTATGTCGGCAAAAAATGTAGGTCCCTACCCTACATAGGAATATATTAAACTTATGTCTATATTGAGGTCAATATAAACTTTGGCACCCTTACGTCGACCAATTTTTCAAGTCCCGAACAGTACAACAGGCATTAAGTTATTACAACTTGTGTCAGCACGCCCGTATCCTCAAGTGCAACACGTGAGTCAGTGAGTGAGTGACTGCATGAACTGCATATAATAATAATAATAATCCTGGCATTTGATATAGCGCTTTTCACGTCGGGAGGACGTCCCAAAGCGCTTCACAGAACACACTGTAAAGTGAATTGACTGTATATTTGTGGGCGAACGCGGCAGCCAATTGCGCACAGCAATGTCCCACAAACAGTCGTAGATTGAAAATGACCAATTTATTATTGTTTTTGGTTTTTGGAGGGATTATTATTAGGCTCTGTATGGAGTAAGGAAACTTGCCCAAGGTTTCGCCCTGCCGGGAATTGAACTCAGGTCTCTCACTTGCAAAGCGAGTGCTCTAACCACTGAGCTACAGGACTCCTGCATGTGTGATACATGGGTGTATGTGTTAGGCTAGTTGGCCTATAAAGTAGCCATGTTGCAAGTACCATTCATATTGAAGTACATGATTAATTATTAAGAACCAATATTAGTAGATTATTTTTTAGTTCCACTCTACCATACCCAGTGGTGATTACTAACGTTAAAGCTGGTTGAATTACTGCAGGCAACTTTGGAACATCTCATTTTTTACCCAACCAGGGATTATATCTTTTTTTAAACCCATAGAGTTCAAATGTACCCTCCTTACTTGGACAGTTGCCTTCTGCAAATATTGCCCCAGGATTTTTCAACCAACCAATAAGCTATTCACTATTCCACTCTCCAGCTGTTACTGGAGTGATAGGAAACCTGACAACATTTCAACTTTTCTTGGATATTAATTAAACTAATCCTTCCTGCACTACCATTCTCCTAAAATCCAGTGGGACATCAAGACTCAATATGTTCAGTTAACCAGGACTAGAGAAGCTTTAATACTAATCTTACTCTGGCTTTTACATTCCAGTGACCAGAATTTATATTCACAAACCCACGGCTGGCATGTACAATATGCAAATTATTAAAGAAAGTATCGTAACAATATAAATTCAGATTTTTTTTTACAGGCTGCCTTACAATGACTTGAACAAACACGTGTCTCAAAGGCACGATTTGACGTTCAACAGGTTTTTCTGATACTTTTTCTTTATAATACCCATATTACAACAAAAAAAACACTCGGCAAAACCTATTATGGCTTTGAAGACTGCACAATCTAGATATCTGTATTTGAAATTCCAATCTTAAACACACAGTCAACATAGTAGCTTTCCTAGTCTGACAAGGTTGTAAATACAAACTATACAACTGGTTATTGAAACAATCTGAGGCATGTTCCATATATATACAGGGTGTTTCTTTTTTAATGAAGATACAGAAGTGATAATTGCACTGTGTAATGTGTTGATTATTGTTGGTAATATTATGCTCCAGTATTCCTATTAATTATATAAGTACAGCAGTTTTCAATTCAAAAGGATTAATGATCAGCATCTTCACATACAGAAGTAGATCGGTAATCTCACTGAAATTTTGTTTCAACGTGTTTAGGATACTGGAAGATACTTGTAGGATTTTGTGGTGTTTGTGAAAATATTGATCTACAATATGCAAGAAATCAAAGTATGAGTATACATCTCCTGGAGTTTGTGGAAGAAACGGAAGCTAGCCTCCTGTTCATTTATCAAGACCTTCATTATGTTAGACCTATTTATTCTGTTATGATGCCTTTTTTTGTATCACTTGAAATCAGTTACAACATACAAAGTGCTTCTCTCCTAAGGATTGGTTGTAATAATAATTCTTGCATTTGATATAGCACCTTTCACATCATCGAAACGTCTCAAAGCGCTTCACAGAATATATCTCAAGCAAATCGCTGGATAACAGGATATAAAGTGGATTGATTGTGTATTTTGTGAGGGAATAATGAAGCTAGAGTATGTAGGTGTAAAGTATAGTAACACTGAACTGCAGATGCTAGGAATTTGAATTCCGATATTGTAAGTTAAACAAATGCCAAGGTATTATACAATATAATAATAATAATCCTTGCACTTGATATAACGCTCTTTCACATCTTCTAGATGTCTCAAAGCTCTTCACAGAATGTACTGTAAAGTGAATTGACTGTATATTTGCAGGCGAAACGCGGCAGCCAATTGCGCACAGCTGTGTCCCGTAAACAGTCGTGGATTGAAGTGACCAATTTATTATTGTTTTGTTTTCTTGAGGGCTTATTATCAGGCACGTGGAGTAAGGAAACTTGCCCAAGGTTTCTCCCTGCCGAGAATCGAACCCAGGTCCCTTGCTTGTGAGGTGAGTGCTCTAACCACTGAGCTACAGGACTCCATCTAGTATATATAGTATCTGCAATGCAAGCATATTGCCATGAAACAAAATAAATGGTTCTCAACAAAAAGATATCTTATCAAGCCTGTTTACTAACACTTCTTATTCCACAAAGTTGCTATAAAACAGACAATAAATGAAAAATCAGTCTCGGTCTGAAGCAGTATGTTGGTATGTTTATATTTCTTATGGCTTGAATAGATTTATAGTTCTTTTCAGTACAAACTAGAAATGGTACTTTCTACAGTAGAACAAAAGTGCATTATGTGTCATTTACTGGAAAAATCGTAAATATGTCAGAAAAAACATCGATTTTCCTCTATATTCTCGTAACTACTGAGAAAATACATTGATGCTGTCATAAGTGTACGATTGAAAGGATAAACCTTGTAATTCATTACATTTTAACTGAATATATGTCATTAACTGTTAATTCAAGTTACTGAATTATTCTTGTGCTAAACAATCTTTCTTGTGTATCAAGTTCATATGGTAATATTGCATTCACTGTCAATTAATGTGACTGCTATTGTTGTTCAGTGTTATTTACTGTCTCATTTAGTAAGTTATTGCCATACTGCCACATTCAGATTTTTAAAAAAAATTGGCAAACATTTCTTAATTTGGTTGGCAGTAAATTCTAATAGTCAGTGAACTCTACTGACACAGTGCATTGTATAGTAGGTTTTAAAATCCCTGTTTTAACCACAAGGAAATATTTATTCTCAAGTATATTGTTGAAGTACTGTTGCGGCAATATATTTTATACCTGGGAAACTCCTGCGTACCAGATCTCCAGGCAAAAGGCCAATCACAGAGAAATAATAAAAAGTCCATTCTCAGGGTAATTAACCCATTCTACGCCCTATCCAACCCTTCTCTCTTATTGTCAGTCACTCACTTCCCACCACCAGGAATAAAACACAGAGACCTCCTCCCTTCTCCCCCCCCCACCCACCTCAGCAAAGGCCAATCCAGGAAAAACATATTTCTGGAAAATCTGTCCGCTGCTCTCGAAGGCAATCAAGCGAGCATCCATGAGAAAGCCAAGCCAACACCAATACGAGAGTCTATCTTATCGACTCTATTTAAACCCAGCCTTATACCCTGCTACATTAATGTTAGCAATGTCAGTGGGTATGTTTAAGTTCCCAGGATGTAGCTCATGATCCACATTTTTGCAGAACTTTGCAGAAAGCCTGCATTGACTATGGCAAAATAACTTGGCCATTCAATAAAGTTACAGAAATAGATCCACAGTAGGCCTCAGTAATTGAAAGATAAAGGAATTTAAATGGTCTAAGACTCAGGTAGTCCAGTGGACTGCCCTTGAGGTTAGCATTAATGTAAAGGCAACAGGCCTAGTGGTTCTTCACTAACGTTTAAAATTAATGGCGTTCAGATGCCAGTTATTGGAACTCTGATTATGTATTATGTACTCTTTACTTATACTCTCCTCCGTGAGTGGGTTGCATTGTAACTTCAGTCTGCTGTCTTGCATTGATCTACTGCACGTCAAACCCGTCAGACCTGTGGTATATATTGTATTAAGCAAGTGGCTGACCTGCCTCAACCAGTTTCAGTGTGCCAATGTAAAATTGACCAGAATCAAACCAGAGTGCTGAACGTTTGCGTAAATATCAGTTTAAAACCAATAATATCTGAGAAATTGTATTTTTTATTACCATAAATGACAGTGCCTCCAGTGATTATAGAATACACCATTCACGCAGCTGCTCAGATGAAAAGCGCTAACAACATATTAATGTTAAATTAGTCCCTTGAGTCTTCCTCCCATATAACATCACTTGCTTCTATACTTTGTTGTATTCAAAGTTATATCCAACCAAGCACTGAACAACCATCAATTGTCATATTTTCTGGCAAGATATTTGCACACAAAAAGCAACTTATTGGATGAAAAATGTCAAACAAAATCATCAGTACTAACCAAATGAAACAATTTTTAAAAAAATGCCAATTTTACCTGAATTTATAGTGACAACTATTCACAAATATTAGTTTGCTGAACAAAATCATGAGTGGCGCCATGTGTAAGAATACAAATTTTGCACTTCTTAGCCTGGAGTCAAATCTATCCTGGAGTGATGTGACAAAATGTCTCTTCTTTCTGCCAGCTAGGAGGACTAATTGAAGGCTGTTTGGATAGCTTCATACCTAGTGGGTGCATATTTGCAGAATGAAACTACCTGTAAACTCAGCACCATTTAGCAATAAATCAGCAAGTCTCATGCAGAATGAAAATGCAATTTATGTGGAACTGAATCTTACGCTTGTGCTGAAAGTGGAACTTCTGAATGGGACATATTGTTGGACTGACTCAGTAAGCTTTGCATTGTGTTTGACAACAGACTGCTTAATTCTGATTGTCAAGCAGAAAGTTAGTGTTGTATTCCCAGTGCTGATGTCTCTCATTTTGCAAACAGCAAATTCATCAGAACATAAAAAAGAATATTCCAATCTCAAAATGCTATTTTTTAAATAAACTTTGAAGTGCTTATCCAAAGTTGAAAGGTGATTTTGAAAATTAAAAATTAATAGCAACAATATCATTAATTTCTCTTCACTGTTCTAAAAGAAAACGAAAATCTTAGAATCCATAAGAAATATAATTTTTTTTGTAATTTTTGGAATTGAACAACCAAAGTCTTTTGCAATGCAGATTGACTGGCTATGACGTCCTCTCAAACAAAAGAAACATCAGTACATGTGTACTTGAAATAATTGCAAAACTACAACAACTTAAGCTAGCAGAATAAAAATGGCACCCATAAACAAATTAACAGTCTAACAAGCTGAACCAGATGAAAGTACATTCAAAACATTCAATCTATTGATTACAGGACGTGACCAGACTGCTTTGCAGCAGAACACGTAATTGAATAATCCTAAGAAATGCAAAGTAAATTATGAATTCATCATATCTATTTTTATGGATCACACGATGACACTGATTTGCCTGTGAATATACCGGCAATAGATTAGTAAGCATTTTACAACTGCTAATTCAGAGATTTAAAACCTTTTTCAAAGATGTAAATACTTTGAATATATTGAAATGTTTTTTTTTAAATGTACCCTATTAAATAATACTCTTTCTTACATTGTTTACTATTCTATCCAATTAATTGTCATGAATGTATTGCCATCTTCTTGTCTGTTGTCGATTTCAAAAAACTTGGATTGCGATGAAATGATAATCAATATAAGAAAACATGGAATGAAACTCTGAACTGTCAAGACCATTCCCTTCAATGTGCAGGCTGAAGAACTGCCCTGGTGCAATAGGATCTCGAACATGGATCCCTTTCAAAACATATGCAACAATATAATCTCAGTATGTTTTTCTGCAGATACATACCCACACTGTTATGTAATTGTAACCTAACCCAAGATTGCAAATAAACCTTCATAAACTCAATAAAAAAATCAAAGCAAAATAGATGTTTGTGTGTGATGCGTATATGGGAGTACATTTGTATGATTAATAAATATAAGCTATTAAGTGATCAATAGAGAGCTGAGGTTCTTGAACGGTGCTAAACAATCACTTTTATATCTCTAATAAATACAATGATAGATGCGTAAGAAGTAACTCGACAGTTACACAATATTATTCATAAAAGTGAAGCTCCAGAGATTTTTGTAAACCATCAAATTACATTATCATTTGTAAACCACTCTGAGACATTTTAAATGTATACAATGTTTGACTTTCAGGCTGGAAAATTAAAATACTCACCCAATTACTTGAATGAACAAGTTCTCCTTGAAAAAGCTTATCAATTGTTAGAATTAGTTAAGTGATGCAAGTAAGTTTAAAATGCATAAGGTTTCTGATTTTAAATGCCTTGTTAAAGTTCTGATGCAGCATATGAACAAAATTAAAATATTACCCTACAGAGAATATCACTGAAACCTTAAACTGCTGTATTTCCTACTTGTGTTCCTGCACTGACAAATCAATGAGCCTGTTTAGTTTTCAGAATTAAACCTCCCATGTAACAAATGCTCTATTGTGCACAAATCTGCTTCCCCTTCACCCATAAACATTCAGATTGTTAGAATGACAAAAAAAGTAGCTGTCAAATTGATTTGGACCATCACTATCAATACATTTTCCAATGTGTGCCTCAAATAGATGCTTGTGTTATCAGGTGATTGCTTTGTTTTATATTATTTAAGAATAGTATGCAGGTGGTGCAATTAACATAGCTCAGCTGGGCAATGCTGTGTGCACCTCAGTGTAATTTATACTGCATACCTTTTTGTGGTGATCGATGCAGATAGAATTTTCTTAATTACAATATTTTGAATTCAGCAAATTAGCGCACACATGAATGAATATTGGTCGTATTTTTAAACTCAGATATATTCATACTAATATCATCAGTTTGGACTACAGCCAATGAATCATCTAATTTATTCTTCCCTGTGAATATTCATGGCATTCTTAAAAGGCAGGATTTGTTTCTGAATTTCACTATATTTATACAGGTTATATATATATACACACACACACATATCCATTTGAGGCAAACAGTTCTGAGGCTGAGGCTCAAAATGGAAAACCTGATATTGCTGAAGGGTAAATTTAAGCAGGGACTTTGCAGTAATATCATTATGCATTAGGAATGAACACCAAACTAAATTCAGAATCGGAATAGGACTTCAGTTGGGTTAGTTTGGATTTGTTGTATGAACTTAACTCATTTCAAATTACTTGGTTTCTTTCCCTTTAAAAGAAAATAATGTAATATATGTGCAGAAGCAAAAATGTGCCCTGAGCAATGTGTAGATAGCGTCTCACCAAAATGTTCCCCACTGTGATGCCCTTTCTGCCTATGCATCACTATCCATGGCTGCACACACTCCACCAAGGGCAGCCACTTTGCAGCCAGCAAGTTCCCACAAACAGTTTGTACTGACCACTTCAACTGTTCTGTTTTAGTTTTAGTCGTTCTGTTCAAGTGAAGGTGAGATAGTTTTCATTAGGAAAGGGAAACCTGTGAAGACCTAATATCAGGGATCTTTTGTGACAAGTACCTCACTCCTAGATTATTCACGTCAGAGAAAAATGCAGATTACATGCCAGAAGGACAAAAATCGTTCAGAATATAGGTGATTTCAATGGAAGTGTGCAATACTTTTGGGCTCAATTATATACCTTAATATTGATCTGACTACCAAAAGCAAAGATTTCTCCACAAATCTTGAAGCTGAAAACAAATTCTTATTTATAACAACAAATCAAAAGACGTATTAGTTACACTACATGTAGCTTTCACCGCTGTGGTTTATTCAAATCGTCACAACACGGAATTGCACATCACTAACCTATTGATCTGTTCTCATCAATGGATAATCATAAGCCCTTCCAAATAAGCTTTTACATAAGTTAAATAGCTTTAGAAGGCACTTATAGTTACACAAAATAACCTGCATTTTGGAATGAATAAATCAATGGGATTAGCATTTCTTAAAAAAAATCGAAACATGGCCTTGTGTAGTTCCCGAACGAGTCTAGGTGATTGCATGGCTCATTTTTTCATCACCAAATGATCTTTTACGTATTTCATTGCTGCAATTTTTTCCTAGCTTTCGCTGGAGAACAGACGATTATTTTTAACTTATCTTTTTCAATTTGTGCCACTTTTTAAGCAATTTTGTTCAACAACATTTTTCGTTCTCGGAAAACACATAATTGAAACAGTCAGACCATTGTAAAGGTATGCGTTTCAGCACCCCCACCCACCCACCCCACTTACTGAGTCACTCTCATTACAGATGTATGTTTTTAGACAATACCTTATCCCCACTCACCTATGAATGTCACTCCCCCCCCCCTACTGCACACCATTTCTAAGTTCCAACCATGATTTTTAGTGAATCCAGGCAAGCTTACTTAGGCACCATGCTGGCTGTAATGCAGTGCACTAAAACGCATGTTGCTTTCAGTTCTTGCTTACAATGTCATTGTTTAATAAAAATGATTGATGGTTTATAAGAGAAATAATGATGGTTTACTAGGGAAACTGTAAGGGATCAGCAAATTAGGATATTCAGTGAAATTTCAGCTATAGAATGAATTTTCTGACAAGCATTCCCACAATCAGAGGTAACCTGGGTCTGCAAGTGGGCCTGCAGGAGTTATTGTTGCAGAAAAGTATACATTCAGGAACAACTGAATTGATGTTTATTCCTAAATCTAAAACCAGTTTAACTGGTTGTGGGATTTGCATTTTGGTTTGCACTGCGATATTTATATCTATGAGAAACTGAATACCTTTGTATGTTTCTTTAAAATAAAACATACAAATGTATTCACTTTCAGCATAATACAAGTCAAGAGGAAAAAATAAAATGATGACAAAATTAACCCAATGGTGTGAAGCCACAATACAAAAGCAAAAATACTGAAACAAATAGGTTGGGAACAATCACAATACTATGGCCAATAATATAATAAAAAATGTCCAGACTATATGAGCTATGATTTTTAAATAAATTAACCTGTGATAAATAAGTACAACTCACTTACAGCTAAATATTTTCACAGTACCTTTATAGAAATATTGTCAAACAGTAAATTAAGAAATTACTGGGAAACATGTCTGTTGCAGGCAAAGGCTTTCTCAGTATTTCTCCCTTCATTTCTTTCTATCTTTAAGTTCTGCCTGGGGGCAGGGTCTCCTTGAAACTTTACTGGCTCCAAGTTGACATGTTCAGGAATGAAATGTTGGAATTGAGCCAAGCCTCTGTTGCAGTCTCGGTAGTCCAGTTCCTGAGCCAGGTAGGTCTGTAGACCTCCAGGGCACTGGTGATGACAGCACAGCCAATCTGCCTCATCAGCAGGACTTGGAAGGGCAGACCGGTCTGGGGACTCTTCCCATTCAGCTCCCCTTAACCCTGCAAGCCAATGCCCTAACGGGTATGGTGCTCCTAGCTGGAATAGCAGCAGGAAAGCTTTCCAGGCAATACTTTCAATGGCAAGCTATGCGATTTCAGCTGGTCAAGACTCCAGTAGTAACCCAACGCGCACTCTGAGGTCCCCAAACCTTGGCTCTTGCCAGCCTGTGCATCATACTTCACGGAAATAAACAAGCAGGATGCGCCCTTCAAGAGAGACAGTATGCATTCCATTCCAACAAATATCTCTGTAACTTTCATGTGTAAATGAGATGCATGGAACTCTCACGCTATATAAATACACGTTTTTTGCTGTAGTTCTTGAAGACTCCATATTGTTTCAGGAAAAAACTGCAGTTATACTACAATTAACCACAGCAAGGATAGAAAGACTGGCAATCTTTGAACCCTAAAAATGTGTCAAAACAGGAAGAGCACTTTATAATGTCTGGGTCTCGCTGCGCTACACAGGTAATTACTGTCAAATGTACAGATTGTTTTTCTCTATGTTTATAGGCAGCTATTTGTCCCACAAACAGCCTTGAGGTGAATGACCAATTATTTTGAAGGATTGTTGGTCAGGATACCAGGAGAAATTCCCTCCAACTGAATCGGCAGACTGGACCCAGGTTCAATCTTTCATCCAAAAAACACCATTTCCAACAAAATAGCATTCAGTCAGTAATTTAGTGTCAGCCAAGACCATGAGCTCAAGTCCAAACATGGAGTTTGAACACTCAACCTTCTGACCCAGAAGCGAGAATGCTACCAACTAAATCAAGCGAACACTGGAGTGTTAGTTCCAAACAAATAATACTGTCAGCAGCCCCCAGAAGGGCACATTTAGGTAAGCAAATCTGTCTGTTGTATATTTTAATGATAAACCTTTTATTTAACAGATCTTAGAGAACCTGAATGCTGCATTTTATGTTGTGTGTAACTTAATGCAACCTGAACATTTATTACCATAATTTACAAGTACTTAATTTTATTTGTTGTGTTTGCTGCTAATCACATTCTATCTTGCATGTGCCTCATCTCCTCATACACACTTAAGCGTGAGCCAATAATTTTTGGGGTAATTAGGTCAATGAAAAGCAGCCATAGGGCGCTCTTATGGGACACACTTTCTATTGTGGGTTAGTATCTTTAAAAAACATTAATTTTGTCTCCAAATTGCAGCAACGCTGCTAATTCATTTAATATGATGCAAAGGTTTTCCTTTCTCAAATTAAACTTCAGCAACATTAACCTTTGTTAAAGGGGCTATAATATGCATTTAATAAAGGCAGTGTGGCATAGTCTTTATATGGTTAGTAAATCCTCATTTGTTTTGCTCGAAAAAAAAGGCCTCTACAGCTTTAAGCCATGTCAGATAAACAGCAGAAGTCAACCTTGATTTTGCAGTTTAAGAATAGCATACTGTTTCTTAATAAATTAGTCCTGTTCCACCAACCTAGAGAAGGTTATAACAGGTTATAATGCTGTTCTTCGACAGGGGGAAAAAAACAATCCTTTATTACTGCAGCTCTCTCCCACAAGTTGGCTTCAGCTTGTAATAAAATGCAAAAATCTGGTTTTGGTAATACACTCAGTGTTTATTGCTTCCTTTATTTCCTGCCAAAGTAAACATAATTCAAAGCAGTAATCCAGGAATATTGGTTATGGGCAACATTACAAGAGCATCACAACGCATGGATATTGCAAAGAATCTGTCCAATAATTACACAGTTTTGGTGATTAATTAACTGATATTTCACAATTAGGGAAGTATAATGAAATCAACTTAAAGCCAGGGCAGACACGCAGTGCCTAAAATTTGGATTTTCTTTTAGTAACAACCAGAAATGGTATTCATTTGTCATTCAGAATTATTTTCAACATCAATGCTGAAGCCTGATGGGTGTGGGTTATTTCTGGAGTTCCCCAAATTGTGACCCTCAGAGTCTCAGTTGGGAGTGGAATGACAAAAGTATTCCCCACCATTGTTAGTTTTACTGAAACAAAAATCTACGGTAAGGCTTTATACGTTGTGCACTATTTAACTAGTGCTTAGATCACATTCGCCCACAAAATATAGTCAATTCACTTTACAATATATTCTGTGAAGTACTTTGAGACATCTCAACGACATGATAACGCTCTACATCAAATGCAAGATTATTATATACTTACTGCTGAATATAAATCTGCTGTAAATTACACAACCTTAAAGAGGCATTAACTTTCACTATGATGGCATCTGAAACAAATATTTTGATTTCTAAGCAATGTATAGTATTATAAGGTTGATTTTCTCCTCTGGGCTGTAGGTTCAAGAAACAAATTGGAACTGTACTTTCTAGTCTAGGCCACTATTCTATTGTGGTACTGGGGGAGAGTGTTGGTGTTGGAACTGCTGCATCTTCAGGTGGATGTTAAAGATTCAAGGATAATATTTGAAAGAGAATGGAGTTTCTCCCAGTTTCCTGACCAACGAATACAACTGTAAAATGTCTGCAATGTTGTAATGATTTGAAAATTGCAATTCTAGTTCCTGTTCAAGATGGCAGTCATGTTTCCAGAAGATAAGTGGGTGAGCCTGACAGGATTTAAACACAGTTAGTGCCGCCCCCTTCTCCCCCCATGACGGACAATAGATCTTTGAGAAATGCTTCTCACCCATTCAGCTAGTACCTTTCCCTGCTGGTTAAGGTAGCCTATAACATACCCAACAGTGCAATCTCTCTCTCTCTCTCTAGCTGTCATTGTACGAATGAGAGCAGGAAAACTAATGCTGTTTTACAGAACCACATGAGCCAAGGGTGTTATAAAGGTCTATTTGTTAGTGTCTCCTAGCAAACATAATAGCAGCTATTCAATTCCATTGATGTGGAACAAACTGAGACAAGGTAAGTAGAAACATCAGTTAACAAGTCCCACATCACTTCAGGCCAATCTTATGCGCTAGCTGGATTCAGGATTTGGTTGCATTGTATAGTAATCTTCACTATTAGGTTTGTTCATTGGATTCAAATACTGTGTGTCTTCCTGGTAATAGCTGGTTAGTTATTTCCTTTAATTATAAAACATCCTTGCTCTGCCACTGTCAACTGCTCTGGGACTCTACTCTGGGTGAGGGGTGCTATATAAATGCAAGTTGTTTTTGTTTCTAATGAGAATCAGTTTGGTTCAGTTGATAACATTCTCACCTCTTGGTCAAAAGGGTGTAAATTTAAGGCCCATATCTAGTATTGAACTCATCATCTAGGCTGACACGTCAGTGAGGCACTGGGGGAGTGCTGAATTGTTGGAAGTCCTGTCCTTCAAATAATGAAATGTTAAACTGGGGTCCATCTGCCTATCTTCGGGCGAGAGTCAAGGTTCCCATGATACTAGTTGTAAAGGAGATGGGAATTTCTCCCTATCCTGGCCAACATTCCTCCAAATTAATTGGATATTATTTGTCTCAGGGCTGTTTGTATTACTTGGTGAAATATCCATATAATGGGATGCTTTAAAAATGCAAGTTCTTTCTTCTCTTTATCAGATGGTTTAGGAATGCAATTGTGGTTTCATTTAAGAACAGTCTGTGACAATTGATTACTAAATGCTTGTTCTAACTTGTGACCCAACAAGTCTTACCCATTCTCAAGGCTGCATGCCCTAGTTATTACTCCTCGCTCTGCCACTTATCCCAGCGGATGTAACATTTTGTTAACCTCCTCCTCATTCTCATGTCTCTGTTGAAGTTCTGAATTTTGGCTCATTTGCCTCTGTACAAACAGTACTGATTTCCTGTTCTTTTTCTTGCTGTGGGAACAAGATATTTGTGAAATAATCGGGGGAAAGAGAAAAAGTCAGAGTTCCCTGGAATTTATATTCCATAAATATCAATGGGAATGGGGGTGAAAGGGAGTTTTCAGAAAGACATAGCATGACGGGAGAAGGTCTTAATGTATTTCATATACATCAGTGTCTATAAAATATCCTCAGCAGGGACTGAGAAGAGGGAGTCAAAGGCAAATAGGGCAATGAGGGAATTGGAGGCAGAAGCATATTAAGAGGAAGAATAAGAGACAGACAAGAGGAGGGGAAAGCAAAAGTTGATGCTATTGACTTTTTCTCAATCAATGAATAAACAAACAAACATTTATTTAAATCCAAGGATTGAAGTTGACCTTCTGCTTCCTGAAGCACATACTGCAGCTCTCAGGTGAAGCTTTAACAGGTTTGAACCTTGGGATTGAATTAATTATAAATAAAATAAGACACCACTATATTGCAAACTAGATTTTGCCCAAGGAAACATGTTGAGAAAGGTTAATGTTGATCTGTACTCAGGCTATATAAAGCCTGACCCAGTCAATCTTGGGTGTTCAGACTCAGAGAGAATAGCAGGAGGTGTTGCTCAGCAGACCACAGACTGAAAGCAATGCGGATCTAAATTGGCAGTTATCCAAAAAGATACAATAGCACTTTTCTGTTATTTTTAAGCTGCAGAGTGAATAACTGGTTCTTCACTTATGTGTCTCTGACTCAAATCTATGAGGTTATAATAACTTTAACATAATAGATTATTTTACAATAATTAAGGAGATGTTAATATCGCTAACCTGATTGAAAACATGGCTATATTTGCAAAGTCTCTAAATGAAAAATATGATAGCCACAAGATGAAATCAAATACATTGCTTTGGGATGGTAATCATTCTATCTATGTCATTTTTCCTTCTTTATTGCTTGAGTTATTTGAGTTATATTATCCTTAATTGCAGTCTAGTTCAGCAAATGGATATTTTCTACTTATATTAATAAATGTTAAGCTTCTACTTAGACCCTTTGTTTCCCTAAAGGTATCACTAAGTCCCAGACAGCCTCTCTTTAGCTTTGAGGGCCAAACAATCTAGGTCACGGACTTAACAGCACCATTGCTGCTAACGACCAAAAGAAGATACAAACTTGCTGTAGATTAAATTGCATTAGTTTATGCCAAGCGAAGGAGCATTGTATGGCACTTTGTGATGAGATGATAAAACTCACCACTTGTCCCTTCTTGTGACAAGCCTCAAATGCTGGAAACCTCTTGGACTTGGTGCCCACATCATAGCTCCATGTTCTAAGCTACAAAGCACCTGATAAGCTTCTTTTTCTTTATTTCGGAAAAAGAAGGCAAACAGCGAGCAGCATGAGGCCAAGATGACTGATGAGACTCATATGGGATGTGTTCAGTGCTGCTGCTATTGTATCATTTATCATTGTAATTCTTCACTTAATTCATTTTATTTAACTTATTTTATCGAGTGTTGTCGCACACAGTATTAGTTAGCTATATACAACTGAAGCTAAAAGAACATCAAATTAATGATGGGAACAAATTGTACAGAACTCATCTGTCACAAATTTGATTACAGCCACTACTAATGCTCAAAGCCATTTACTAAAGATAAACTGAATTTAGTCAACAGGGAGTTTCAAATCCACACCATAAATATACCTTTAAGCAGTTAAGTCCATTTTGGAGACAGAAGCAAATGGAGATAACACATAGTGCAATATTTAATGCTAAACATACTTCAGTACAGTTGCTTACTACAATATGAATCTCATTGGTATAGGGTTAGAGATCTTACTGAATCTATCACTGTAACTTGGAATCACAATAAAATTCAAATCTGAAATGTCGCAGTGCATTATATTAATAGCACAATTCTGAGCTCTAGCCCATTACTAGAAAAGAACCCTACGGTTGATGATTCGACAAGTTAACCTGACCTTATTTGATGAAGGATGGAGTTATCACACTCGCTTGTTCTTATTGCCTTTGAGGATGCATTCTCAGTGGATATCGATTTAAAGTTGGTTTACTTGTAAATTTCTGACCGCATTCCCACTGGGGTTGAGCAGAAGTGTGAAGTGACCTGAAGTGGGCAAATTGAAGTCATAGGGATAGTTAGCTCCATGGCTTCAATTTTATTACATCGGGTCACTGCTTCCCTTCTTATTGACTTACATTTGTTGACTCTAGAAACCAAAGGACTGGTGAACTGGCACTAAGCCAGAAAAATAAAATCTCTGGAGCCAAGCTGATCTTTACTTGGAGTCAAAGGCACTCGACGCGCTTGTGCCAATATACATTTCATTCATCCTCCTTTACTTGGAAGTCAAACTAGCACTGATGGCAGTGCTGTGATTGATGGTGTTCTTAGTTTCACCACAATGAAAGGTCAGACAATCCATAAGAAAATATTTTAAAGTCAAACAGTAAACGTGATTGGCTCCAAAGTGGTTGCACAGTTAATGTTGGAATGAAAAGTTGGTCAAACTTTGGCTCTATTGATAGATCAGTTTACCCATGAACTTCAGACTTGGAACATTCAAACCAGTGTTCTCGATCTGGCTCACCTCAACAAAACTATTGGCAATCTGCTGCTCCTTCCTTTCTGGGCCCCCAAATAAGTTGATACATAGATCTAAGTTGCCTTTAATGAAAATCAGATCAGAAATTCCACCTGGTTCTAGATTTAAACTACAGTAAACACCTGCTAATTCAACCCTGGCTTAACTTGTCACTACCACTTAAGTCATCTGTCAATATCCTGGCTTCATTCGTGTATGTACATATGTATTTATATGCCTAACTCAGCATTCCAGATAACTTGTTACTAAGCCCTTTTCACTTGGAATGATGAGATGTCAGGAGTTCACTGTATTTTCTTAACTCTTTTGAACGTGAAAATTTTGGTACATTCTTAAACTCAGCCTTTATTAGGGAGCCAGTTTTCTGCAGATTCTTTGAAGAAAAACAGTTGCCAAATTAAGATTAAATTAAAGAATTGCCCCAGATTTGCAAGTTCTGGAATGTTAAGAAAATAGTTTCCCTTCTCTCCTTGGCTCTACCTCTTTGGAAGTCCGTTTTGTAGGTTAAATGTGGGCAGGGGGGTCAGGAATAATAAACGGCATAAATGGATAAGGACTTTGCATATCCTTCAATGTTCAATTGTGGTGCCTTATACAATATCCATTGTTCTGAAAAGCCTTCATGATATATTACTGTTTAAATCTTATCACAAGTGTCAATGCAATTTAAGTCAAAAAAAGCATTCAATCCTTTTATTGAACTTTATCAAACCAACAAATGTTAG
Organism: Callorhinchus milii; assembly: GCF_018977255.1. NCBI lineage: Eukaryota > Metazoa > Chordata > Chondrichthyes > Chimaeriformes > Callorhinchidae > Callorhinchus > Callorhinchus milii. The sequence goes on along the minus strand of NW_024704746.1, from coordinate 16,457,347 downwards.
CTGATGGTTTCTGTGGAAACGTGTAAAATGGCAGTGTACAAATCTGCTACATGATTCACAAAGGCTATCGAAGATTTAGAATACACCGTGGGAACACTACCTCACCTCCCCTAAGCACAGCAATCAAACTTACAAAAAAGCAGTTTCCAGAATTAAAAGTCATAGTGTTTCCTCAGAGAGCTACATGGAAGTAGCTTCTTTGCAAAACATCCTCCATCAGGTGTGTACAATGTCATCCATGAGAAATTGATGCTAATTTTAATTCTCTAGTCAATCTTACTTTTTCTGCTTGAACTGGTTGAAGTCCTTTTCATTTTACTCAACATAAATTCTCTGCAAAGTAGTTAGGCTCTGTGAGAAGTATTTCTGAATATTCACGTCTATATTTGTCTAATATGCTTTTGGTTATATAGGGATCATTATTATGATTTTTAAAAAAACATTAATTCCATCATGGAACAAAAATGTTGACCAGGAAGCAGAAATAGCAGTAGCTGTGTGAGTTTGGGGAATTTCTACAGTAATTATTTTGAGCTGTTTCAAAGTATTCAGTAATATTCCATATATACATAATGTATATATATACACACACTGTATTCTATATTATGGGAGACATGAACATTACCATCATGACAATTCCAAACTCTGCAAACTCTTTGCATCTTTTCTAGGTTTTCAGATATAATTTCCTAAAAAAAAGTCTATGAACATTACAGATTAAAACAGAGAAAGAATTTCATAATCATCTGATAATCTGTCCTTCAGAAGGGACATCAAACTGAGGTCCTGTTACAGATGACATAGCGCTATTCAAGAAGGAAAAAGGAGTTTCTCTTGGTATCCTGGCAAACAACCCACCCCCCAAAAAATTAGTCATTCACTTCATGTAAAGTGAATTGACTGTATATTTTGTGGGCGAGACGTGGCAGCCAATTGCGCACAGCAGTGTCCCACAAACAGTCGTGGATTGAGTGACCAAATTACTATTATTATTTGTTTGACAATCTGATGTCAAAAGGATTATTTGTATATTCAATGGGCTGAAAATCCAGACTATACAACAAGCATAGTTTTTTTTTCCACAGCCAGCCCAGAATGACAGAGAAAATATCGCAAATACTAGTATATTATGTGATTTTCTGTTTGCACCAGCAGGTATTATAATCACTTGTGAATAGGGGAACACAATCTAAAGTGATTAAGAACTTACTATTGCTTGTGTCACTGACTTCAAATTGTACCTGGAGTTTGCAAACCATCCACAGACCCTTTTTGTAATTCTTTATTCCAATACATATCATAGAGCAGATTTCATTGCTATAACCTAACCAAGCAAATGAAGACTGAAGCCCTATTAATAATGTGCATATGTTATAGCATTAGATGAACTCCCTGCTGGGCGTTTTGAAGAGGTCATCAATCTACCCCAGTTCTCTCATCTAAATGGGAGCCCCCCCAAGCAGAGCTGATGTAAGAGAGAGCGAAAACAGATGCTTACCAATCGAAAAGAAATAAGGGGCAGTAACATTGCAAAACAAAGCTATGTATTTTAGCATTTTAAGCAACGAAAACATATCCAGCAAATTGAATGAGGTCTACTGAACACACAGAGAATATACTTAGGCTGTAGCAATGTCACTATAATGGCATGAGGGGGTAAAATGGGACTAGATGATAGCTGGCATCATGCCATGTTAAAGGTACAGCTTAATTTTTTGTAGAAATTAGAACAACAAGATTACATTTGTATAGCGCCTTTCACGTCGGGAGGACGTCCCAAGGCGCTGGACAGTTGAGGGCTTGTATCCGAACTGGGGGTTGGATTGAGAGAGTTGTTGGACAAGTGGGGTGGGGGTGAAAAGATGACCAAAGCTATGGTCAAAGAGGAAGATCCTGAGATGGACCAGAGAGTCCAGAGTTCCAGAGAGTGGGGGCCGAGAGACTGACAGCCTGACCTCCAATGGTAGAGTGGGCAGGAGACATTTGAAGCAGGCCTCTGCCTGCCGAGCAGAGGGAGCGGGCAGGTTGGAATAGTTTTAGTAGGTTGCAGAGGTAGGGTGGGACAAGATGGTAGAGGGCTTTAAAGGTGAGGATGAGGACTTAAACTCAATCCTCTCAGAGATGGGGAACCAGTGGAGTTGGGTGAGGCTGGGAGGGATAGGGTGGATGGGATAGAGGCTGGAGTGGGAGAGGACACAAGCTGCAGAGTCCTGAATAATCTGTAGGTTTTGGAGGGAAGAGTAGGGAAGTCTAGTCAGCAGGGAGTTAGAATAGTGAAGTCTGAACGTGATAAAAGCAAGGATGAGGTAAGAAGGTTGAAGAGTAAACAACAAAAAAAAATGCTTCACTGAAAACAGGTAATATCCCACAAGTATTTTACCATAACTTAACATAATAAACCATGCTGAATATTTATGTCATTGGACTTCATGGAATATTGCCCATATTCAAGTGCTAAGTGTCCTCTATTTATCACTGGCGTATCTGCATAAGATTCAGGTTTCATAACCACAAACTTTTAAATTGTCTAAAATAAAGCTTTTGCTAAAACACCCATTTGTCAGTCTGCACTCCAATGGATGCACCCCAATCCCAGAGAATTTAGATGCAAAGAGAGAGAAAGAGATGCAAAATATATAAGGCTTCTGAGCAATATCCTTGCAGTAGCTTTTAAAACTTTCTTTGTGCCGCTCTTATGGGTATCTGCATTCTGTTTGACATTGCTTGTCCATGACCAAAAAAATGCGCTGAGTAGTAATTCGGCAGTAAATTTGGTAATAATCAAGTTAGAACAAAGCTGAATTGGGGCAGGAATACTGACAGTCTCAAGTGTATAAACTCAATTTACGATAACAGAGATGTCACAGACATTGGAATTAATGGCACTGACGGCACCTGTACAGTCTCCTTGTCTACTGAAAGCAATTGCAGCTAACCTAACCTACAACAAGAGCTGACACCACAGCAGAGTCACTTAAACTTCGATACTCCAGGCTGTCACTTCCTTCACTACCAAGTTTATTCTATCCCCTCATCTGTCACATACTTCACCTTACATACCACTCCACATGACTGAATTGAAGGTTTCGCTCACAAAATCTGCCAAAAGCGTGCCCTCCTTTTGGGCTCCAAGTGCTGATAAATCAGATTTGTGATGCTGTTTAAGTAGTCTCCCTTTCTCCACCTTCTAAACATGGTCAATTCTGACACTGCTGTATTGCTATCATCCCAGTCAATGGGAAATCAGTCATGGTTTAGAGAATGGGAAGCCAAAATGCCCACCTTCTGGGCATTAGATTGGCACCATGACTTCACCTCACTGTACATGCGCAGCACAAAGGAAGTTCACCTTGATGGCTACCTGGTAACTCGGAAGTCAGTCATTTTGGCTTCCAGTGCAATGGCTGATGCAGTCGGACATATATGTGCAGTACAATCTTGTCTTGCTCACTGTAGTGTTATGGTTATAGTGTTATGGTGAGCACTATGGTATTATAACAGGGTTCCAATGTATTCTCCTCTCCTTTGTCTCGTCTATCGCTTTCTCCCTCCTCCACACATTCTAACTTTCAAATTACAAAATGATTTTAATGATGTCCACAGTTTCAATTAGTGGAGTACCTCAGGACTTCAGAAATTTAATTGGACATGAGTAAGCATAATTATATGCTTAATAATATATTAATATGTGTTATTATATAATAAAAAGAACTAAATGCCCGGCGAGTTCCTGCAGAGCTGAAACATGCCCCATTTCCAAAGAGAGATTCGGCATTAGGGCAGGTCCCATTAGATAAATCATACCCCCAAGGCGATTTGCATTCGATCGAATAGTCCCATGCAAATCAGTTTGTATACATTGCATTCAAATAATTTAAAACGGGCATGGTTTGCACATTCTTCACTGAATGATACATTTCAATTATTAAATCTCTCAAGGTTTATTAATAAGATTTAAAATATATGGTTTAGTACAAAAAAACTCCACAAAATTAATTTCTTCAATTATCAATCATAGTTAACATCATTCGTGTTTGGGGACCTGAAGCTAGATTTTCACCAGCACGTTTTGGAACTACCCTAATGAAACAGGATCTGGTGCAATTTCGGTTCAAGCTAAGCTCCTTGATGCATTTATAGCAGTGGCATTTTTTAAAAAAAAGTCAGCTGGGTATCTGACACATCTGGAAACCCATCACCATATTTAAGAGTATCCAAACCAAGCTGAAATCCAAAGATATTTATTGGAACACTCTCTCCCTGGATAAACACAACCTGCTTACGTAATTACCATTAGGTGAATGTTGATAAGAGCCAAAGCTTGGGGACTCTAGAAAATGCGAGGTGTACTGCTGGATTCTAACCAACTAAAACCACATAGCTTACTATTGCCAGAACTGTCTGGCAAGCTTTCCTGCTGCTTAATAATAATAATCTTTGCATTTGATGTAGCGCTTTTCACATCTTCTAGACATCTCAAAGTGCTTCACAGAATATGCTGTAAGGTGAATTGACTGTATATTTGTGGGCGAAACGTGGCAGCCAATTGCGCAGAGCAGTGTCCCACAAACAGTCTTGGATTGAAGTAACCAATTTATTATTGTTTTGTTTCTTGAAGGATTATTATCAGGCTTGTGGAGTAAGGAAACTTGCCCAAGGTTTCGCCCTGCTGGGAATCGAACCCAAGTCTCTCGCTTACGAGGTTAGTGCTCTAACCACTGAGCTACAAAACTCCACAGCTTGTCCAGCTTGGACCACCCTACCCTTTGGGCTTTGGCTTACAAGGAGGGGGTGGGGTGTAATTCAGATTTCATTTCAAGCATATTTTGTTTTAGAAATATTAACGTGAGTCACAATTTGCTTTGCTTGTGTGTTTCTGCATTAGAGAATCCAGATTTAACAGTTTCTTCTGATGTGAGGTTAATGAATAGGGATTGGCATAGAACATACATAGTGTCTGAACCAAAGCCAGCTTTGCTTTCTAGTCCTTGAGATCAGAGACTGCAACAGGCATTATTCAGAGAGTTGGGTTAGTAAGAAGAATTATCAATCTGATTGATGGATTCATTTTTAATTCCCATTGTTTAAAAAAAAACACGCTTGTTCTTGTGTGGTTCAGCACTGTGATACTCAAGTTTGCACCTGCCCATTTCAAAGATAAAATCATATACAAAAAGCACTCAGACTGTTAGACTGAACCCTGCTCTTTGAAAACTTTCAGGATACAAGGGGAGTCATATTAGCATACAGCATCAAGATTTATTAGTATTTAACAACCCACCTGTATTTTTAATCCAGAAACATCATGACTTCTGGTTCTTCTTTCCCTTAACGCTGAGCTCCCGCAGAATCATTCACACATATTTATCCTCCTTTGCCCAGTGAACAGATCTGTTTAGGCAGATCCTTTTCCAACTGTGGAAATAGAGATAAAATATGATTTTTTTTTCTGCTTGAAAACAACATACTTGCACATCACAGCCCACCCTGCCCTATTGAAATGAACAGCCTTGAAATGATCTATCATCAAAAATCCAGTTCCAATCATGCAGCACAACCACTGAGGATTTAATACTGGTTTGGTTCATATCATCTAGGCATCTGGTTGCATTGTAAATACAACCTGGTTTTGTAGCCTTGAATGAGTGATGCAAGTGACCTGATGATGTGTATAATCCATTACATTGTTGGACACCCCATTTTGTAGAAATCTTAATGTCGGTCTAAATTGCAATGAAAACATTAGGAACCAGTTTGAGGGGCCTGATCACAAATTCTAGTTTGGGGCAAATGGAAGAAAACTGCAATCAATCCATGTTATGAGCAATAGTGGCTATTATGACCAGGTTTGGAGGTATCCCACTGGGCAACCAAACAAAGAATTGACTATTGTCCTTACTTGTAATTCTTATTTAAACACTTAATAATTCCACTTGGTTGAATTATATACTTAATTCAAAATACTACAATATGTACAAACAACACAAATTTGGTGCACGCTGTGTAAAGCACAATAAAAGTTATATTTTATTCATTTGTTTGAGCACTGCGTGATTATGTGCTAATTAATTCACAAATTGCTTTGCAGCCTAATAAGCCATGCAAAAGTATATGTTTTAAAAGAGATGTATGCAACTAAATGTGGCCAAAAGCTTTTCTCATCTGGAGATATTTTTTGAACATGTTTCTTCCAGGTTCACACTATCAGAAGAACAACACCATTTTCGGTTCATTTGATCTTATCCTTCCAGTGTAGAATGCAGCCTTCGTATAACATACTTCATTACAGCACTGGGATCTTTAGAACGTACGTGGTATGTGGACCCCATTCACTGCGAATGTGCACATCCGGCTGACTTAATTCCCATGCGTCAAACAGCTTCTACTAAAACTGGCCCACTTCCAAGTCATCAGGTCACCACTGATGCCATTACCACCAAATGCTTCTTCACTTTTATCATTTGGAGTTTAACATTTTTTCAAAGGAACATATAGTATAAATTTTGAAGTGTAATTTAAAGTTCTTATCCAAACCTTAAAAGCTATTAAAATAATAAATAGCATCTAAAGGAAAGTATTATATTACAATAATATTTATCAGCAGTAACCAGTATTATTTACAATTTATTTATACAATATAATTGTAATATACAATTTACAAGAGTACAATTTATTTGAACATTACATATTACCCACTGTAGCATTTGGCAAATTATTGTAATTTGTCACTCTGTGTATAGCAAGTGGAATAATCGCATTTAAAGATTTATGTTTTTTATAAATATATGCTTAGACCTTTTAGAAGCGAATATGCTTTGAACTACTGTGTAATAAACACATTCTGAGTTTAAAATCAGCCTTTTTCATTGTTTACCCTTACTAGATCATCAATCTTTATTCCGGATTGCATTCATCACACTATTGTTTCTGTGCAATGCCATTTGTGTAGCTATTTATTGTGCCTTTAGCTTCTCTCCAGTTCATAGATTGGTTTTGTTTTTAATGTTTGCCTTTCTTCATAAAGTTGTAAATGATTAGATAGGTATTGTAAATCCAATGATCCAGCTAGTGAATGGAACACCCACATTCAAAAACACATTACATTTCAAAATGATACTCCATGTATTTAAACAATCCACTAGTTGTTGCTGTGGTTTCTTGCACTTGAATAGTGTATTTCAATTAATTTGAAAACATTGAATTCTTATCTCAGATTTTTATGAACTATTGATTACTGTAGCAAAGAATCCTTATGCTGAGGTGATTTGCTCCAGTAAAGTTTATGGGTTGACAGCTGCAAATTAACATTCAACAACGCTTTTTTTAAGGTTTAATCACAACATTTTCAACCACTGTACAACCTAGAAAAAAACATTTCAATTCCCTAGATTTTGGATAGGTCTAAGTGGATTTTACAAAACTGCTACCATGCAAAGCCAATACATTTTTAAAAGAAAGGTTATTTAAAGGCATTTTTTTTTAAAAAGGGGGTAAGATGTTTCTAACTGCTAAACAGCAAACTTAATTAATAATAATAATCATTGAATTTGATAAAGTGCCTTGTCACATCGAGACGTATCAAAGAGCTTCACAGGATATACTGTAAAATGGATTCACTGGGTATTTTGTGGGTAAATGCAGCAGCCAATTTATGCACAGCAATGTCTTACAAACAGCCTTGGAGTGAATGACCAATTTTATTTGTGGGATTTGTTTGCCAGGACACTGGGAGAAACTCCCTTCGCATTTCGAATAGTGCCTTGGGATCTTCAACATCCACCTGAACAAGCAGATAGAACATTGGTTTAATATCTCATCTGAAGGACATTCTTCAAGCAAACTTAATAATAATAATATTCTCTGCATTTGGTATAGCACCTTATCGCTTGAATAGGAAGGGTGTCTCAAAGCGTAAACTTATTATCTTTCCCATAAAAACATACTTTAATTTCTAATCAATTATATTTAGTAAGTGCTTTGGGATGTTTATTTTACTTGAAAGATACTCTTTAAATATAATTTGTTATCATTGTAAACATACATTCAGAATGGGATCTGCCTCCATCATACATACCCAGTATCAACGTTGTTACATTAGGCACAAGAAAGAACTCTAGGCTGCCACTTGTTTAATTCCCCTAAAGTACAGTACACAACAAATTAACAATTGTTACTTTAAGTTTGAATTTAGTGTATGAACCTTTTGATTAGTAAACTGTCTAATATAGATGTTTGTGAGTGCAATACATCGAGGACTATAGATACTTTTGAGAGAATACATTCCATTCAGATGCTACCTTAATGGTTATTAAGTTACCTAAACCTCAATTGAATCACTGCTTCATAATCGCTTGCAAGGATCCATCATTTTCTAACAGATATGTTGGCATTTATGCAAGGCAATGAATTTTCAATGAAAATCTTTTCATGATTTGTGGTTTCCTAAGCATTTGTTGTAGAATTTATCTAGTGTTTTAATTAGAAATTCTGACAAATGCAGGATGCTGTTATCAATTTTTTTTAAACATGGGATCCGACAAAATAGCTAACCGTATGACAGCTGATGCCATTACATTAGTTTAGCATTATAATCTTGTTTAACAGAAAAACATTCCTGTTCTGTGAAACAACGGTTTCTGAGATACTGTGGTATCTGTTAATGTTCTGTCTCATAATGATACAGTGAAAGAAAATATAAATAGTGCTAACAAAATATAAACGGCAACAAGAGGAACAATAACTTGTATTTATATAGCTCCCATTAAGTAGGATACAATCTGACAGCGCTTCACAAGGATGGGGTCAGATGCTGAGCCAAGGGGGAGTGGGGATGGGAAGCAGGGAAAGTGATCTTAGGTGTGACGTGAAGAGATTTGTGGGTGAAAGTGAGGATCTTGAAGTTGATCCTTAGGGAGCCAGGGAACCAATACACCCTGGTGAAGATTGGGTGATAGGGATATGGAGCTTGGTCCGGGTGAAGATGTGGGTGGCAGAGTTTTGCATTTTCTGGAAGTTATGGATGGTGGAACTAGGCAGACTGGTAAAAAGTGATTTGAAAAAGATAAGCAAAGGGATAACAAAGGAGTGAATGAATGTAATCGGCAAAATCATATTGGCAAACAATCCAATAAATAAAGGACTATTGGCTGTGAAAGGTAAAGGCTCAGGGTTTACATGAATTGTATATTGCTTAAACATTGTTTATTATATCATCTGAGACCTTTTAATGTTATAGCCTTGTAACATTCCACTAACCTCTGTCATTCTCAATTTAACATAACGGTTCAGGTCATTGACATTCAAATCTGAGATAATTTTATCATACTTAATCTTCCTTTTTTGTATAATATTGATTCCAGCTGTTAGATGATGGCTCATCCTGAATCAGCAAACACTTCGTATGAGCCCACAAAGAGTTTGGGCAGCAATTATGTAGAAATAATTACAGAGGTGTCACATTACCATTTGGCTGCCAGACATATATCAATATTAGTTTAAATTCCGTTAATTTAAAGATTCCAATTTAAAGATTCCATTTGACAAATATTCATTTAAATTCCTGTGGTGTTCCTGTTGGAGCTTTTCTCCATCAGTGGTGCAATTATGTGTTCAGTGACAAATTGCGCAACGTGGCTTTGCATTGTGTTATTGGAGAGTAAACCTAAACACGATACAGAGTAACTGCTTCAATAACATGGTCGTCTAGGTCCAATGCCTCAGAGGCCACACTTGGCCAAAATCCTGTCCGCTGCTAATGTTATTCTGTGCCTGCAGCAATTATTTGTTAGGACACCATTGGTGTATTGGGGGTCACTTTAACAAAATGCTGGCGCTTCTTGAGCATGGCGTGCCTTGTGTAGTACCCAGGAAGTGACATTAGCAATGCTTCCTGCACATAACGTTGGCCTGATGACCCCAAACTTGGCCATTTCTTAAGGCTCCAACAGGTTACCCTGTATATTACATCACAATAATCCAGCAGGGATAACAAACAAGAAACAAGTGTTTAATAATCTTGTATATGATGGTAAATTTCATTTTGGGGTTGTTTAAATGCTGAATGATTTCTGAACCTGATTTACAATGACAACCACAGATTGAATTCCACATTTCACAGAAACTGCGAAAAAAAATCCCAATCTAAATGTAAAAGAGTACATTTTTCAGAGATGCTCAGTTCCAAATTCTCTCCGGATGTTTGACATCAAGCGAGAAGACTGTTCTGAGACTGTGCAGCATCAGGAAGTTCATAAATATTCATAAATGTGATTTAATATGAATGTATTTAATGGCAAGTGAGTTAAAATGCAGAAGAGCAGCCAAGAGCTGTTGTTTGAAGTGTATTTATTAATTTATTTATTGGGGTGACACTTGTAGGAGGATAATAACTGCACAGTTAAAATTAAACTGACTTTATTGATGGGTAACTTTACATTGCAGTTCTGTATACATTCATTATTGGTGGAAATTGCTTTCAGTGTTATTTGTGATTATATTACAAGTTGCTAATACAACACTAGCAGTTATTTAGAACAGTGAGGTACCAAAATGAATGAAATTAAACATAAAACTGTTTATGTAAGCGCAAAATGCACTTGCATAATTTCCTGGTTTGATTTATGTAGTAAGAGTGCAAAGTGAATGAAGAATAAGTGAACGAACACCACGGTATGAACAAAATTGTTACCATCTTTTTTTTAATATACACTGGCCAAACCTTGACATTTGAAAGTGGTTTTCCAAATGTCAAATAGGTATTGATTTTTGTCAGACCCTATACTGCAGAACATACTTCAGTGTGTAGGAAAAAGCAACAGACCCACACAAGTGCTACAATTCATTGCACGGCCTATTTCTAAAATAGTAATGGCATATGCTCTGTGTGTATATACACTTCAATCCTTTTATAGGGCAATCTTGTTTGCTGTCACAAAATTTCACTAGATAATGAGTTTTATTGGAAGGTCACCTGGCTGAAAGTTTGCTAAAATGCAAAAAGCAGCAAGTTCAATCACAGTAAACACTCAGTTCACCTGAGTTTGTGACATTCTATCTGTTAATTCAAACAGTCGATAAGCTGAAAACTATCCTGAGCCTTAGCTATGCTTTTGTCCTAACCCTAACCTGTAACTGATAATTTGTGAAAAAAATGAAATCTGAAAGTGTTTTGTTGTAGCTGAATTGAAAGGATTATTCGTAAAACAAATATGTGTTGTGATATTACCTATTTACATTAACATTGACATCAAAATACCACAATGATTACTTTGGAAACTGGTACCCCAAATTACCTTGGGACCATATAAAATGGCACATTGTGCAAAGTCTAGAATTGCACAATAACTATAACCAACATAGCACCCAGATACTAATGCACAGATTACACAAAAACATTCTAAGACATACAGAAACCAAGTAATCTACATATTGGTACAATATGAACTGCTTGAGGCCAAAAGTCTTGTGAGGGCAAACAAATTTCAGTATATTGGGGCAGTGACATTGGGACATTGCTGTCATAAATTGGCTGCTGTGTTCCCCTACAAAAAATTCTGCAAAGCACTTAAAGAAAAGTCCTCTTGATGCGAAAGGCAGTACATCAATTGCAATTATTTTTATTATAAAGCAGTGACCACCTTACGTACGATCTTCTGGTTACCCTACTGCTTAATTCATTCGATAAATTAGTGTGATTGGTTTTGCTTAATTGAGTACATAGCTGACCAACACAAACTGAGGTGTTTGTGACGACATTACTTGCATGTTATTTTTCCCATAATGGTCTGGAGCATTTGACAGTATAAGAACAATGTTGCGCAAAACACAAGATTAAATGTGACAACTGCATTGCCTTTAATTACAAAGCTGTATCAACAGTAATGGTTCTGTTCATCTGTAACCATTGTCAAGCTGTTTACATATGTCTACAAGCTCTAAAAGTTAAAAAGAAATCACCCAGAAAGCAAACAACAGCTGGAAGAGGTTACCAAAGAGGGTGGCGGAGGGTGGGACATCGACTGATTTAAAAAAAACTAGATGTTTCTAATGGGATGACGATACAGTTCGTATTATTATAAGACAAGAGAGTTGCTATTTTGAAAGGAAGAGATCATATGGACAAAAGATCTTCCAAGATATCTTTCTTGTGATCTCAAATACGTGCAAATTATTGGGCTATGCAATTCTTTCATTAAAAAAGTGTTCGATTGTCTTTAACACAAATTTATCCATTCAAAAGAATACTACAAGGGAAGATCAACAGATGTGCGCTACCCATTTGCTGCTAATCATTCTGAATTTCTCAGGATACCCTAAAAGGTCAAACATACAATGATTTCTGTGATTCAAATAATTGAATTCTAAATGAATGAAAAACTAGGATTATGTCATGAGAGCGAGTCACATTAAAAAAAACATAAGTAGCTCGTTCATTTTTTTAACAAAAATCGTGACAAAATAAAATGCAACAATGGAAAAGCCCTTTGAACTTTTGTCCAAATACAGCCAGAAATCTCAGACAAACATCTTTGTTTGATGTATAAGCTGCTTCTTTTAACCTGTTACCTTTAAAATATCTCAAAATTACGAGAATTACTTTTAAGATCTATTCAGACTAAAATGATTGATGAAAGGGAGGATTAAAAGCTGAGTTTTGCATTAGAGTGTCTTAGGGTTAACCCACACTGTATTTGGTATTGCTCTAACACCATCAATGGCAAAAGCAGATTTGGTATGCTATGTAGACTTGCTCCCTTCTCCTTCTAGTTCATATATATTGAATTTTACATAGCTCAGCTTTGGCTCAGTTCAATCAGACAAAAGCAAAGCCACGTAACCTTCAATTCACGATCAATAGAATTTTTGCCTTATAGCTTCATTGGAATTCACTGCGAAACTTTTCCAGATGCTCGTTTCTTATATATTGAACCACATTGGTTCGGAGCGAAATCATGGGAGACAAGTTATGAAAAAGCACTTTCATCACTATTGTTAAAAATGACCATTAATAATGTTGAAATATCACCTTTGCGCTACATAAAGTCTTGATTTATCCGAATAAATAATTAAATGCAATGGTCTGCAATACATTCATTTCAACATGATTAAGCATTTCACCAACATACCTTTCTCAACGTTTGAATGAAATGGATTCTCGGCAGTTGATTCTGCCTGCCTTCATTGCAGCTGTCGGTTTGTGTGTAAAGTAAGAACAAGTCTGCAATTTAGTAACATATTTAATCAGTGGTTACAGCCAACAAGTGACACACGTTAACAAAAAGCTACCTGGCTGGTGTGAAGATGAACCTCGTGTACACAACCTTGTTCACTTTAGTGGTCTCCAAACATTTTTTTTAAAAAGATCCTTTTAATGTCCTGATGTAATCGCAAAAATCTGCCCTTAGAACCTCTGAACCATTTCAGTTCAAATTATTTTACTGCTAAACTGTTCTTTAGGGGAATTATTACACTCTATTAAATAAAAACAATTTGTAATAACAAGACTTACTTACAGCAGGAATGACTACCAGTGAACAGAATGAAGCTACTTTCTGGTAAATGTGAGTTTGCATCTAATGGTCCTCATATTAGAATTTTCTATACTGATATTTTCTGTCACTGCTGTACGCAATTAACCGCTGCGTTTCACCCACAAAATACAAAGTCAATTGACTTTACAGTATATTCAGTGAAGCGCTTTGAGTCATCTCAATGACATAATTATAATAATTATTATTATAGTAACAATCATAAACACATAATGGCTTTTTCCTGCATATCCACAGCTGCTATTTACTCCAATTTGTCTTAAAACGTCAATAGTTATTTTCTCTGACCACCAGCTGGCCAGTGCACAGACCCCCAAAGGCAATGGACAGTGAATGTATACATCACCTAAGAGAGTGGGGATGGGTACAGAGACCAAGTCATCGCTCACCTTCAGCCTTGATCAGCCACTGTGGGAGACCAGTCTGAGCTCCTGACTCCTGAATGAATCATATCACAAGATCACAAAAGAAATTCGGATGAAAAAGGTCCTTTGGCCCATTTGGTCTCATCCTTTCAGAATTACCACAGTAATATTGCACCGTTGCAGCATCAAGCTGCTTTGGTTGCTGCCCTCACCCAATCCTTCCTGGCAACCTGTTCCAGTTGTTAATTATTCTATTGTGTAAATGAATACTTTCTGGTGTCTGTCCTGAAATTTTCCTACCCTGAACCTGTGCCCTCTTCGATTATTGCTATTAGAGAGGCAGATTCGGGAGATGCTTTAGAACTTCCACTCCTCTTTATACTATCAGAATATATTGCAGCCAGTGGCTTTTATGAAAATCTGACAAAACGTATTCCAATGATCGGCTTGAGTGGCAGCCGGTCCTAGGATTAAAGTCAAGAGCCAGGCATTCTGCTGCTGATGCTACTCGGCTACTCTTTCTAAGGTAGCTACAGTGGTATCTTTAATATTCAGATCAAAGGAAAAGCGGCTAACTTGAAAAGAATTCAACATATTTCTATGTCAGCCATGCTCTAAAGTATCAAGAGTTAATCCCACTATCTGGACACTTTTGTTAAGATGGAAGCATGATTTTCATTCAGCTCCTTGCTCTGAATATCTTTTGGATTCCTGGGAAGCTTTGGGAAGGAGTTTCTTCCTGACCAGAATGATTGAATAAATGAATAGAAAAATCTTTAGGTTCTATAAACCACAGCATGGAGCTTAAGAAAGGCCACCAGTTTTATTCTGACCTATTTTATTATACTTCCTACTGCAGGGAACAATGTAAAAATGGAACATTTCTCATCATTTCATAACACAATGAAAGTTCACAATCTGGTAGCTATGCAGTTAGATAACACCTCAAATATGCCACAGGCAGCACAATTCCACATGTAGATCGATGATGATATGTTTGCCTAAAAGGACTTTGTGGCCTGTAGCATTGTTGGATAATAGTGAGCTCTGTTCCTGTAATGCAAACTGTTCTATAAATATAATAAGATTTCGGTGAAAGTAAAGATCCCAACTCCCCTTGCCCCCCAGGTTTATGTCAGGCAAGTTAGTAAACCACTTCAAGCCATGATAAAATCCTTCTTGATTGGGCCACAAGCAGATGTGACAAGTTGAATTTATTTCTCCACTTACCAGGAAGCTTTGCAGGACGCTTGTAACATATGGTGCTTTTCTGTTCAAGCTGGAGCTTTAACTGAAGGGAATGCTCCGTGGAGTTGGCATATTCTGTTGTTCTTGCCAAATGGTGTCCAAATGAACTTACAGCTTTTCAAAATCCTGGTGTTCTCCAAGGCTGGAAGCCAATATAGTGTAATTCTAGTGAACTAAGTGTGATAATTTAATTATCTTCAAGTCCAAGGCGATGCTGATCAAAGACTCAATCAGGACCCTCTTCTAATGTTTAGAAGCTTGTTCCGAAAGCACAAAGATGAGGTTAGGCAAATGAATAAAATACTTAAACTTGTCAATTACAGGTTTCAATTTTCTTAAACACTGGTTTTATCTTGCATTTCCCTTTTAAAATCTATGTCTTGTTATGTAATAAAAGAGAATTAGATAAATCGCATGATGATTAAGATCACTCATTCGCACAGACTAGGTTAATTACTGCTGAACTTCCTTTTATTTGTTACATCTGGTTCTATCTTTCCTATGATTTCCAATGCAGTTTCAGTACAAGGCTTCAAGGCTACACCTGCACTTACAGAAGGTGTACAGAAATTTATTCATCTGTATTAGGAGCTGCTCAGAATACAATGCTGTTGACAATTTACACATTTTCCTTTAATTTCTAATGTTTTTTACATGAGCTCAAAGAACTGCAGATTCTGACAATATATTCCCTGCTATGCTTTTACATGGTTATGAGGCTTGTAATGAACTCTTGTTTCTTTTTAAACTATACTTTTAGGTTAATAAGTAGTCAATTACTTTTTTGAACCGACAGAAATAATAGATTCAGTGGGCTAGAACTTAGATAAGTTTCCGTCTGGATTTTTCTCTCATTGCAAATTATATTAGAATAGAAGCATATTGTTCAATGCAAGGATTATCATTATTAAGTAACCTGGAGAATCCTATGCTGGCCTGGACTTCATATAGTTTGAGAAGAGAAGGCTTGGAAACTTTATTTGGCTCGTGACAAGATGAATCTTATATGGCAATAGTTTGGAGGGAGTATAAAAATGTTGGCCCACATTATATGCCTCAAGAGCAGCTGCTGGTCAACCCTGCTGGGTTTTAAGCTCATGTGCAATGACAGGCCATTGCACATGATATTACACATGAGCACAGAAAGCTGGCTGACACTGTTCTCGTGTTTTACTGTCCCATTAGGATTTGGAGCGTGATGACAGGATTTGAATTTTCTTGTGACAAAGTGCTGGGAATCCACAAAATATTTTGAAATATAAAGATAGTGGTTGGACTTAGTGTGACTGGCATCAAGCAATCACCTCATTAGTTCTCAGGTGCACCAATTTATGAACCAATTTAAAGTACGTGCCCCTTTGATATTTTGAAAGCAACTGCGTATTTTCATTTTGTTCAGTAGCAGAAAATCTCAGAAATAAAAGTGTCACTTCAGGTTAAGACTGAACCAGTGCCTTAATAATACACCTATTGAATTCCACTTGAGACATTATACCTTCCTGTACTCGCACACTCATCTATCTTGGTAAGAAGCCTCAAATGCCCATTACTAATCTTTCCAATTTAATAACCTTCAGCTAAATTTAGCATTGCATTGCCATATTTTTTCTGAGATTTCACTTACTGTACTTAGTGATATGATTCTGAGGAATTGCATTTACATGAGCTAAACTTTATACAATTCAAGGGATGCTCTTTCCAAGGCTGTGTGAGAAACTCAACCCTTTCTGGTGGATCTGTTGCTTTCTACACATGTACTAATTCTCCTTGTGCTAATTTGCTTTAGAAATTGAGAGTTGTACACAGGCATTTATAGATGTTTGCATGACGCGAATGGGTGCAAAGGCAAGACTGTTTAAAGGTTCCTTTTCACATGGTGTAATGTGCAGAACCTGCCACTTTGTGTGCATTTACCAAATAAAACTGGCTGCAAGCAGAAAGCATTAGCAGAATATTTTGCTAAATTGAAAGGTATTCAGGAAAGGAATGTGAATGTAGGTTGTAAACTACTGAAGCAGTGTGAGAAATAATTATAGTTCCAGGAATTGTTACAAACAAATGAGTTAAAAGCAATAAGAAAATCAAGGTTGCATAATTTTTTCTTCATCTAACTGGAAGAAAATCTTAAACAGTTGACTTGTGGAATGAAGGAAAAGGTTGATTTTAATTGCTATTTTTTACAAAAAAAAGTGATAAAAGATCTTGAGACAAAATAAATCCAAAGAGAAATAACAAAAAATGCAAATTAATTCAGAACATTTGCTCCCTCTTCAAATTAATACTGTTTCTGAAGTTCAGCTATTTTCAGCCTGTTACATATTATTCTCTTGAACTCAGAATTATCAAGAATCTGGTTCTTGCTTTTGGAACTTGGCAAATGATTTGATCAGTTGTTTTTCCTTGTAATTTTTCTATTCTCACCTGAAAACTCTGACTCTTAGTGTTATTGTCATTAGTTTCCTCTTGCCGAAGTACCTATTTTTTATTTTTGATCCCAGACAGTAATTGCTAGGAGACTCTTTGACTATTGGAACTAGAATTATGCCAAAGTTTGTTCTAATCTGAGGCCCACATATCCTCATCATCTTAAGCAATATGAACAATTTCAAGCCTCTAGTATTCACAAAATCTAGGAGCAGGAGCCCTGACTCATATTTCCTCATATAAAAGCACCTGTATTGGGGAAGAGCTCGATATGAAAGTGGGGGAAGAGAAATTACAATATTTACCACATCCTTCCCAACTTCCCACATCTAGATTTAAGAGGTTATCTATCCTATTGTGTATCTTATTACATTGGGTTTCCAATTTCTTTTCAGCAATCTACGTGATCTGAATTTAGTTGACAATACTAATGCAACGTCAATCCCCTGAGTTCCACACACATACACTTTCTACTGCCAATGATGAAGATAATTAAAAGCTATGAAAACTCCAAATTCAGGAATTATATAAACCGAGGATTGAAAACACAAAACATTGATCTCGGGCCTGCAAAATAAATCCTACAGCAGAAATGCTGAAGGGTTAAAATGGCTTTCAAAACAGGAAAAAGAGAATATTCAATTTCTATTTGTGCTAAATAGAAGGGGTAACGCTTACCATCTATGAATTAACCACATGGAAACAATATCATGTGGCCAAACATTGCATTGAACCGGGAAGGTTCCAAAATGATTTCCAACTCCGAATTGATTTAATATGGAATTTGGATCAATCCAGATGACAAACATGGCCAATTGAGGTAAATCTACTTTGAGCACTAGTTAGCAGTTCAAGAAGAATAAAACCCCAAAGTTGTCTTCGTAGGAAATTGAAACTTGAATCTCAGTCTCAAATACCTAGAAAATTATTTATTGAATTTAGATTCCTCTGACGTTCTGAATATCACAAAGATGAGATTTGTGGTGTGCCCCCATCCCTTCTATTTAACCAATAGACCAGTCAGCAATACCGTTATCCCATGCTGCTCTATTCATTGCTCATTCTATTTTCCAAGGATCGTCCCCACAATCTTCAGCATATAAGGTTCAATGTTCTTTTTCGTTGATACAACATTTATTTTATAGCATGACAGATGTAAGGCAACATACTGAACAAATGTGGTACAATAGGAGAGTGAATACACTGATTCTGACAATCATGACAAGAGATAAGTATTCCTATTATTTACACAATAGATTTTTTTTACTTTAAAAATGTCCACTTTATTTTAAAGTGTTTGTTCACCGAAAAATACACATTCACTGCACTTCACAGAAGAATAAGGGGCTATATCAAATGGAAGGTTTATTGAAGATTCGAAGCTACTGAGATGGAATCACTACAGAATAACATGTCCATGATTCAGCTGAGGAGCCAAGAATGAACAAGTAATTTTGCTGTGTTACAATGTTTTACGAACAGTAATCCACCATGTCCGGATATAAATTCTATTTATGTCACAAATTGCTTGTATCATCAGACGTGGAATTTTACATTCATCTCACAATCCAAATAAGTGCTTTTATTGTTTTTATGCAGTGAATGGATAGTTCCATTTGCACATTGAAATATCCAAAAGATAAGAAAGGGAGAGATCAGTGAGTACAGACAGAGGTAAAACTAACAGAACTGACAAAGAGAACAGAAGAGAGAAATGTACATTTGCAGAAAAACAATGAATTTCTTTGGATTACGCAACATTTTCCATCTGACGAAATAAAGGGGTGATAAAAAAGTCACAGAAATGAGTGGGCAAAAGGCAGACAGAGCTAGAGAAAAACAAAAAGAATTCAGGGCAATTAAAAGTAGGAAAAGTGAAAAACATGTAGAGAGAATTAAACCAGGTCATTTGCATGAGTGCTTTGGATGTTGATGAGGGTAAATGGGAAGTGGACAAAATTGTCTACTTGTTCTTGTGGAAAGTCATTGCATCGGTGGGGTTCATACTTAATACATTATAAAGTATACCATACGTGGCTTACATTGTATATTAAGGACTTGCATATAGAAAGAAAGTGTATCAAAAGTCAACGACTTTACTTTTTTGATTTGTGATATTAATTGATGTTTGGACTACAGACAGCACTTTTGTGCTTCTCTGGTTAACCGACTGGCTCTAAAGAATTTGGAGACAGTGACAGAAAAAAAAGTTACTAAATATGCATGAAATCAAATTAAGATCATGAGCTAAACTGTACTGACTACTGACAGCACCGAACAGCAGGATGCCCATTTTCTTTTAGGTTTTTTCTTCAAACAGATCACACTGCTTTCACTTTAAATTATCTGATCACCAGAATGCACATCAAAGCCACACATTAGTGTAAACCTTCTAAAGCAGCTGGGTGTCATAAATACACTGTGTGCAAAAGTACAGCTAAATATGGTGCATTTGCTTGATTATGGAGGCGTTAGTAAGCCAAGGTGATTATGAGGCGAGTTTTAAAATGATACCTTGCTTTGGATACTATTTTTGTGGTGTATTTGGGAAGCACATTTTAAAAACATTTAGTTGTAATGCCAACCGTTACAGCAGCAAAAGGCTTTTGATTTGGGGCACCAAAGGTGTTTTGCAAGGTTAAAGCCTCGTGGTATTGCTTAGAGACCTAAACCTTCAACAAGCATGCTTAACCAGTGTATGAATCATGCAGTAGACAAAATAGCTGCTTTCAAGCATTTTCTCAGTATTTAGATTAACATAACCGGTCTATAATTCCCCAATTTACGTCTTGTTCCTCATTTGAATATTGAGGCTGAATTTCGTGTGCTCTTGTATTGAATCACATTCCCTGTATTTTACAGAGCATCTAACATATTAACAAAAGCTTCACTCACATCTGTCAGGGTGGGTTGTAGGCTGCATCACATGCGGACTAAATGATCTTGTTCACCTTTACTTCTGTAAGGTTCCTCATATCAAAAACTTTCCTGAAATTTGTAGTTATAAATTTGTGACAAATTTATTCGAATTAGGGATTTAAATGGATCGAAAAAATGGAAGAATTTACCGGCCTTTTCCTGATGCTCCACAGTATGTCCTGTCCTCTCCAGTCAAGAACCTACCTGGTTTTTCAACACTCTAGCTTTTGCTACACAGCTAGATCATAATCCACCACATCTACAGGCCATGACGCTCTGAGGCTTGAATTAACTTGAGAATCGTTGGGTTGACTTTTGATTTAATCCTATCTGGAGCTCTTCTCGTACCTCATTACTTTTTTTTACATTCGTACTGTTATTTGTGAGCCACTTTCTTGTTCTGATCCATTTCCAGATGATAATTTCTGCAGGACTACAAACTAACAAATCTATGCATTCTGCTACGCATGTAATACAATCCCTCTATGGAATTGGTTTAGTTCCACCTGTCCTTTTTTGTTTTTCTCTGGTCTGCCCATTTTACCTCTGCAATGTATGAAAAGCCTCAGAACTATTGTGTCACAATTCCTACAGTCTCTCTTGCTTGCTTAATTACTTTGCTTGCTACCTGAGCTGTTGGTTAGTAATAAGTTGCCAACTACCACAATGTTGCCCTTATTAATAGGATCTATTCATTTTGCTTCTGGCATTTCCTCTGTCAATTTTATGTCTACCTTTTCAATATCTGCAATGTCAATTATGTCATTCCTCGTCACTCTGCCCACATTAATCGGTCAATCTTTCCAAAACATTCTATCACTCAGCTGTCTCCAAAGTCTACATACCTTTCAGATATTTTCCAATATTGTAAAATAAACATCTCATAAATGCACATTATGAAATATTAATAAATAATAGGAGGGTCAAACATAGACTACAACATTTTCAGCATTTTTAAATCATTGTAATACTCTGGATGTTACCAGTTTGGTTATTCAATTTACATTGTGTACCAAGAGATATGCAACTAAATGTAAACTTATAAAAATATACAGTAATCCTTATAGAATTATGTGTAAATTCTTGGGAAGAATTTGAAAGCTAAATAAGTTATTGGTAAATATTATATAAATGCAAATATACAATAGAAACAGGTCATTAATGAATTAAAATAATCTGATTCCTTTCAATGGCTTATTTGATTTCCTTAAATATATTTTGGCCATTTGTTTTGGATAGCACTCAAATATCATAATGTGATAGCAGTTTATTTTCTAGCTGCTGATCACTGATTCTGGACCAGTATTACAGGTTCACATCTTTAACAAGACAATCATGGAAAGGTTGATTGGTGCTGCCAAGAAAAAACATGAAGTGTGCAATCACTGAACGATGCTTTTCAGTATCCTCTGCAGTCGGAGCTGATCTGACTAGATTGGAGTTGGTACCCATGAACGTCGATTAAAGTCATATTTCTACAAACTATATTGGGATTTGTTCTGTAGTTCTTTGAATAAAACATTACGGAAGTATAACTGGCCCCAGTCAAAAAACAACATTGCTGATTAATCATTAATACGCAGATTAACATTTATGACTATTAAACGTTGGGATTGTAAGAGTAGCACTATATCTTGCAGCTGGTGAGCCTAGAATAGATGGAAATCCTTACCATTTGAAAGCCATGTTTCAGCTGACACTTCTCCATACTTGTGTGTGGATGTGTCAGTTATTTTCCACGAAGGTGCCTATTTTTACGTCAATCCAGTTCACTTTGTAGCATTCTTGCCTTTGCATCAGAAGGTAGTCCTGTCAGAATGTTCGGGTTGTAAAATATTCCATGATATGATTCAAAAAGAGAATTGAGGATCCCCAAGCCTCAGCTCTTGCCAACCTGCACCTAATATTCTTCAGAATTAGGCAGGTAGAGAGCAACCCTCAGAGAGTACACATTCCATACCAGACTCAGGGCAATTTTCCTGTGTAGGCGGCATACATATGTGGAACTCTTAGTCTGGTTTGGATACTTTTAAGTTTGGGGATGTGTCAATCCTCCAAAAACCCTTTATATTTCACCCACAAAATATACAGTCAATTCACTTTACAGTATATTCTGTGAAGTGCTTTGAGACGTGTCGAAGACGTGATTAGGCGCTATATTCAAATGCAAGGATTATTATTTATTTATCAGAAGATAACGATTTAAACCATTCATGTAACGAAATAGTTAATTACCCGGTCTTGCTATGCTTTTCCTCTGTGTATTCAGTGTTTAAAATATTGTGATCATATGGGTGGATGTGACAGACTTCTACATGACCCATTCGACTTTAATTGGAGTTACTCCTGAAAGATTCACCATGTCATTCATAGAGTGACAAGATACACACAACCTATTTCAGAATAAAAATAATTTGATGCCGGTAGCTCTACGTTCATTGAAAATTGTGCATTTTGATTTTTGCTTGCCTAAGTAAGATGTTTTGAGTCTTTAGAAATCAGCAAGGTTCAATTTGAATATTTCAGTTACACGTTCTGAAATGATGAAAGAAGCATTCTTGTTAATTCAAGCATTTATTCTGAACGTATTAGACAAGTGCGATAAGGTGGCTCATAGCAATGGTATACCTATCCAGTAATGTATAAGTGATACAAGGTATCAAGGGACCTAGACAAACCACTCTACACAGCACAGATATAATGGGATGAATGGACATCTGCTTTGCTGTAAACTTCAATGGTTTTCTTATCATAAAAGTAAATAAACTCATTCAATCCAATGAACTGCTTCATCAATATTTCCAATGGTTTGAGTCTAGATGCACTTCTAGAAGGTAGAAGTTATAGCCACTCTCTCTGTCTGTCGTCTGTACCCACAACTATCCATTTATAGCTTTCTAATAATAATCCCTCCAAAACCAAAAACAATAATAAATTGGTCATTTTCAATCTACGACTGTTTGCGGGACATTGCTGTGCGCAATTGGCTGCCGCGTTCGCCCACAAATATACAATCAATTCACTTTAGAGTATATTCTGTGAAGCGCTTTGGGACGTCCTCCCAATGTGAAAAGCGCTATATCAAATGCAAGGATTATTATTATTATTCTATTCCAGAAATCTTTAAAGATATTACTTAAACAAAGCAACAACAAACATGAATTCTGTTCCTCATGTCTACTGCTCCAAGAATCAACAATCGCTTCCTTAAATATCAGTATCTCAGCTTTTGATTTTTAAATTTGAAATCGTGTCTGGTTTTGTTTTCAGAAATGAACTTAAAGAATCTGCTAGCAATGGGATTATTAAATACCTTCATTTGCCTTGCAACTTGAATCATATGTCTTTTCCGAAGTTGTGTATAACCCAAGGCCACTTTGTCAAGCAATTATTTTGAAGTTTAACAATCATCTTGGTTCCCAGTCTTAATGCTTCCTTCCTGGCATAAGATGACCAGAAACACATCGAAACATTCTAAGTCTGAGCAATGCGTTAGAAAAGCCACTGTAAGTGGTGGGCATTGATGCAATACCTTTCTCCCGAAGGTTTCTGCTGTTTCCTCTATTGATCATTCAGACTAGTCAATAACCACTTCTAAATATTTCCCTCCAATTCAACACTGCACAATATACAGTTATTTGTAGTGCAATTCTTTTTTCCCATCCAAATACATGTTTTGTAGTTGCCAACAAAATGGTCTCAAACTCAACAATTTTTAACAGTATTTCTTAACAAGTCTGAGTCTCAAATGGGGCTTCTTCTGGTAGCTGGAAGTACGTCAGTGTGGTGTTCATGAACTCCATCTGGATACAATGACACTCAGGGTCTGCATTACGGAATAAAGTTTTAAAAAATAAATGTTATTTCATCACCTTTCCTCATGTTACGATCCTCACCAAATTATTTTGAATCATTTGAGTCTCGACTAGATGCGTTACCAACCTGAGTGCTGTCTGTGAACTGAAACTGGAATTCTTTCTCGATCATTAATGCTGATAGCACTGAGCACAGGACCAAGGGCAGATTCTTGTACAATCCCACTATTCCCAGTGTGAGTTTACAGCCATCTGTCACCACCATCTCTTTTGTTTAGCCAATTTCCAATCCAATTAGGTACTTCCCATTTGTTCCATGACCTTTTAACTTTGACAAAAGTTTTATAGTGTGGCACACTGTCAGAAACCATTTGGGAGCTGAGGTATTTGCTGGTTGCCACTAATGTAGACATAACCTCAAACAAGTCTAGTAACTTTGTGATCTGTGATCTCTTACTTTTAAGGTCAAAATAGCTGTATATGATAACTGTGTTCTTCATAAGTAGTCATTAATTACATCCCCTATAATCCTCTTCAGTATTTTCCTCTAACTGAAGTAAAAATGACTGAAATGTAATTATTAGGGTCAAGTCTGCAATTTTTTTAAAAAAAACAGTGCAGATTTTGCATCTTTGTGTGGTGTATTGAATTTTTCCAGATAATCTCTGGATTTCACTATACAGTTTGATTGTAAAGCTCACGCTCCCAAGTGAAAGTCTGCTTGATTTAGGGAGAACCAACCGTAACTTTAATGTATGATTTTTGGGGGTCAGACAGGTGTAAACCCTCGCTATGCTTTAGAGCTGGCTGGTCTGTCATCATCAGAGCCCTGGAGTAGTGTGGACTCGGCTAACCCAGGAGCTGGATCATTAAACCTGCTATAGAGGGTTGAGTTGATTCTGACATTCTATTGCCAAGCATGTCAGCTCCAAGTGGACCCACTCAACCCCCCACTCCCCCAATGCCTCGACCCCCCCCATTCCCAGGGGCATAGTCAGCATCAGCCTGGACTGTGAACTCAAAAGTCCTGATGTGGAGTCTGAATCCTTCTGAATCAAGGTGACAATTTTAACATCAGATGTTTTCTTTAAGTTCTGGGCCTGATATGATTCAATTTCACCCTAAAAGGACTAGTTTGGAGTGGAGTTCAAATCAATTTACACTGCAAAAATCAATGGACTTCTGAAACTGTCCCTTCAAGGTGGTCTTGGCAAACAGCATCCAGTGAGATTCAGTTGATACTGCTCATTTTATGGCAGATTGCTGCAAATGTGAAGCAAAGCTGCAAAACAGCATAAAACAAGGCGTTGTCCGTGATTGAACAGTGAGAAGTTAATAATAATAATAATCCTTGCATTTGATATAGCGCTTTTCACGTCTTCTAGACGTCCCAAAGTGATTCACAGAATATACTGTAAAGTGAATTGACTGTATATTTGTGGGCTAACGTGGCAGCCAATTGCGCACAGCAATGTCCCACGAACAGTCATGGATTGAAAATGACCAATTTATTATTGTTTTTTTTGGAGGGATTATTATTAGGCGTGTGGAGTAAGGAAACTTGCCCAAGGTTTCACTTGATTATATATTTTTTCAAAAGATGAAGATAATGTGAGTCAATCCTTGAAGGGTGGAGAAAGTGAAAGTGTTCCTGTCCTGTGATGTGAAGCCATGGCAACTGGTGATGTTCATGTGGAGATGTGTTGGCTTGCGTGCACACACAGGCCAGTAGAAAACAGCAGCCACGCAATTCACGCTGCTTTTTATTTGAACTCTAATGGCATTTGAAACAAAGATCAACTAAGTTCTGGTAGAAACTGTTGGTACAAGAGGAAAAATGCTGATACACAAGAGGACACTTTGAAAGGATTCCATCATTGGGTGTGTGCCTATACAGTGATACATCTGGAGACTTCAAGATTAGGAGTGCATATTGATTGTGACAAATTCAGAAATATTTTGTTACAAATAAAACTGTACTGGTTATTTTAGACCTGTGGCAGAGTTCCCACTTTTGAACATTTGATATCTTCCTAATAATACAGCATCTGTCCTTTCATTTCCTCCTTAAGCATCGGATTCCATTTCTTCATTACCTTTATTTCTTTGCGTGGTCTGAAAAACATTCTTCCTTTAATTTCTTCCTGCTCCACTGGTCAAGCTCTGGTCAAAGTCAATCACATCACTAATTCTGCTAATATCCCATTCAAATATTAGAAGAACAAATAGATACAGTTAGACCAGCGTTATAGGATGTTGGTTTGGGTCCCTAAAATCACACCCCTTGTTGTAATGGCAGGACGCAACTCTAAGTGTTTTGTGTCAGCACTTCTGGATTGAACTTACTGAACTACACATGCAGGCAGTATGCAGAAGACAGGCAGCAATTCTCTATACCTGTGAGCCTTCTGTGCTGTGTGCTATGTGACGGAAGTCAGAATTGTGTTGCACTTCCAGTATACTGTGGATCCATCGCTATATATGGATACATAAGCAGGTCCAATGTACATATTCTATTACAATGGTTTCCTTCAAAGATTTGACTCTTTCCATTCAGTCTTCAATGCTGCCTCTCTTTCTTTTAGAGTTCTCAATGTGTTAAACTACACTGAATAAATTCCTGAGGCCTGAGAGATTGTTCTTGGAGAATCACTGAACAGCAACAATCCTCCAGCAATAAATTCTGCAGGAATGACAATGATCTACCAGCAGTAACTCTCACAAGAATGACAAACGCACAATCAACTTTCCCTTACAATCATAATCCAGTCAATTCCCCATCTTGGAAGCCGGAAACTGCAGGACACAGCTGTTATGATGTACAATAGATTTGCACCTGCAATTCACGCGTTTATGTTACAAAAACTGGATCTGCTATGTACAATAGCTGAAGTAAGATTGAAAATGTGATTTTGAGGTGACTAAATGTGAGTAAAACATCTCAATCTCACTATAAACAAATCTGTGTTGCAATAGAGCCACTTTAATGGAGTTCTACTGGATACTGTCCAGAAATTGAGAGCCATTTCATGATATCTTTCTCACGATATTTTCAACTTTCCAAATGTGAAATTCAACTTTAAAGTACGCTAAGCAAGTATAGCCAAAAGCTACAGTGGAAATTAATGAAAAGGAAATTTGGAACAGATATCATAAACGTATTTACTTAAAGGCAAGAGACAAAAATATCAGGCTATCTCAATATAGAAATGATTGCTATGGTGGAAGAATTAAATGTATTAGAAGAACGAGTTTGGTGGGCCAAATGACCTTCTCCCATTCCCACTAATTTCTTATCAGCCCATCAAAGTGTTGGAGCATTTCTGTGTAAGTGGGTTAAAAAAAATTAAGGAATAATGTTCAAATTAAAATTCCATTAAAGAGGATTAATAAGGATTAGAATTCTAATTATCCTAAAAATAATTATCTCTGCGTGCATTTTAAGTTCAGGGATGCCAACGAGACTCTGTTGTAGCACCCTTGCCTCGGAGTCAGACTGTTGTGAGTTTAAGCCTCGTGTCAGGAAATTGGGGGTGGATTCTTCAGATGAGTTGTTAAACTGAAGTCCCATCTGCTGTTCAGATGGACATTAAAGATTCCATAGCACTATTCGAAAGAGAAGAGTTCCTCTCTGGTGTCCTGTCCAACAATCCACCAGATAAAATTGATATTCACTTCATGGCTGTTTGTGGAATCTTGATTATCATATTCAGCTACAAATAGTTACCGCACTTTTTCAGTAAATATTGTGAAGTGCTTTGAAATGTCTCAATGAAATGATAAGGTGCTACATCAAATGCAAGAATAATCATAAGTAAATTTTAATGTGTCTGAGCTACGAAAGGAATCAGGAAGCATTACATGTATGCATCCACTAGGTGGCACTAGTAAGTATTACAAACGATAGCGACATCTGGTGTTAATAAATACGATAACCTGGGTTATGATTGAAAAATCTTTTGACATAACATCTCCCATACCTGCAATATCCACAGTGAAATGGTGGACATTTGGCAAGAACATGAAAATCCTAATCGCTGGTACTGGCAAGCAGAGCTTTTCTTCATTTGATTTAAAATTCATTTGGACGGATGAGAAATAAAGGTTTTTTTCCACAACAGAAGTATGGCACAGTGAGTAAATGTCCAGCGATCACTTGGGGACCAAGTGCGTGGAGGTTCCACTTGCAATTCCCTCCAGTAACGGACCAGCGTACTTTCTAAATTACATTTCTGCACATTTTCTTGGCAGTTGTTTTCCACAGCTGCATGGGCTCCACCGGTCCTGAGCCACACAAACAAAGTGAAATCATTAGCAGACCACAGCTGCTCCATTTGAGACACAGCCGCACAGCCTACCTACTGAAAGGCAGCGCCCAGTCATTTGCAGCATGCACACAGCATCTTGATTCCATGTTCCAACAGCATCCTGTACGCAAGTCCTGGAGTGTAGTGGTTAGTGCATTTGCCTCACAAGCGAGAGGATCCGGGTTTGATTCCCAGGTGGGGTGAAGCCTTTGGCAAGGTTTCTTACTCCACACACGCTCCTCTGCTTACCGAGCAGTAAGTAGAAATCTGGTTGTTAGTCGATTGGAGGATCGCTTTTCAGGGGGGAATAATCCCTTCAGAAAATAAATAAATAGTAATAATTCAGTGACTCAATCCACGACTCTTTGTGGGACATTGCTGTGCGCAATTGGTTGCTGCGTTTTGCCCACAAAATACACAGTCAATTCACGTTACAGTATAATCTGTGAAGCACTTTGACATGTCGCAACAATGTGATAAGGCGCTATATCAAATGCTAATTATTATTATTATACGATTATAAGTAGGAACTGCTACCCATTTCTGCCTTGCTAGTGGAGCAGAGGGTACATTTTGGGGGTGTAGGAGATGCAGTGAAAATCCACTGCTACCCTTACCTGAAAGGGACCAGGCACACACTTTTAATTTATTTTTCCAACATCCCTCAGTAATTCTAATGGTTGATGTTGACATTTCTTCAGAGGATATGGCCACTGATGCAGTTAGTTATGTGTTCTCGAAAACCCATGTTTTGCTGTCAGGCAAACCACGTCACTGTCAAGAATATATGCAGCTGTTCTTGTAAATGAACACCTGGGAAACCAGCAATACTCTTTTTTTAGAAAAAAAACTTCTATCAACATTTTTAATTACCACCTTGGCAAACTCTCAAGGTACACTATTATGAAACTGTTTACATGGCTTCAAAGCAATTTGATTTTTTTTATGCCCCTTTAAATCGAAGTCCTATAAAATTGCAATGCATTTGCAAGTCTGGAACTTTACAATCCATCTATTGTAGAATGGAAAATTAGCTTGAAGTCAGAAGGGAGAGGAATGTAAAGTGCGTTAAGAATTTCTGCACTTTATGCATGAATTCCTACAATGTGAAGGTTGTAAGAGAGCGTGGAATAAGAAACGGGTGTTGAGGCTGTCCTGAGTCCAACCACAAGGCAGGTAAAATCTACTCCATTGAGGAATCCACCCAACCTGCAAAGTTCTGCACAGAAACTCTCCGATCCACAAAGATACCAGGCTAATGCTGCAGGATATTCACCTCTGTTTGTCTGGTTTTCTCCCTTAACAAACAACATTCCTCACTCCTCTCACTCTCCACCCCAATCCTTCTGTGAACATAGAGCCCTGTTTTGTTTCCTGATATACACCTCTTTGCCTTGTTCGATGGTTTAAAGTAGCTGTAAAACAGAAATAAGAAGCATTCAAATTAGAAGCAAAGCCATATTGCAAACTATTTGAATTGCTTCATTCCTTTTAGAAATTATTTCACGTTACATTATTAATTACTTAATTTAGTGATTTGCATTTCTCCATGTTAGCAATTTAAGCCATAATTATTGAGAAAAGCTGCATAATACAAACTCACAACAATTCTGCACTTACAACATTCTGTGGCATTTAAGAGCACTCCAGTACGTCGAGGTAACAAAGCAGACAATGGCTTTTCGTTCAGACCTATTTGGTGACAAAGTGGGAAACAAATAAAAATATTCTCGCTGGGTAGGCCTTTTGTTTAACGTCTCATTACTTATCACCAGTTGGTGAGGAATAAAGGGAAATTATTGTAGCAGATGGAGAAAACATTTCCCCTTTTGACAGCTAAAAGAGCACAGCTACTTTAAAGGGAAAAAAGGGAACAGGCCGGAGTCTGAGTAATTACTGCTTGCTGCCAAAATGGTGTTTTGAAAGGGATAATGTGATGGGAAGGAATGGCCATGCATCTTCTTTTACACTATTGTTCACTTTGTTTCCCAGAATGATGATGTGAAAGGCTGAAACAAAATGTCAAGGATTTGTCATATTTGTTCAGCAGCTTAGTTTGTCAGTAGTGTTTTTTGCAGTGTGAAAACAATAGTAAATCATTGGCAGGTTTTGTTGCTCCTATCCGACACGCCGAGAGAGCATCTGTCTGTAAAATCTAGGGGATTTTGTAGATATCTCCAGAGACCGAAGAGCTGGATTTTACCACCATAAAGTGTCAAACACAGGATGTAAGATTTTCATGCAAAAAAATCCTTACACAGAAAAAATCGTGTTTGTATATATAAAAACATAGTGGTTCAATGTTACTGCCTTTTGCTTCCAATCAGAATGTACCTACTAAATTTAGATGTTAATATTTTGTATTTAGAAAGTGACATTAATTTACTCACAGAATTAATTGGTTTGTAGAAGCAAAATGATCCAAAATCAGGTAATTATAGGAACCTGAACAGACAAACTCCTTTTTATGGATTTTATTGCGAGCGATTAAAAGGCAAAAATATTAGAAAGGAATATTGTAAAACCAGAACAACCTGTATGTTGTGACAAGTATCTGCTGCACCTCATGCATCTTGTTTTATTTAATCGGAAGGTTTTTCTTTGAGTAAACCAAAGAATGACTCCTCCAACAATGAAGTGCAACCCCAGTATTGCCAGTCTAGCCTATGAACTTTAAAGTCCTTTGACTCAGAGGCAAGAGTGCTACCAGCTAAGCCAGTCTGACACCTGTTTGAGAATAATACTGGAACAGACATAACAAACAATTCAAGAACATCTTAGACAAGATAGAAGAAAAATGAATGATGTCTTATGTTTAGTGAAATGTTTTATCGATAACACAAACTAAGTTGCAAAACAAATGTAGTTTTGGATCTTCACTTCCAGATAGCAATGAATAAGGTTTTCATTGGATAGGTTGAAAAGCAACACAAGAAGTTGAGAAAACTGGTCTGAATTAATAATAATAATACTTGCGTTTAATAATAATCCTTATAATAATCCTTGCATTTGATATAGCGCTTTTCACGTCGGGAGGACGTCCCAAAGCGCTTCACAGAATATACTGTAAAGTGAATTGACTGTATATTTGTGGGCGAACGCGGCAGCCAATTGCGCACAGCAATGTCCCACAAACAGTTGTAGATTGAAAATGACCAATTTATTATTGTTTTTGGTTTTGGAGGGATTACTATTAGGCGTGTGGAGTAAGGAAACTTGCCCAAGGTTTTGCCCCGCCTGGAAATGAACTCAGGTCTCTTGCTTGCAAAGCGAGTGCTCTAACCACTGAGCTACAGGACTCCACTATATAGCTATATATTAATATAGCGCCTTATCATGCCGTTGAGACCTCTCATTGGCGAAATGCAGCAGCCAATTGTACGGAGCAGCGTCTCATAGTCGTGGATTGAATAACCAAAATAAGATTATTTCAATTAATAAAGAATATTTATAGGAATCAGATAATCTGATAAAATCATGATTACTTCAGAAGGCTACTTTTATCAAAATAATTCTGAAGTAAGTCATCATTGAGAGATACTAGGAGTGATGAGTAAGTACCCTGTAGAGGATCTGTGAACATCTTCCAGTTGCTAGTCTAGCCACATTTTCAATTACAGGAGAGGGTAAAATTTACTTATATTCCCATTATCCATGTTTTTGAAGCAATGCCTAATAACCCCCTTATCTTTATTTTCCGGCAATAATAATTTCAATTCTATCAATCTCTCCTTGCAACCTTAAGGCTCAAAATCATCCTTTCAGCCCCATGAATCCTCTCCAATCTATCAGTGCTCTTTTCAAGATAAAGTGTTCAAAATTGCACCTAGGATTCATGATACAGCAGACAAATGAGTTACACAAGATGAAGTTGACCTGTTTCGACTTATAATCAAATTCCCTCAGGATGATTCTCACACTGATTAGATACTTTAAGTATCGCAACTGACTGTTTTTCTTTGTTTTAACCTTTGCCAACAGGCACCCAGCTATGTGTACACATGTTTCACGTACCAATGCTTAGTATTCAACATTTATCCACATTAAATTCCATCTGCCATCTACTTTATTTGTCCAGATCCTATGGAGAACCCTGGTTTGGGGAAGAGAGAAATGCTAACCGCATAGCTAGCCAGCTGGAGATTCACAGTTAAGGGCTTATGTTTTGTCTGGACTCCGATTTGTTAGTAGAAATAACTTATTAGGGATGAATGTTTTGGAATCTTAAGTATTTGGCTTTAAAGATCCACAACTTAGGTCTCCAAAATGTGTACTGCCAAAGTTGAGATCATACAGTATTCAACGACGATACTGTCACTGAATAGTCAGCTGAATAGAAACAAGATAACTGGGGAAATATATCATTCTTCTCCACTACAAAATTATCAAGCATCTAATGACAAGCCTATTCTAATTATTTAGGATTCTCCCAAATGTTCCCCCCATAACTAACCAGATCCAAGTCAGAAAATCACCAGGGATTTCCCTACTGTACACAACCAGCAAC
The DNA here is from genome assembly GCF_018977255.1 of Callorhinchus milii. Classification (NCBI taxonomy): domain Eukaryota; kingdom Metazoa; phylum Chordata; class Chondrichthyes; order Chimaeriformes; family Callorhinchidae; genus Callorhinchus; species Callorhinchus milii. Next base: position 16,424,215 of record NW_024704746.1, on the reverse strand, counting down.
AACAACAACAAATTACATTTGTATAGCGTCTTTCATGTCAGGAAGACTTCCCAAGGCCCTGGACAGTCAGGGATCCACATCAGAGCTGGTGGTTGGGATAAGGAGGGATGGAGGGTGGGGTGGGTAGGGGTAGGAGGGTGACCAAAAGCACGATCGAAGAGGAGATTCTTGAGATGGGTCTTGAAGGAGACAAGGAACGGGAGGGACTGTGGGATGGAGTTCCAGATGGTGGGATAATATTAAAAAAAGACATTAAAATAAGGGAAACTCAAATGTTGCTGCTGAACTTCAGTCACTGATGTTAGATATTGGGGTCCAGTTTGGGGGAATTCTTGATGGGAATCTTAATAAGGAATCCTGCTAGTATTCTGGATGGCCTTTGGGAACTCCACTCCGGAAGTAGCTTGCTAATTGGCCTGACGCAACTATGTCGAGTGGAAGGAATCTCAATTTGTGTCATTTGCATTCCCGGATAAGAAACACTACAGATTAGATTCTAGCATTCATCATAGTGGCAGAAAGGTAACACTGGAAAATTGAAAATAGATTTCTTGAAAAACCACTGGAGGTGAAACAGGAAAATGATAACGGACAGGAAGAGTCCAACGTGTGCTAAATTCAAACAAATGCAAATAAACTCAAAATAATTGACAGTACAGGATCACTTAGATTTACAAATTAAGTCACTGCTAATCACCCAACAGCAATATTTATCCCTGACAGTGATTTCAATGGCAGAGGACAGGATGCTTATTCAGAAACAAGTATTTGAACGCCACCCTCTGCAGGTGATACTCATGGGACAAAGTTAGAATATCTCCGGATTGCACAATATTCCACTTCAGACAGGTTGAAAAAAAACAACACCTTCAGTTAGTTAGTAAGAAACAGCATCAACAGCATCTGAAGAACAAGCCATGGTTCAGGATTTCAGGATGAAAGTGGAGGATTTGAGGACGAGGGGTGGCGGGTTGGTGGGGGGGGGGTGAAAGGAAAGGGGTAATTAAAAACCCAAAGTCAATATAAAGGTTGAAGTTAAATATCACAGCAATGCATGATAATTGGATCAGAAATATGATCAGATTATGGCTGCTAATTCCTAGTTGGGCAACTGTACCGTGAGTAATGGTTGTTCAACCATTTACACCTTTCCAGTCTGTTTGGATCATTTGGAAATGAAGCAAGAGATTGTTATTGCAATCTGCTCAGAAAACAGAACCAGGTGGTACCATATGCAGTGCTCTGAATTAATGCTGCTTTGGAGATTGAACCCAATAGTTTTTCAAATGGACCAGCCAGACTGCCGAGAGGCCGCACTGCTCGCTAACAACTTCAATTACAAACGTTATCAACATTAGTTTTGCTGGAGATCTTGCTGGAGTGTCTGTGTGAGACTTTCCTTTTTCTGTTGGGTGTCTGAGTTGCTGTCCGTTCCTTTCAGAAATAAAGCGCTCCTGAGCGAGAAGCCTGATTTATACTTCGTCTTGCTGATCCCAAATCATAATTGGCTGAGGAATAAGGAGAGTTTTGTATATCTGCACCAAAGTGTATGCAAGGAGTCCCACTAACCAGTGTCAAATAATGTGCAGTTGCTAAAGTTGCTATAGACTTATTCGGTAACGGTATTAAAAATTATTAATTTTAACAGCCGAGGATGATACAATTCAAAATACCTGCAATTAATACAGGATGACAAATGATTTCCTGGTGAAATCCTATCCCTGGAATCTTTTCCCAGTTCCAGTCATTTTCTGGCAATGGCAGTGAGCATTGACCATTGAAACAAAACTATTCACAATTTAGAAACAAAAAGGTTGCTAAATATTCATAATAATCCACTGTAATTATTTAATATTTAAAAAATTATGCCACTTACTTCAACGGATGTGATGGGAAACTGACAACAGTGATATTAGAGGAGAAGAACAGATGTTCCCACCCCCACTGTGAATTCGATTAAGAGGCTGATAATATAAAAGAAACTGGTGCAAAACAACAATGGTAGTTTTTTTTAATGCCGGTGATAATTTCTATTTATGTAAGCTTCAGCATCTCAGTTTGGGCATAACACATTTCAAATTAGTTGCTTTCAACCAATGATATTTATCATATCCATGTCCTGCTGTCTGGTGGTCTAGCTGCTTAATTTTGAATCCTGCATATAATGAGTACATTGGGAAGTAAATTTCCAATTCACTAACGTTAAGTGTGTCAACATTTCCCAAAGACAGATTCTGGTGGTAAGCAAACTCTAATTTCAGTCATTACCCACATGTCCTGAGTATAGGTAAAATCATATACTGAGTTGTTCCATCTGTGCCATGTAAGAACGCACGATTCTGATGGCAATAATTTCCACCTCATTTCTTGGCCAAGCACAAATCACTTCACAGTTCTTTTGGAGTAGTTCCACCCTTGCCAAAGTCACACAAAGTACTCCATGTTATAAGCCGTGGCATTTCTCTTTTATTTCAAACATTTCAAAACTGCCCCCAAATCGGCTAGATCTGACTATTTTGATTGATTGATGTCGCTTTAGAACCATTTTGTTTTCTTTTAAAAAGAAAATATCAAAAACTTTGAATCCTGAAGTACACTTCTGTGCTTCGTGCCATACATACACTGAGAGGAGGCGTAACACGTGAACAGCTTGTTCTCTCTATTCGAACGACCTTCACAATCTGATTTGTCTCACGTGTGCTGAAGTTTTGCCGTCAATTGTCACACAACAGACCACTTGTACATGTTAACATAGCGAGCAACGTGACCGAGATTCAATCCGTGCAATGCAGAGATTTATTGTAATGAATCTTGCTGTGACAGTTTAAACAGATTGCTTTTTTTTACTAATTCTTGTGGAAGAGACCAAATGCAATACATATGCTCACATTTCAATATATTTTGCTGAATACAACAAAACAACAAAAGCAACTTGCACTTATATAACACCCTTAATGTAGGACAACATCTCCGAGTGATTTGTAATGATGGAAGTGGGCACTGAGCTCTTAGGTGACAATGGGCAGTCTGTGACAGTGCACAAGTTCCCTTTGTCCAGTAGAAGAGTTCCCTTTGTTAAATGCAGTGAACAATGATTTCATCAAACAAACATGCTGCAATAATCTACATAATAATTTAAAAACTTCCTGCAACGGAGCTAGTGACCTCAATAACACACACTTTAGTTTAGTTTCGCTTAATTCTTGCAACTCAGCATAAAGGAGTCTGCTGCAGCTTTGGGGTGGGGGGTTGGGGGGGGGGGGATGAAATGAAACAAAACATTCGCTGAATTTCATGTGGAGCAATGGTAACATATTCCTGGTACACATCACACAAGATCACAAGCGGTTCAGATAAAGAAAGCTCTTCGGCCCATTTGATCTCATAGGTTAAGTAGCTCCAATATGTGAGTGATTGTTTAAATTACTCAGACTAATTATTGCACTTTTAATGAACCATCGTTGCAAAAACAACAGGTAATAAGGCTTTTCGGAATAGGCTGGATTGTTCCTCCAGCAACTAAATCTCATTACTGTGCACAGTTTTATAATGGCTTCTACGGTGATAGAGATGTTAATCTAACAGTGTAATAGGTGGCAGCTAATGTGCATGGAGATGAAGTGAAAAGACACAAAGAATGGAAGATAACGGTTCAACTAGTTAAAGTGCCATGGTTGCCTTTTACATACGTTTGAAACTCGTCCATTTACATATGTTTTCAATGTCTGCGACGAGTGGATCAAAAGGGCAGATGAAATTGCTATAATGGAGAAAATTATCCACCAAATCTTGTCCATCAAATCTTGTGAAAACTATTAATTTCTTTTTTACATAACCTCTTTAACACTTGGTCGCTTCCAGAAAATAAGGGTTGTTAGCGAGTTGGGTGCCAGGTTTGGATAGAGTTCAACCATTTGTTATCCTCCTCCTTTGAGAAATGCAATAATTAAGCACTTTTTAAAAAAATATATTATTGCAATCATTGCCAACCTTGATATGATCGGGACATTGAAATTCTCAAGGCTGGCAATGGATGCCTGAACAAAACTGCATTTCTATTGTTAACAATTTTAGGAATGGATCCATTGTGAGCTCGTGAGCTCTGTAGGTTCTTTGTTATGTGGTTTCTTTGAACCTGTCTACATTGTGACAGCGCTGTGTTGAGCGTTTTATTGTTTTGTTGCATCAGTGGGTTACACTCACACATATGCTTTATTTTAGGTGATCTGGTTGAATTGTTTTCATCCCAGTGGATCACTGGATGTCAATACAAGGTTTGTTGATTGATTGTGATGAATGAATTAATACTTCTGGAACTTGTCTTACCTACCAAGCCAAGTAACCATTTGGAAATATATTCTGGTTAATATTAAGAAGAAGAATCTTTGCATTTGATACAGCACCTTATGCAAGAAACATAAAGATAATCAGGCACTAACATACAAGACATACTCATTTGTAAATAGAGAGAAAAGTGCTTGCTTGTTTCTGGTGTTTGAAGTGTTAAGGTTTCTGCACAAGCAGAATGGAATTCAGTTCTGCATTATGATAATACCCAATCGCGTTTGATTTCTTTGTTAAATGCCAAAGGTGCTACTTAAAATTGTAATAATCTCCAACAGTACCTGGGAAAAAAAATTCTATTTAAATACAAATTCCCAAGTTTCAAATTAAGATTAAAAAGGAATGATGTGTTAAAGGAGGTTTAAAACTGAAGCAAGCACCTGCTCAATTTAATGCATTCCTAAGTGTGATCTGCATTCCTCAATGCCAAGTGTGTGCTTTTTATGTAGTTTTGTTATGGCTTTCAAAGCTTTGATTTTTAAAAAATTGGACAAAACCCCAAGTTTGTGAATGTTTATGGTCGGTACATTACTTTTTATTTTTTAAAAAAATACAAAATGTTATTATGTACCTATTTTGTGTGATGTACAGGCTTCACACTTTCATCAAAAAAAAGAGGAACCCAGCAGCCTTGCACTTCCACATTTCACGATCTTTTTCTAAGATTTTCATCTCTACTTACAAATTATGAATTCTCAATGAAAGTACACTTAGGGCAAAATTAACTATGAGACACCCAACCACAGAAAGTGCCCTGACAATTCTCCATGAATGACATTTAAAACACGTTTCTAATTTAAGTGAGGTTCACTTTCTTGTCTAAAAAAATGATACTGGTGTTTGTTAAAGGGAATTATTTCCAAAGCAAGTGATCCATTTCTGGTTTCATTTCTGTAAATCTTAAGACAGGATTGTTTAAAGTATTTATTTTGCTAAAGTGGATTGAAATGGAATGGGCTGAAAAATAAGATAGATAGCAGACAGGTCTTTTTGAATTGCTGTATCTTTATAATCTACACCGTTGGAGTTACTGCTCGTGTTCTTTGGCATGCAATGTAACCACTTGCATGCCAAAGATGTATCTGAAAATAAAGGTTTAACCTCAACAGCTGGTCTGCAAGGTTTCCACACTGTTTTTTCTATTGTACAACTAGGGAGATGTGACAAATCTCATTCATTTCACTTGGGATCATCTTAGTAACACGCACTTCCCACTCTCCCTGATCAGGCTACCAATTCTGTAGTGATAATTGATACACACATCCTCAGAGCACAACACTAAGTCTTTCCTAACTGAACTCTCTAAGGGAACTATATGCCGGCACAGAACCACCAGAAATAAACAAGTACTTTGCATTGTCCCCACACAATTGTTGTTATAAGTAGCTCCAGGCACAAACATTATGAATGCAGAAGCCTAAGTGCAGTATATGCACAATTGCACTCTATCGGTTGAAAGGAACAACTAAATTAGATGTTTCTCTCCCACTCCCCCCGACCATTAGTTTCTTTTGAGGTGAGAAATATCTTGACCAAAATCACTTCATTTTGCTCTGTGAAATAATAAGCATCAGAAGCTTTTAAACAGCAGTAGGTTTAGAATAAAATTCCTGAATGTTACTACAAGGTGTCCATATGCCATTAAATGACATACTCGCTTAAAGATAGATGGTAAAGGGCAGAAAGTGCATTCATAAGAGTCCCCGAGAAGCACAAAGCAATTGGTGAGATAAAAGAGTTATAACAGAGAGACCCAAGTGCAACAATAGAGATGTAGAACAGTAAAGACCAGGCATACAGTACAACAACAACAACAAAAAATTACATTTATAGAGCGCCTTTCACGTCGGGAGGAAATCCCAAGGTTCTGGACAGTGAGGGGTCGGGACCCGAGCATGGGGGAGGGGTGGGGTAGGGGTGAGGGAAGGCAGAGAGGTAGGAAGGCGACTGAAGGCACAATCGAAGAGGAGGGTCTTGAGACCGGCCTTGAAGGAGGCGAGGGAGGAACCGAGGTGAAGGGACTGTGGGATGGAGTTCCAGAGTGTGAGTGCAGAGAGGCTGAAAGCCCGGCCACCGATGTTAGGGCGGGTCGGGAGGGAGACATGGAGCAGGCCAGAGCCCGCTGAACGGAGGGAGCGGGCAGGTTGGCAGGAAGTCAGCAGGTCAGAGAAGTAAGAAGGGGCAAGGCCCTGGATAGCCTTGAAAGTGAGGATGAGGATCTTGAATCTGATCCTCTGAGGGATGGGGAGCCAGTGGAGCTGGGCGAGGGTGGGAGTGATGGGGTCACGGAACCTGGTGTGCGAGAGAGTACACGAGCTGCAGAGTTTGGGATTTAAGTGAGGTACAGAAGTTTTTTTTGAAGTATAGTAATGTTTTCAAGATGTTAGCATGCTGGGGAAGAGTTCCCCATAGCTGCCAACAATAGTGTTTTAGGTGGTAACGGAGCAATAAATCCACTTAGTTAGCACCCAATAGTTATACACGAATGTTCCCTTGCATGAAGGCAAGCCAATGACACCATTGTTCTCAGGGCTTGGTTTGTGCAATGCTAATGATGCACAGAGCTGTACGTTAATGGTCTGTGTTAGTTACCACTGGGATCAGAAATGAGGAAATTGGAACTGTTGGTAATTTGGGCAGAGTTGAATTACTGCTCAAATAGCCAGTGAGAAAACTCCCAGATTTTTCATGGAGCAACTAACGATTATTCCACAAAGGTAAAGGCCACGTTAACAAGAATTTGAGACATGTTTTGAGCAGCACTATACACTGAAATGCATTTTCCGCTAATAGTTGCTTAGCTATCTCATTGCATTTAGTTTAACGCTACTCCTCCAAATAAGCTAAGTAAACCTCTTCAGTAAAAAAATTTAAGCATTGTTGTGTGGCAAATAGCAATACCCATGAAAACTCAGTAGAGACGTGAGAAAATTGAAGTTTGCAGGATGCAGTCCTCTTACCAAAATGAGTTAAAGGAGTAGCTGAATTTACACATTTAAATATTGAGTTACCAATCAACTCTCCTTGTGCTTCAGCCTTGGTTCGTAACCCTGCTGCAAGTACCAGAAAATATTATTGCTAAACTGCAAAACAGTTTAAGAATGAAATCCTTTGGATCAGGGTTGCAGTGAACCTGAAATAATGATTTTTGTACCAGCTGGATTCTTTATGCATTTTTCTCTATCTGCAATAGCATTCTTCTTTATCAAGGGTGCACTTAAATACTGTGAGTAACCAAAAAGCTAACTGAGAAAGGAAAAACTTTCTTTATGGGCTTAATTGAAATCCTTAATCGTGTATTGGCATTAGTACCATCGTGCCATGCTTCCCTTCCTGCCTCAAGGCATTGAGTTGCTGTAAGCATTGGTTCCCTTGGCTTAAACAGATTTCTGATTTGCTTCCAAGTTTGTACATTAGAATTCTAGAGAACTACCAGGGTCAAAATATACTTGTGCAAGGTGATGCAGCTGCTAATACCTCCCCCAATGAATAATATATTACAAAGTTGTGTACCTAACCAGCCAAGGTCTAGGAACGGTCATTTTTAAGGTACTATAAGATGCAGCATGAGCACTTCACAATTAAGTGGCATTTCGCCAACAAAATATACAGCCGATTCACTTTACAGTATACTCTGTGAGCGCTTTGAGGTGTCTCAAAGACGTGATAAGGCACTATATCAAATGTATGGATTATTATTATTAAGCAGAAATGTGTGTGGCAGTCACGTACCTTTTAAAGAATAAACTTTGCTTTCTAGTATTTGCATACCACTATTTGGTCAATAACTGCACAGCCCTTCACACTGGAAAACATTTTCACATTGAAACTTAGCAAAGCAGGTTTCAGGTTATAAGCACTGCTGCAAAATGCCTGTCACAGAAAAATGCCGATCACAAAATGTGCAGCTGCATCAATACACATAATTTAACCATGTTTCCTACTTCATATTTAGTCATTCAAATCTGCCCCGCTTGCACACTCCCCTGCTATTTGCTTCCTAATACATTTGCACTACACTTCACAGTAATATCCCGTGAAGAGCTTTAAGAGGTTTCATCAATGCAATAAGGCGCTAAATCAAATGCAAGGATTATTATATACAATATATACACTAATCTGTGCCATAGTGATACCAATATAGCAATCATACTGAGCTATCACTGTTCTAAATGTATTAAGCATTGAATCTGTAGACTGGTTGAGCTGCAGTGAATGATCTGGTAAATCTAATTGTGTGATTCAATTACTTACAAGATTATTGCTGCAAATTTGAAATTTATCCATTGACTAATGTGAATTGTAATAATATAGCTCATAGACATCTGGAAAACTCTGCTCAGTTGTTCACAAGGGACAACTTACTTTACAGCTTTGGCAAACTGATAGCCAATAGCAACTTCATTACTTTATAAGCACCAGCAGTTTGCTCTCTCCATGTTTGTTTACTATTTCTCTGCTACTTGTGATCTTCTATAGCCTATTTATTTTTACAATTCATTTCCTTGGTTACTGTTACGGTTTCAGCAAGTCAACGTTTATTTAGGTTAAAAGAAATACCTTTTAACATATTTCTGCAGCTCTGAATTGAAAGGTTTCTCTTTCGTTGCAATATTCCATTCCAACTAAAAATGCACTTACATAGTTTCGGTCAGACCAAAGCAATACAAAAAACACTAAGTGCATTCAAACAAACAGGTAAAGTATCTGTGAAATTATTTCATTAAAAAATAGGAAATCTTTACTTCACACCATCCTAGTACTTAAATAAATATTCCTTGCGTTTGAAATAGGACTTTCGAAATGCGTCGGGAATCTCAAAGTGCTTCACAGGATTCACTATAAAATGTAGCAACTCTGACTTTTGTAGGTGAATGTAGCTGCTAATTTGTGCACAGTAATGGCCTACAAAAAATCGTGACGTGAATGGTCACTCTTATTTGGGTTGGACAAGCTCCCTTCTCTTTTTGAATTTTGTCATCAGTGTCCAATGTCCATTGAACAAGCAAATGGTACCGTGGTTGAACATCTCATCAGAAGGACGGCACCTCTGACAATGTACAGTATTCCTATTGTAACGTCACCCTATATTGTGTGAATTCATTATCCCATTTCTTTGTATAGGGCTTGAACTCGCATCCTTCTGATTCGGAGGAGAGTATTTCAAAACAGTCTATTTTCTTAACAATAATAAAAGGTGACAAATGCTAAGTGACAACCATACTTTAAAAGTGCCATGCAAGAATTTCATCAAGGTCAAACCCTCAGAGACAACTAATAGCAGCAAAAGCTCTGCTTTCTTCTCTATCCTACAACATAAAATATATTGCTGACTTCATTACTGTGGCCAGCCCCAATTACACCAGTTTTATCATATGCTGCCATTCTCTAGAGAGCCATAAGGCAGACTTTGCCAATAGTTTATTAAACTGTTTAAAGGCATACTTAAGGCACGACTTTCTGAGACATTGCTCACCATATTAAAATGGCTCATCTCGTACAAATTCTTCTTCTTTGCTGCNAAAAAAAAGCTGAAAAAATCTGATTGTGAAAGACATTGTAGAGATTTATTCTGACATTTTCTCTGCATGCACTGAGGGATTTGATTGGATAATGCTAATACAGAAGTACATAATATACAACTCTTTCCATTTACCTCGGCATTTCCATATAAATTTAAACTTTTACCAACCTGCCCTATTCAGATGATTCATCAATACGGCAATTGTCCTAGCTGCATCAATTTAGACACTGTAAATCAGTAGTAAAGCAATACTTTTAGGCAGTCCTATGGCAACTGCATGCTTTTGCTTTAATCTTAAATAAATTGCAGTGCTGCTTAATGTTGTTGTTTAGTGGCAAATTGGCACAATTATTGCAAGTTGCCAAACGTTCAGCATACAATGATGTTAAACCAGCTTGAAATACCAGGTATCCCTGGATCTGATGCCTCCAGATGGAGGTGGTTTCAGGTGTAGCCCGAGAGTGTTCCAAGACTCTACCTATGTGAAGGGCGTTATATAAACGCAAGGTTGTTGCAGCCCATTTCGCAGCTCCTGAGGTCAAACTGCAACATATGAAAAGCTAGTAGCAATCTCCTGACTACTGCCTTCGACCAACAGCGGCTACAGAAGCCCTTTGTTAATTCTCATTGATTACCAATATCTGAAAGCCTTTTGAAAGTTCCGAGCAAGTCAACGTGTACAACGCAGTCAATCGTGCAGACAAGATCAAGTAAACTTTGGGTTAAACCAAGTTAAAACCAAATGTATAAAAACAGCAGCATACAGTTTCATTAATTCCAGTCCAGAGGGAATATATACGTCGCACAGTAAAGGGTTGTGGTCTGAACAATGCTAGTGGTTGGCACTCACTATAAAGAGAAAAAACATGTTGGAATTCAAAAATGTTTTTTGGAGTCTGAAAAGAGCATTTCCTTTTTTGTCCTGTTTAGTGAGACACTGGGAAAATAAAAATGGTTTGCTAGCTTGAGAACTGTCTGACGTAATGGTACAATGGATACACATTGTCTAAATAATGCTGATTTATGCCAAAAACCCAAATGGTTGCCCTGGAGCCCGGATGCTGAGACAACCTTTAGGAAGTGGTTCTGCCAGGAAAGCGATTTCCGCCTCTGAAGACAATTGCAGGTGATGTGAATCGATTTGGCCTCTGCTCAAAAACGATATCTTTAGAAATTCTCTTTACTGCATTAAAACCCGACCTACTTTTTCTCTTTGGTGAGCCCGACCGAGAGCAAGTTGAGTCAGGACTATAAATCAGTTGTCCTGCTCCTAACCATCTTCCCAAGTACGATAAAAAATTGTTGCAATAGTGAATTTAGACATTAGTTTAAGAAATAATAATCCTTGCATTTGTATTTAAATGGAGATCTTATAGTTTCGGCTTTTTATTCTTGGTACTGAAAGAGGGTGTGGTGCAATCTGCAAGTCTGTAATGTTCAAACGAAACAAATAGTTTCAATGGTCAGCAAGTTTAGAATTATGTTATCATCAGGAAGCATGTAGGAAATGGCAACACATAATGAATGACCCATGGATCACATATGAGAAGTGGCTCTGGGAGAACTCACAGAAAAATAATAATAATCCTTGCATTTAATTTAGTGCTTTATCATTTTGAAATGTCTCACAACTCTTAATAGCTTACTGTCAAGTGTTGTGTCTGTGAATTTGCACGCGAATGAGGTGGCCAGTTTTGCACACGGTAATATCCCACAAATAACAATGAAGTGAATGATCAATTTTTATCTGGAGGATTGTTGGTTAGACACCAGGAGAAACTTCCTTTTGTTCTAATTTTACCATGGGATCTTTATGGCCCACGTGAATGGAAGCTCAATTTAATATATTCAAAGGCTGGCATATCTGACAATACAGCATCAGGAGTGTCAGCTTACACTATGTGCTCAAATTCCTGACCTGGGGCTTAAACCCAAAACTTGTGACAGTAACCAATGTTGACAGTAACAACTGAGACGAGGACAGTAACTGAATGCCTACCTCTTTGGCCGCACCTATGGTCACCTCCATCTCCTCTCCTCCCTTGCTCGGCACCCAACCCCGCTATTAAATTATTGAAAATCGCAAAATACATCAAGTACAAATTCCCTTAACAATCAAGTCTGGGGCAGACTGTAGTTGACAGCTTGCCATGGACAAATATTCACACATCTGTCAAGTAGGACCTGTGGGATGCTAACCTCCATGAAGGGTGCTATATAAATGCAACTTGTTGTTGTCGTAATTGCAATTAGAGTAAGCATATTGACTTTGATCTGATTGGGGAATGCAACTACAACTGACATCACAACAGTTAACTGAGCATTCAATTGTCTAATAGCACATACCCATTATTGAACACTTGGCATCGGTGATTAAATGATGGAAACAGATGGAATAATGTCACATTTGTCATGTAACATCAACCTAATGGACCCCACTGTAAATCAATTTTCCCAACTGTGCTAAACAGAGATCTGTTTTACAGAACATTCAAATTGCTCTTGGATTACCCTGAACTTCTTTTTTGTATAATATCATAAATATTATATGTGACTGGAATATAAAGCCCAATAATTGCTTTGTTTCTTTCCCGTTTTCAGTGGAAAAGCGAGCTTCCAATTGAAAAGGTAAAGCATATTTCAGTATTTAAAAATTAGAAAGAACAAATATTATGCAGTTCCAAGCTGAACAAAGCTTGGTTTTGGCTTGGCTGCACTAACCCATCTAAATCTGGATTAGTTTGGATTTCAAGACTAGATTCGTGCTGTTTGCTAATTCTACCCAAAGGGGCTCGGCCTTGCTTTGAAAACACAAGTCGATAAAATCTTTCCTCTGCCCATGAGATGGAAAATTTTACCAGGCATTAAAAAATTATTGAAAACCTTTTCCTCTTATAGAATCAGTTTGACAGGAAATCTTTGAAGGATGGCTAGAGTGAAGTGCCCAGAGATTTTGTCTGTCTGTTCTCACTTGTGGAAATGTTGAATGTGGGCTTCCTATTAGGCAAAATACATCAAGTACAAATTCCCTTAACAATCAAGTCTGGGGCAGACTAGTTGACAGCTTGCCATGGACACATATTCACGCACCTGTCAAACAGGACCTGTGATTGAGAATCTTATTACTATACATTACTGCAATTCACGTAGAAAGTTTTTTTGACAGCACTTGGAGAAGAATTGTCAGAGTTTGCAAGTTGTTTGGCACAATGAAGATCTGGTTCTTTGTGCGCACTAATCAAAATAAAATATATCTCGTACACAGACACTAATTCAGAGCATTTTTCATTTCTTTTACAGGACTAGCGTGAACTGGTGCATGTAAAGATTCATTCTGTCAATCTATTTAAGAAGCTGCGATTTAACAATTATCGCACACAGTATAATAACTTGCAATAAGCTCACATTTCTGACAGATGTCCCATCTGACTTTTAAATAATACTTCTTCATGAATCTGCATCACACACTTTCAATAATCTTGTATATGGGTAAACAGTTTCACATTCCATAAGATTACTTACCATAAGATCCAAGAAGATTTACCGCAGTAGTTCATCAATCTGAAAAGATAATCATTTATTTCAGAGTTCCGATGCTTTCTGCTTAATTAAACAAATAATTCAACTATGGATCCGATGAGCTCGTGACAAGATTGTCGTGTATTATGTATTGCTGTTGCTCACTGACACTTTCCTGCACTAATACTAAGCTGAAGAGAATCATTAGCAGAGAGTCCAGCGCATGGGCAACTGGACGCATCTTAAAACAACCCCACTATTCCTCATAAGAGCAGTTGCCAATTAATAGCGTGACAAAGATGAATCAAAATAACCATTTGTTCAATACGGTCCCGTTTTCTTCAGAAAAATAACCTTTTTATCAACTTTCCAAGGCTTTTTTTTACACCATAATTAATTGAACAATCCACTTTTAATATAATACAGTGAAAGATCTATTATGTGTGCAAATTGTGACTTTTAGAGTGTTTGGGTCAAATGTTTCAGGAAAGCAGTGCAGGTTGGGAAGACATTGTTGTGTCCATCGACTAATGTACTGTACGAGTACTTGAAGCGCAATTTTCAGACACTTTTAGATAAGCACTGTGTAAATCATTTTTTTTATAACATTCCAAATAGTACCTCAAAATTAACAATTAAATACCTGTGACATATGACTTTCCTAAGAACCGTTCCTAGCATTCTTTATTCATATATGATAAAAATGATTTTACAGGATATTTCAGTTAAGCTTGAAAGCTCATTTACAACGTGTTTCTGTCTTTAATCAGAACAGGGTCAGGACCCGAAGGCTGTGACTGTCTGAGAAATTATTTCTGCTACTTTTCATGAGTGACACACCTGCTTTTTCTTCTCACATGTTTGGCCAAGGATCAAAGAGCTTTTTCAGTTTTTGGACAGCATATTCTGTAGGCACTTGAAAGTGGTGACAACATTAAAGACCTTCATTATTCTATAAGACATGCCAAAGTCTTTGCACAGGTCACATCACCAAGCCTGATAAAAGCAACATTTTCTAAGTACATATGCAGCAGTATGCAACCTTCAGCATAATACGGTATGTGTAGGGTGCTCATATTCAGACTTGGCCGATTTAATAAATAACATGTGCTAAATTTAATGGCTTTTATTGATGTAATGGAGATGACGCACAATGTCTCAAAACACTTTTTGGGGGACAATTCATGCTTCTGTGTAAAATATTAAGGAGTCCACTTAAATGCTGCACTCTCACATTCCAGAATCCCACACAGATGGGCAAAAATAGTCTCACACAGTGCACCACTGGTATGTAGACTGTTTCTTTCCATGATGAAATAACAAAACCAAGAAACCACATTAAGAAAAGATACTTGGAAAAAAATGTTGGCAATCCATTGGATCTCTCCCGGTGGCATTTGGATCAGACAAGCATTTGAATCGTGATTGCTAACAACTTGAAGTTCCATTATTAAGACAATTTTTTTTTCTGTAGCCATGTTTACTCAAGTGATATAGAATACGGGATCCACTGTGGTGTCCACCAGTTCTAGCTAGAATCCTTTGTGTCAGTCAAAGATATCAAAACATACAACTTGCTTGATGCTGTGTTCCAAATGTATTTATTTCTGTTCAGATAAATGCACATATATGGTATCTGATTATAGGATGTTTAAATAGGGAGGCACACATTCTCCATGGATGGAATAGAACTAATATGGGGAAGGAGGAGGAGCTTCTCCCAACACAATTTGCTGACCATCCAGAACTCCACAGCTTGTATCGTTTTCCTCAGCAGGCTGCCTGAGCCCATCACTCCATCTCCCTTCCTCCACTGGCTCTACCACTCCCCCCCACTCCAGGCACCTCCGCCGGCGCATTAAATTCAAGAACCGCATTTTCACGTACAAATCCCTCCAAGGCCTCGTCCTATCTGACTTACGATCTTCTGCAATTCGCAACACCCTGGCTTCTCCATCCGCTCAGCTGACACGGTCTGCTTCATTGTTCCACCTAATCCACCCCCACAGTGGATGTCATTGGATGCGTTTTCAGGCATTCTGCCCCCACTCTCTGGAGATCTATCGTGGAGTCCCTGCCCTCCGCACCTTTTAAAGCCCATCCCAATTGTTAGACTGCACTTTTGGTGCTCATGTGTAAAGCACTTTGAGACATCCTGTCGACGTGAAAGACACAACATAAATGTTACTTGTAGTTATACATTCTGCTTCCTTATCACCCTCATTGCCTCTATACCCAAGTGACCTATTATGTCATTGCAACCACAACTGCGCTTTTTAATCTAACCAGGGCACTGTACAGCTTGAGCGCGACTTCTTGGATTGAATTCAATTGATTTAGTCATGTAGTCCAGCATCCTGTTCACTGTATTTATTGCTGCCTTATATTGTTCAAATGTGGTGAGTGACGAGACAGCTAACACCCCTATGGCTCAGTCAATTTCCCCTTGGCAAGCTGTATCACATTCATGTACTACATGTACCTTCTATTTTTACTTGCAATATGCCGCACTATGTGTTTATCTGACTTAAATTTCATTTGACATTGATCAGCCCAGGTGCATGCTCCGTTGGGTTCTCTTTGTAAGATCTTCCTAACATCCCAGTCTCCCCTAACTTTACGTAACCAGCAAATTTAGCTCCAACAACAACTTGCATTTATATAGCAGCGTTCACCCGGGGTAGGGTCCCTGAGCACTTCACATTCACAGGCGGAGTCTGACAACCCCCTTACATTGATTCTGTAAATCCAATTATTTTAAGCTGATTTTGTGTTGTGGGCCCTACTTTCAGAACCAGTATTTATTGATCACTCCTGGTTGCTCTGAAAAGGTGAGTGTGGCCCTTTGCTTTAAATGACTGGAGTACCTTGCGGCAACAGTGTTGGGTCATTTTGTATAAATTATTCCTGATAGTTTCGTCAGTGAGCAGGGTGTAAGAAAGAGGGATGTTGGTGTCGCTTGGTCTAGTTCATGTAGTTTTGTAAGGGAGGAGGTGGTTGCCAGTCGTATTAAGGCCACAGCCTCATCTTTCCAAAGACTGGGATTTGGGGGCATCTGAATCTTGATTTGATTCAAATGTTCCCTCAAGTCTATTAGAGCCATTTAGCCCCTTTGTTCAGCTCACTTTTACCGTGACAACTTCATCGCAGAATTCTACCAGTTCTGCAGCTGACTTTATCAATTTGGTGCAAGCTTTTTAATTAAATCAATTAACATCATAATTACAAAGCAGAGCTTCAGGACTTCCTTCAGAAAACCACAGTACTATCTTGTATGTTGGAAGGTACAGCTGTTCCACATTCTGACTTCACTGTGCTGTGCTTTTTTTTCTCTGAGCTTTTAATAATTCATACCCGATTACACTTTTTAAACACACCTTTTATCCACATCATAAGTTTAATCGAGGCTGGGATAAAGGCTTCAGCTATTTATTGGGCAAATTATGCGCTGGTTGCTCCCTCTGCTGATATGCAACCAGTACCTAACCTCACAATGACAATGTCAGTGCACTTGACAATTGAAAAGGTCACTGGATATTTCATTGTGTTATACGAGTGCCCGTAATTAATTAATCCTGTAATGTACTAAACAGTGTTATATAATAATAATAATCCTTGCATTTGATATAGCGCTTTTCATATCTTCGACGTCTCAAAGCGCTTCACAGAATAGACTGTAAAGTGAATTGACCGTATATTTGTGGGCGAAACGCAGCAGCCAATTGCGCACAGCAGTGTCCCACAAACAGTCGTGGATTGAAAATGACCAATTTTTTATTGTTTTTGTTTTGAGGAATTATCATTAGGCGCGTGGAGTAAGGAAACTTGCCCAAGGTTTCGCCCTGCCTGGAATTGAACCCAGGTGTCTCGCTTGCAAGGCGAGTGCTCTAACCACTGAGCTGCACTGAGTGGTGTATTCAGATGCTGCTGACAATACAAACTAAATATGACTAAGCCTTTTCAGCTCAACTGTGCTGTGTAGATATGCTTACATTGCTTATAGCCCCAAAAGTTGATTTTTAAATTTAAAATATCCTCCTTAATTGCTCCTCTAGCACTATATAATAGCCAAGTATCACAAAAATATGCAAGAGTGAGTTTCAAGAGTGTTCTTAGGTAGGATTCAGGCATAGTAAAAGATTCCAATAAATGTGACCCAAGCTTGTGGAAACCTTCAACTTACTTCCCGTTATCCGTAATATTATGCTTCCTGTGCACAAAATGTTCAGTTCAAACTTTTTTTTGCAAGTTTTCCATTTGAAGGCATTTTCCAGCACCTGCTTGAATGAAAAGCACGCAAAGATACAGTGAATTCTATCCTTTGTGACATTATGAGTACACATTAATCAAAACCAGTTGGCCATAGATTCCAGGGAAATTCAATGGTCAATGCGTTTAAGGGATTGTGTTCGAACATGTAAAAACTGGAATTAAATTTCCTCCTGAATAACATTTTTGGCAGCAAGTGCTAATAGCTATTTAAAGCTGTGCTTTGAGTATCTGTACATTCATACATTTACACAACAACAACATTACATTTGTATAGAGCCTTTTACATTTGTATAGAGCCTTGAGGACGTCCCAAGGCGCTGAGAGGTAGACACATGTGGAGGTAGACATTAGATTCACAACAATTTTAATGCATCAAGGACAACATGCAAGAACAATAAGAACCACAATACACCTTAGGCAATGCAATTACAAGGTGCTCAATGTGCAAAGGGTTTTGCGGGCAGACGTGCAACATTTCCAAATTTGTTCAATTGACTGACATGGTGCATTGGCATTCTGTCTGCAGAAATCCAGTCCATAAAGAAGGTTTCTGTGATCAATGTGGGTGCAGTACTAGAGGGAGGTAAATAGGTCAATATAGCCAATATGATGATGGGATTCTGATATGTTCTCATTGCTGAACTTTTCACAGTTTATGTGTTGAAATGCATTTTGTACTGCATTGTGATTTTGTTGACAGAAGGGCTGGAATAAACTCTGCTCTGGCTATGAATTTAGGGATGTTTTTCTATCTACTGTGCCTGAAGGATTTAACAGACATTTGGGAAGTCATCTGGGCTGCTTTCAGCTAGTTAGAGAACTGCCTAACTGTTCTGCAAAATATGGTACAATCTGACTTGAAACTACTCAGACACAGTAAGGGCTCCTTTCTCAGTGCCTCGCCTACAATAGCGTCACATCTAAACTAAGCATCATTGGAAGTGACAACACTAGTCATTCTGCTCTTCAGTGAAACTGCAGACATCCTTATTGCCCCCTGAGGCTGAGGTAACAGTCAGTGACACTGCCCCATGCATTATGCTTTGCTCATATTCTTTCAATGTGGAATTTAACGCATATGCAATTTCCTCCAGCAACTTTGTAACTGGTAACACAAGAGCCATAAGCAGGACCAATTAAGCACACATAAAGAAGTGAACAAATCTCAAAGGGAAGACATTGTAAATCCAATAAATAGGGTTCAGCACACACATTAAATCACGTATCAGAGTCAATTACTATCAGTTTTATTTAAAGAAACATTTATTGCATAGCTGGGTTACATAAATTGAGAAATTCCAATGCATTTTGCTCAAAGATATACTGTCTGCACTGAACGATTGAATCTGAAGTGGTCTCACATTGGCAACATTTTCGATTTTGAATTTGTTTGTTAGTTTTGAATTTCACACAATCGTGCAATATTTCACCAAGAACAGAAAGATGTTCAGATGACAAGGATTAGGTTATCTCTGCTCGATTTTAACTTTCCCTGGTTTTCTTTGTGTTCTTTGCTGCTGTGTCAGTGTTTCATGAAAAAGCAAATCAAGTCATTCTTCAGAGTGTTAAATGTCTACGTTCTTTTAATTGTAGGTATATAAAGTGTGCAACACATAATAATAAAGCCATACCGACCTTGCAAGTTGCACCTTCTGATTTGCCTGAAGGTCTGGAAATTTGTTGCTAAATGTCAACTATCGTCTCATTTGAGGTTCAAGAATCCCAATGGATCCTGTTTTCCTAATGTACTTCAGGTTGCTGCAGAAATATAAAGAGTCAAGTTTTCATACCATTCATACTTTGAAGTTCTGGTATATGTGTAACGTATCACCCCACAAAGCTAAAAGGAATCCAGCAATGGAATAACACCTGCTGGATAGCAAATCTTTGTATCTTGTACCTTGCACATCTTGTACCATCCTTAATACACTTGAACACTGTACATAATGTAATACATTTGTGGTGACTGAAGTTTGTAAGAGAGAACACCCTTATTATGTATTGAGTAATAAGGAATTGTCACTTGCCATCCACTGTTGTTTAGTGAAATCAAGTCCTATCATTAAGTTTATTTCTCCTTAATGATCTTCTTGTTTCTAATCTTCTTTCAAAGTTATATTTAATTAATTATTAATTGCATCAGTGACCAATTGTAACAAACATTTGCATTTACGATGCATAGGCTTCTCTTGTTGAATATCTGGACAGTGGTATTAAACCATACCTCAATTACGATTAAATACTTGTAAGGAACTTCAGTAGGAGATTTTCTCATTTATTAGTTAGACCAAGACAAATGGCATTTTAGTGGAAATGCAGTACGGTTTATAAACTCATACAGTGGTAGGCTTATATGGAGCGTGCAGAACAGTGGCAATTGACGCAAGTACAGATTTCTGCAGGTGGTAACTCATTATAAGGAACAGTAAATCTGAAAATAGCCCCACACAGCACAAAGTAGTAGCTGCTGATGCCAGTCGATGAGTTTTAAAAGTAATAACTGACAGTGGAGAAAAATAAACAAAGATAAAGGAAAGTAAATGTCTTATACTGTAGCTCTGATCATTTCAAATGGTTACGTAGTTGGTCTGAAGCTTAGGACTTTCTGTTCATATCCGTCATGTCAAATAAATATTACAGCGATTCGAACCTCCTAATCATGAGGCAGTTAGATTTACAAGATTTAAAGGAATAGTCCAGCATAAATTGCTGCACAGCATTATTAGTGTCTTTTTTTCTGTGAAAAATAACCTTACACACACACACACACACACACACATATATATATGTAAAAAGCTTTGTCTGCTATTGTAAGCTTCTCCAATCAGGCAACCATGTCTATAATATTTCCAAGGCTGAGTGGTAAAATATCCCATTTCTTCAAAGCCTTGGGCCCAGCACTTCTCATTGCAGCACTGAGCAGCTCTTGGCTCATAAAGGTCATACATCTCTATACACAGCCTTTTTAATACTGGAACAAGAAAGGTGACATCCACAATTGGCATCTACACAAATGTGGCGCATAGAGCAGAATTGTGCCCTAGCGTTTGCAGTGTGGTGCAGCAACCAACACTACATCCCAGGCAACGTGATGGTGACACTACTCTGAAACACTGACTGTCCATTGCCTTGGTATGTCTTCCCGAAGTGAAAGGCTCTATACAAATGTAATTGTGTTGTACTCTTACAAACTTTTTGTAATGATGTCATGCAGTTAGTTCCAGCTGGGATCCAAAAGATGCCAATAGCAGTGGATAATTTCAGTGGCAGTACCAAAACTGGACAGCAACGATGATCCAATAAGTGAATGGGACTACAGTGAATGCAAGTTAAGCTTGTGAGGTTTGTAGCCCTTTAATCTAACTATATTAGGTAAAAATATTAAGCAGTTGAAAAATTGTTTTTTTTTGAACAATTAGTAGCTCACAATTGACAGCACAGATCAGCTTTAAGATGATCAGTTCCAGCACCTAAATAAGAAACCTGTAAAAATTCTGCCTTCAATCTGAAATTATTTTGTACACTGACAAATTTGCTAACCAGAATGTAATTACAGACATTGCCAAAGACCAGTTTAATTTCTAACCTTTTGTTGGTCTTCTCCATCTTCAAAAGCGAGAAATGTCCTGAAAACAAAATTGCTGGACATCATTTAGCATTTGGGTTCACAATTTTTGAATGCTACATTTCAGATCTCATAATATGAAATGACCATTTCACATTGTATGATAGAGTAATAAGTTATACCAGCAGTTACTCAAATGGACACAAATCTTGATAATTCACAAACATCAGGATTGCATGTCCACACCATCTCCTTAGAAGTTTGTTTCTTTGAATGTTGTAACAATGAAACTTCCCCGAAAGATATGAATTCGTGAAGCTGAGTCCATTTTTGGATGTCATTCGCTGAATAAATATCTGGCTAAGAGACTTCTGGAAAAACTGAATTGTTGCTATCAATTTTAGTCTCGTTTTTGTAATAATCCCAGAATAAGAAAAAACACAATTCTCTAGAAAAACACATCGAACTGCAGGACTGCTTCCTAGAATCTGAGATTCACGTTCCAGATTCTAGGCCTAGGTCCAAATAATAAGGACCTTTGGAACTGGTTTGGATGCCGCTTTCCAATGAAATTACTACCAGCCTGGCTGCCAGAAACATTCACGTGGGCTCAATGAATAGTAAAACAAATTGCTGTTACTTAAATGTTATTCATCAATACGGCTCCAAAATAGCTTGTAGCAAGCACGGCAACAGAAAAACACGCATCTGTTTGATTTCCAGATGATAACTCGATTTAATGATAACCCCTATGTAAAATTAAGAAATAGTTACACAAAGTTATTTTTTGCAAAATAAACACTGCTGTCTTATATACATAGTAGTGAATATTTTGAGACAAATATTAACTAAGAAAAGGCAACTTAAAATACAGGTAGCATGAATAACAGGTGTAATAAATCGAATGTCCTGCCCACAAAAATGGTGACATCCACAATTGATGATGGCCTTGTCACTGAATTCAAATTGTAATAATTTAGAAAAATATTTTATTTCCATTTGAAACCTATTTAATGTACACAGCATCTTTATAAAATATTTAGATTTCAAAGAATTGCATAAGAGATGCATGGGTTTCATACAATTCTAATGATTTATTTCTCTATGTGGTTAAAATGTACTAAAACATTGGTTCAAAATCCTATTATGATATTGACATGCAGTAAAATATTAATCAGGACTTGTCTTTCGACACAATATCTGATTTATGTCTTATGGCAGGAAATATCAAAGCCTGTGGCAAATGTGACACAATTCTGTATTATAAACAGTTGAAAACATTTGGATTTGTGGTCTCCAACAAGATGTAATTACTGGTAGAATATGGACAAGGTCCTTTTAATCTGGATACAATTGGGCAACATGAAAGAACTCAGTGAAATTAAATTCCAATTGCACTTTGAGTTGAAAAAGTAAAAAGGAAACCCAATTTTTATTTTATTTTATCTGGGAAGGATGGAGTGCCTGCCAAATGAACAACTATTCTGTTTTGAGGCTGTTGACAAATATAAAATGGATCTTTTACTTCTGGGACTGCATTTTCAACTGAAAGATGATCAAAGGAAAGAAACCTTAAATTGAACCTGTTCAAAGGTGACTAATGGTCTAGGTTTGAGCAAGTGTTGACTGAATTCCTAGTCACGATGAGTAGCCTAAACTATTTAGGCAGAGTTGGTGTATTAACTTAAAACGCCTGGCTTTCAGCAAAGGTATAGGGATTGCTCCCTCAACTGCAGTACCATTTGCTGTTGGGTGAGATTTTTCTCCACTTGCCAAAAAACAGAGGTGACAGGTTCACAAGTTCACATGAGAAGAAGGCCCTCCTCCCCATTTTATCTCATCCTTCAAACAAACCTACTCTACCATCCTCATATTACAGCAGCAAGCTGTTTCTTAAATGAGTCCAGTATTCTGCCCTCAATGACCTTTTATGGTAACCCATTCCAATTGTCAATTATCCTCTAGGTAACTAAATGCATTCTGCTGACTGTCCTGAAATTGCGTTTTGAAACCTGAACCTGTGCCCTTTGGTTCTACTGCCTTGGCATATCTGAAAATTAAAAAAACATTGTTTTTATATGGCCTTGTGACTAGACTACGACATGAGTGGAAGCACAGAAGTGATTCTGATCAGGTCACTCAGCATTCTAGCAGATTGCTGAGCCAACGCTGCTCGAGCTGATACATTGAGTCTCAAGTGTCAATGTCTTAGTGACGGCCACTCATGTGCTGAGTGGAACTTGAAGTATAAATTCTGAAGTGTCAGCTTCTGAATGTTCTACTGGGATTCCTAAATCTGGTTTCTTATCCACATGTATGGGCACAGCGACTTTATAAATATATAAAAGCATTTAGGGCTGGTTGTAAATTTTGGAAATGCTGAGTCAAACAAAGATTCAATGACTGAAGTAGGAGGGCCTTGGTGCTTAGCTTCTGAGCACCGGTTAACACACACATCCCTCACCCGTTTTAACTTTACACATGGAAGAACTTGCTCCCTTTCTATGTGAAAACTCCAATGTATAAGAGCCCATGTTAACCATTATACAGCACGCTCTAGTTTTCCTCTCGAGATGATCTGCCAGTCAGGAAGATCTTGGCATGTCCTTCAAAGCACTCACGGCCTAGGTTCCATCACAAGTAGGTGAGAAAAAATAATAATGTTTATATTTATATAGCCTCTTCCATGTCAGGAGAATGTCTCAAAGTGCTTCGCAGGATACACTGTAAAGTGTACTGACTGTGTATTTTGTAGGAGAATGCAGCAGCCAACTTGTACACAATAGTATCCCACAAACAGCTGTGAGGTGAATGACCCTATTACTCCCAAGTGCAGTGAGTATGACAATAGGTGGCAGGGAGAATTCGCCAGTCAGTTTCACAACTGGAATGTTTACAGCTTATGATTACAAGTTAGGAATAAATATATAACCAAGAAATTATCTGAAATATGGAGCGATTACCAGACTTGGAGTACTCTGCACTCTTTTCCTGAATATTTGTGTTAGTGTAGTTGCTGATTACGTTCACTGTACTCCCTATGGCGAAGTGTACACCTTTAAGCTTATGAAAGCTATTCACACCAGACCCCTGGTTAATGGTAGCTCCATTGAATCCTTAATGTCATTGAAGGATGTACATTACACAATAGTGGTGAGGGGAATGAATAAAGCAATGTTTACAAAGATATGACCCACCAAACCATTTTTGAATGTTAAAGAGTGAAGGTAGAAATAAATACTGGAGTATTGGAAATCTGAAATTAAAAAAAATCATAAAGTCATGGAAATGCATGGCAAACCAGTTTTATATGTTATATATTGGTTTACTTCCGAATAGAAAAAAAATGATTGTCTGTGGTAAGATGAATTTAGACAAAAGTAATTTTAAGGGTTAAGAAAAATCAGCTATCTTCAAACAAATAGTTTCAGATTTCACTTGAACAATGTCCCTTTCGGCCTTCCCGCCTTTAAAATGAAATTATAGTTATTTCTCTTTACTTCATTGGTGATATGCTGGCCCTACTGTTGCTTGGAAATTATGCCATTAATTTAGGATACATAAAACAATGCTCTTAGGAACAGTGGAGGCAGAGTGGCACATTGCTGAAATTTAAATGTTATAATATTTGATGAGAGCCTTTTAAAAGCTTCTATTTCATTCAATCGACGGGTAAAGTATTGCCCATGTACATTCTGCTGAGGTGGACGTTTGTCCCTAGTTGATTGAATGAGCAGTAATTTAGTCACAAATTGTTGGACTCATTAGATATAGATTTGCATGCACATGATTTCTTTACTTCTGTGAACATAGGAAACTCAACTATTGGAAAGTTGCCTAAAAAAACAGGCGTATGGAAAACCTGTGTTAGGAGGAAGATTACTTTCACTGCAAACCATCCACCTCCTTACGTAGGCAACAATTTCTGCTGCTTCTGAAACAACTTTTGACCAAGTCATTGATGGATTGAAAAGGACAATTTTTTTAATTGTTCTTGCAGTGACTTGCAAGCCAGCAATTACATTTAGCTGATGGCCTTGAGCCAGGTAATTCACACACACAGCAGCAGAGCTTGGTGCTGCTTTCCTTCTGATGTTTGAGAGCTGTGACTCACTTCCTAAACCAGTGCCTTCTGAATCTGAGTTCCACTCCGTTCTTGGATGGCAGTGATTTTATGAAGCGATTTGTAGGTCCCAATGGCATAAAGAAATGAAACTGATGCCAACCTCGTGGTTCCCTGTGGATACTTCGGTGACAGAAGTGGAGTGCATCTGCTTTCACTAAATATTGGTACAAGATTATTCTTTACACACAGGAGTTGATTCAAAAGTGGAGGCTGTGAATGTGGGATCCCTAAGTGGATAAGTACATTACATTCCCTGTACTACCACCTACAGTAACATTCTTCTTTAATCAAATACAATTAGCCTGTAAATTAGAGAAAACATTTGTACTCAATCTGCATCTGAGCAGCAAGAAATTAAGGAGGCCCAAAACAAATCATAATATTCTACCAATTTCCTCTGTATTATGTTACTTTCCAGCTGGGACCACCCTATACCCATGTGTTATCTTTCAGATGAAACATCTGCCTAGATCAGGTGGACGTTGAAGATCCCTTGACTTTTTTTTAAAAAACAGAAGGGAGATTCTCCCAATGTCTTGGCCAACATTCCTCTGGATTACTTGATTGTTCACATCCTGGTGATTTGTGAGACCTTATTTGTATTACAAATTGCTTACAAAACATATTGTCACTCCACTTTACAGCATGTCCTGTTAAACATTATTACCTGAAAGCACTTTGAGACATTTCAACATGTGAAGTTATTAAAAGTCAGCATAGGCTTAATGTGCCTGCTAGCCACGAGGGTAAAGTGCCTCAAAATACTGAGACAAACAATGGGAAGTCATGACAGCGCAATGCAAAATAATTTATTTTCTCATGATTTCAGAAAACTGAAGGTATAGGTGCACTGCAACTTTCTACTAACTCATGAGAGCTTCGGTTATCTGCATGCAAAGATCCCATAGAAATGTGTTCCCTTAAATTGTATAATCCAAAGTTTGGCATTGTTGCCACTTTACTAAATGATCAACTCTTCTGCTGATAGAAATAGAGAAAGTGAGTTGTTGGGAAAGGGAGAACAACTATAATTTGAGCAGAATAGAAAACATGATATTGCTCCATTTGTTTCAGAGGCACTGTGGCTTCTGTTAGCTAAACATAGTTTGATGTGATAAGATGCTATAAAAATGTCAGTTCTTTCTTTCTCATTTTGACCCAAATTGCCCTGCTGTTAAATTAGTTTCATAACAAACTTAAATCTTGAATTTATTTTGGCTACTATCACCTTAATGTCACAATAAAATGGACAATATGGTCGAATGGAAATTTACACATTGTGTTTGACTCTTCGCGAAAGTCAGATATTCAAACAAAACATCAAGTTTGTTTCTTTATGTAGGGAAAACATTACAGTTTGTCATTTATAGGGATACACAAGAGGTGGATAAGACATACTGAGGGTGAGAAGAGAGGAAAAACAGAGGCTAGCTTGAGGGGGGTTGTTGTGGTCTAATTTTCAGCAATTTTGAAAGTCAGGCAATGTAGGTCACGGAGGAGAAAATAATATGTGGTCTTGGTAACGTTTTACAACAAGTCTTATTGCAGACACACATACTGTGATTTTTATTGTCAATTAAAAACTTGTTCTCTGGAACATTAAGAGTCTCTGTGGCATAGGTGATCAAGCCTACAGGAAAGTTATTTATGTAGCAATATTGGCCCCTTGGAACTGATAAAAGTGCCTCATCTCTGGTGAACACAGTAAAACTTCTCAACCACACAATTTAGCTGCAGGACACATTGCACAACTCTAGCATTTAACACGAGTTTCAATAACTTCACAAATCTATGGAGCAGAGGCAGCCAATGTTAAAATTCTTAAAGTGACTTGCTCTACTGCAGTCGATGAGAAGCCTTCATCCAGACAGCTTTTTTTTATTAACAGTGAATTATGGTTCACTTTGGTACAATTAGGCATAATGAAGTGCACATGTAGACAGTTGGGGCCACCTTGGAACTACGTTATAACAGAAGTAGAAAGGTGTGACTCGTGGTCGTTAATATCACCTTAGGTTTGTAATGGCAATAAATGACTCCGTCTAAAAAGTATGTGCACACAGATCATCTGCAAAGCCTTTCCAAGGCACCCAATCCATCAGCAACGCACACTGCATTCATTGTCAATAATCCGTTGATAACATGAAACATCTGCTGCAGTAAATGAACCAGCTTTTTAAAGAGAAAAAAAATAAATATCCAGCCTCACTGGGAATGCTTGTAGATTTCAGCACACCCGTTCTGGGATTTAAGAGCAAAAAGATGTTTTGGCACATCCACCTGCATGAGGTGGAGCATATTTGAGCAATTGCAATTATTATGATAGGAACCCATTATCTCAGACAGAGGATTAGATGGTCCTTGGTCTGTAGTTTGGTCAGGAAACATGAAACAATTCATAGTTATGACTCATAATTAAGGCAAACTCTGAGCTGTTCTTGATTTTCAAATCAGTGAAAGACAATCGGTTTCCTTTTGCTTATTGTTTCTTCATTCACAACTTATATTGGTAACCGGATCTGTGTACAGGGAACGCAGTTTACAGCATCACTGGAAATAAAACAGTCTACCATTGTTTCTTTGCAAAGTGGAATCTGGTTGTAAAGGTCAGAGAGAGCCAGCCTCAAAATTCAAGCTTTTGAAATGTTCCTTTCTTTGCAGCACAACATTTCATCTGATTCTTAATGAGAACAATAATGAATGCCTGAACTTATTATTCTATGGCAGCCCAGCAGCAACAACTATAATCCTTTAATTGTACTTAAAGAAACACTAAAATTCATGCCAGTTAAAAGCAAGTCGACCCCTCCTTTAATTGGCCTGGTGGAATGTGGTTGCTATTATGATTCCCAAATTAAAGGAGGATTTAGGTCTCTCGATGTGTGCAATGAGTATCTCAGCCTCATTTTTTTCACTGAATAAAAACACAGTTCTCTTATTCTTCAAGCAAGATTTGAGGTTCATTGATTAGTAATGCTATCACTTTTCATTCTTTAGACCATTGACTACTTCCTAAATTATCAGATGAATCAAGAGATGCGTCTACAATGCAATGTCTTGAAACAAAAGAAAGATTACTTTTGCTCTGCGTACAATACCACGCTCCAGTGGTTTCCTGACGATTTCTTTTATAGGCACCACCATAAACTAATTGAAATACCCTTAAGTGTATCCAACAAATGAGGTTCACACAGATGGTATACATGAGAGCAGTTACTGTGTTTCTCTCTCTGTTCTTGGTTAAGATCCCGCTAGAATCAGTAAAATGTGAATTATGACTTTCCTAGTTTCTGGCATCATATTACTTTTCAGTGATGAGCAAGAAATTCTATTTGACTGGATCTTAAAAATGGGAATAAATTGAAGAAAAAAAATTGTATGGAAAGATTAAAGAATGTGCGTCTTTGCAAAAAAAAAATCAAACTTGTATTCTGATTCTAAAATACGTTCAGCTTGCTGTCAGCTTTGTCCCCAGTGGCCAACAATAGCAATCTCCTGCCTGAACAGAACCAACCTTCAACATTTGAACTCTAAGCAAATGCAATGCCATCATCTTGCATGTCAGAGCTGATAAGACACTGATTTGTATCAGTGCAAAAGCAGCCCTTTCCAAGTAACACAGAACAATAGTATCAGCAGTTGCAGTCTTGCTTTTCCAAGCGCATACAATCTGTCCTCCGTTAATGAGAACAATGTAGCTCAATATCTGGCTGAGATCTGAATTTAGACCAAGGTTACAAAAGTACAGATAGCGATGCAGACCACAGTCTTGCAATTCTGGCGGACACACATACAGTTCAGGGAATAAACATTGTTGTTATAACAGATAGTTCCGAGGTGCCTCTCGTCATTGAGGAATCCAAAAAAAAGTTATGGTTCTCCTATGCTGCCAAGAATCAATAGGATTCTCTCAAGGCCTTCCTCTTCTTCAGAGTTAATTATGAGCTATTGATTTAAACACATAAGTTATTGACATGGATCAATGACGTTACCTGTAGTGACCAGAATGATTAAATAAATTATAGTTATTACTGATTCCGAAGTTTGTCACTGGATTATTAGAGCTGCCATTTAATTATATTCTGTGGTACTGAAAGGTTTTGGGGGAAAATCACAACACTGTTAAACCCACAGGGAAGATGTGCTAAATATTTGCAACAGAACGGCATAAAGTAATGATCTGTGTAACTTTCACTCCTAATTCTACGAAGGATAAAATGTTCGGTGCTCATTAACAAACTGCAGCTGTCTGCTTTTCATCTGGCTTCTCTACCGGACAACACCAGGTGCGAAACGCTGCTGGAACACGCTTGCACAAAAATCCATATGTCATCAGAAATCTTAAGAGACCATTTCTTTATGGATTAAAAGAGTTGAATCTCATACTTTTCATGCCAGGTTTATCTGCACAGCAGAGCCTATTCTCAGAATCCATTGCATGATGGTTAAACAATATGTTATGGTCATTCTTCCACTTAGACTGTTTAAAAAAAAGAGATACAGAAGAATGATGTGAACCATCTGTTTTTTATTGAGGCTTCCATTCTTATAGTGTCTTCAGTCACTACACAGAGTTGGCTTGACACATCTGCTCCAATTAATTTTTTGGTTTCCCATAAATTTACTTTTAAATGCAAGGATAATTTGCAATTCAATTCAGTGTAAAATGGCTGGATACGGTTATGATAAACTGTGTGAACCGTTGAGGGAACCATTGATACAAAAAGAATACATAAATACACAAATAATAATAATAGCTGTACACAAGCTGCAGCAAAAGAATTGTTCCAACAGCTCAGTCACTTAACCTTGATCAGTGAAAATGCTAAACGGAGCAGCAATTTCTCTGTATTGTGGCAATAAGTAGAAGATTGGGAGTCTCTCTTCACTTTTTCTTTCACGATCATCTGTTTGTTAACCAACCTTGGTCAGTGTGTCTAAAAACCAGCACGCAGACAAAGGAAGGAACCCTAAAAAGAAACAATTCACACAAAATTCACACAAAATGAACTGACTTTCTTCAGGATTGTGGGTAGTTCAGCTTCTGCTTTTTGTCTTTGTGACATTTGCAAATGTGTCAAAAGTCAATAGGAGTGAATCTGTATTCAAAGCTGTTAATTTATCAAATATTGAGCACGTTTAACTCCATATATTAAATTATGATCATATGGTAGCACACTGATATCCAATATCCAGAATATTTGCATTAAAAATAACTAGAGATGATTATTAATGCAACATTAAAAAGGCATCTAATTCAACTAAAAATGTACTTAGAGTGACATACCCTCTGAACATTCGCATTGATTTGTGAACTATGTAAATAATTAATACACAAAGTCTTTCTATATTGCCCCTCAGTGATGGTTACACATAGGGTCACAGGAATCATACACTTGCCTACAAATACATAGTCACTATAATTTACAGTGATCCTGCAAAGCACTTTGAGACGTTTCAACAACGTGATAAGGCGCTGGCTATATCAAACACAATGATTATTGGTAGTATAAAATAAATTAGATTCAAACCAAAACAGTATACAGGAGATGGTGGATAATGGCTCGGATTCAAAAGGAAGCTTTGATGCATTCTGCAGGCAGATATTTATATAGCAAGCAATAAAAGGAAGTTCTCTTAGTCAAATTAATTTAATATCAATACTAGAACAGCAGTCATTGATCTCCATTAAAGATTAATGGCTTCTTAAGAAATATACGGGGTGGTACAGGGGGAGGGGATGTGTATATGTAATATAGTAAATATAATAATCCCTGCATATTATATAGCACTTCATCATGTCATCAAAACATATCAAAGCCTCAAAGTGCTTCACAGGATTTACTGTGAAGTGTAGTGATTGTGTATTCATCGGCAGATAGTAAATTATTTGAACTGGTATAATTAAGTAAACATTTTATTAAATATGGGGGAGGGGGCGAGAGACGAAGAGTTCTTGATAATCCACTCTTGTGAGGCATACGTGTCTTTTGTTTTGAAAACATTATTCTTCAGATGTGTTTGTATAATTGTAGGTCGTATTTTCTGTTGCATCGGTTTGTATTAGGGAAGGTAGCTTATACTGGATGCACAAGGTTTGTACACAACTACTGTTAGATGAAATATTTTAAAGCTCATATACATTTGTCATCTCGCAATTCCCCAAACAACTCTGGGACAGAAATCTTCTACAAACTGCTTATGAGATCATGAAAATTTTACTGTTGACTCAAGTCACACACAATGATTCTCAGTCTATCTGTAATCTATCATCCTAGATTCCTGTCTTGTTTTGCAATCATTTCATAGAAAAGAGTGCTGCTGGGGGTGAAGGCAACAGGATAAGGGAGAGATTCTCAAAGACATGGAAGAATGTCTGGCACAGAGATTTACTATGAAGTTTAGACTGTCTTTTGTAGGCGAATGAGGCAGCCGATTTACACAAAGCAAAGTCCTATAATCCCAGGTATTTACGATGACTGAGCAATAGAGTGGCTCAGCGTTGAAGTGACCAATATTTTGATTATTTTCCTCGTGCCACTTTTACAACAAGTCTAATGTGTATTGATGGTACAGCTGTGCTTGTATTGCAGAAAAGGGACATCTGTCAGGATTTAAAGTCTGGTATCTGGAGTCATCAACTATTCTGTTCTGCAATATGTTTCCTGTCACATGCAGATATTCCTGTTGATGGGTCTAGAGGATTGTCTAATTGTTTGTGAATAGTCCTGAAATGGTTAACGTTGCAGGTTAACAAAGGAATCTCGTTCTGTCTCGCTGTGAGTGCGAGGCACTGCCGATAGAATGAAAAGCAATCAGGTGGGGGTTGAAGCTCACAATAATATCCAGTTGGGAAAAGTTGTTAGAGAGATAAGATTATAGAGGGATGAAACTGAAGATAGATTAAAATTACAGCCTTTATCATTATCAGGTCTCCATCATTTTGAAAATAGTCAAACTCTCAATAAACCCCTTCAGATTTGCTTGTTGATGATTGATATTGTAAAGCAAAATATTTTAAGAACCAAGAAAAGGGAAATTATTCATTATTATCTTACATTATCTATTCCGCTCCAACTTCTGTATTGTGTAATTGTGTACAAGAGCAAGAAAGAGCCATTAACACAGAATGTGTTTGAGCGACAAACATACTGAAAATGTGTGCCAAGATGGAAAATGTATGGGGTAAGGATGGGGAGGAGTGAAGGGGGGGAAGAGTGAGCGAGAGAGAGAGAGAGAAAGAAAAGGAAGATCTGGAGGAAGATACTGCTGTTTGGACTAATTAGGGTCAGTTATTCTTTTCCAGCTTGGATTAGTTACCTAGGAAACCTGTAACTGCAGAGTAGGCACCATTCTCTCGCAATCACCCAAAACACCCATGAATGTCTAAATAATTCATAGTTTGGGCTCCAGTAAAGAACCTGGTTACCTATAAACCAGGTCACAGTGAGATGTCTGCAGAAATTGCAGATGCTTCGCTCACCTTCAGTCTGAACCCTGGTGTTTACAAAAGTTATCTTCAGCTATAAAGATATGTTTGAAGGTTGAGTGATCTTCAGTCCTTCATCATTAAATGTTGTTCTTTCTGGGCATTTCTGTTTGTTCTTCTCACATGCATGTTGTGGTCAATTCTACACAACACACGTCTGGCTGGCAAACATATTTCACCGATGTGCACACATAATATAATACTACCTACACCTCAGTGTGTATCAATAAAACAAGACCATGAACACTGGAAATTTGAAACCAAACGAAAAGTGCCAGCAAGCTGATTAGTATCTTAAGGAGAAAGCTAGGTTAATGTTTTGAGGGTGAGAACATGACTGGATTGGCTGGAATAGCTCCATTTTAAGATAAAGGATGACAGTAGGACTAGGTAAAACCAAAAAACATAAAGAGGAAGTTAAAAATGTTAATGGCACGTGAGCTGCCCCTTTGCGTATGAATTTACTGGCATTTAATTTAATGATTTAACTAATTTCATGAGCCTGTTTTCTCAGTTAAAGCTCTTCTATTCCATCCTTTTCTATAACCTGACAAGGCATACTACCATAATGTTTTTCCTTCAGTTGCTGACTGAGCTGCATTTGTATTTTTGCCAGCATTGTCTATGATTAAAATCAGATGGTTTTAATATGTAGGCCAGACAGAAAATATTGCTGGCATATTTGGGATTGGTTGGCAAGTAATTTGAGCTTATCTGAAAACTGAATTGTGCACAGATAGCAACCCCTCAACTCTTAAAAGTACTTTGCCAAAGAAGGATCCATTTAAGCAAGGTTGTGGACTTTGCCTCCCCATCTAACAGAATGATTTCAGCATTTCACAAATATTAAGTACTGGTAAAGCAGCCTTCACTGCAATCATTTGAAATATACCATATTCTGGAGGTACATTTTCCAGGAATTCCCTGTCTGCCTGCCACCTGTTTTGCCCAAATTAGAATTACAATTCTCTCAGGCACTTTGTGCACATCTATTTGGTGGCAGTAATATTCTGGACATATCTAACAGAAAGTCAGAATTCTTGTAAACTACTACATGATTCAGGCTGAAAAACAGTACTACTCTTCATCTGCAGTGCAGCCATCTACTGGGTCAGTCAAAAACATTAAAATCTAGGGACACTTAAAATATTCATGCAATTGAAACATACTTCATAGTGATTACACTGAGCCTCCCTGCCATCAGTAGGACAACCAAACAAATTCACAAGAGAATTGGAGAGCTGGCCACTTATGCAGAATATTATAATGCATACCAAATGGCCATTATATAAATTTGCTAAAAGTCAATTATCACGGGATGATGCACAATGCTGGATTTAATTTACTTTGATTCTTAATTCATTACTTGTACAATTGCACCACCAAGCTCATTACAAAATTGCCATTAATTGTTCCTTCATTTCATACAAAAAAATACAGAACATCCAACACATTCTTAATTTGTGTATTATTTTGTTGAAATTCAATTTCAAATCTTGACAAGCTTGCAACATACTTCTGCACATCTTCACTAACAATTTTTTGCAATTTTGGAAGTGAGCTCTTAATTAAACCCATGGAAATGTGACATTTAAAAACTTTGGCACAGTTTAACCTTGTAAACAGCACAATAGTATAAAAAGTGGACGAGCTGGAAAAATATTATAACAATTTTACAGTAGAAGCACATACAGTATATTTCTTCAATTAGGTACGATGTGAAGTAAAATAAAATTATCACCTCTCTTAATGATGTGAAACAACAGAGCCTTATAGCAATTCAATAAAAGTTAATTCTTGCAATGCCCAAGAATTTGTACTTCTTTTGGGTTTGGATACAGGTTTTCATAAGGTGTAAATATTTTTCAATTATATGACCCACTAGGGGAAAAAATTAAGATTATACATAAAATCAATCCACCATTCAGTGTCGCCAACACAACCTTGTTTCATTACCAATAATGGGTCCCCAAACACTGACAACACAACCCATCTCACCGTTGTCACAAAATCACTATATTGAAGACTGCACAGTTGCTGTAAATGTTACCCATACACACTACGAAGTTACTAAAATTGGGCTATTGAATGATTCCTTCATTCCAACTCTCTGTACATCCTGGGCAATCCGGTGACCAGCTCACTGAAACAGTGCAGGGACCTATGCAGCAGAGACAGATCTGGAATATTGTATAGTCATTAGAAGATACTATTTTGTTAGAATCAGTGACAAGTTGGTCTGTGTACATAGTCCATTCCTCTCCCCATTTGTTGCCTCCAAGTTGTCATCTATTTCTCCAAAATGGTTGGATAGGTATCCCTCTAGTGCTACAGTACCAGGTAAAGAATCTCCTTCGCAGCAAGGAAAGTGGAAAACTTCATGGAAATTCTCTTAACACTAATAATAATGGCTTTTTATTGATGAGCTCAACTATTAATGTAAGTCATACAATGTTCTCAGCATCTTTTTAAATTGGTGCAGCTCGACAGAAGATATGTCAAGAGTGCCTAGTTCTAAATTACACTTGCAACACAATTTGTCCTTGGACAACTCAGTCTTAAATGCCCTAGAGGGAGTTTAGTACATTTTTTTGATGACTTTAATAAATTGGGTCAGCCTTGTTTGAGATTCTCTTGAGGCCACTCCTCTCCATATCCCCTTCCAATCAACCTCCCTTGATTTTTTTTTGTGTGTTGGGAAAATCTGCACCAAGGAGATTCTGAGCTGCTGTGACTTTATCAGATTTGATTAACAATTTAGCACCAGTATACCGGGTTGTCACGTTATTGCAGACAGTACAGAACATCAGAAATACTCAGTGAAAAAGATGGTAGCCTGCGGGTTTGTGAAGAAATGCAAATAAGGCAGATTCAGCCTGAATAGCAAGGTTAATGAGCTGTGCATTCCTGACGATTTGTAAGAATACGTTGTGTAAAATATTGCAATAACATGGTACTTTGCCCCCAAGTAACAAACAACTATGATATTCAAATTATAAAGTATGTTTTGTACACAAAAAGTAAGGAAAAACAGTCAATTTAGAACATATAGTGGCAACAGTGTTGATGTTTTCAGAGTATTTTTTTTAAAAAAAACTTCTCTCAAGTCCCTTTGCACCAAACAGAATTCCCCAGCCAAAAGAACAGGCAATAATGATAATAATGATATAATGTGGGAAATAAAAGTAGATTGCCAGTTTTCCTCTCTCCTCTCTCCCCATCAGGTTTTCGCCCAATCTCTCTGATGACCTGACTGAGACATGTGGGTGGAAATAAATGGGTAAAGCTTGTTGAACACTGTATTGAT
Organism: Callorhinchus milii; assembly: GCF_018977255.1. NCBI lineage: Eukaryota > Metazoa > Chordata > Chondrichthyes > Chimaeriformes > Callorhinchidae > Callorhinchus > Callorhinchus milii. The sequence continues at coordinate 16,388,069 of NW_024704746.1, read as the reverse complement.
GCACCAAAATATACCTCCCAGGAATTTGAGCTTTCCAGCTAAAGGTGTAGCTTAATACTCAATTAATAAAATATTCTTACTATTCCTTGCATTTGATATAGCACCTATAACTCAAAACATTTCCCAAATCCTTCACAGATAATTAATATTAAAACGTAGTGACAGTTTTGGAGACAAATGTGGCATAGTATTCTCCCAGTAGAAAATGAAAAATATCTTTCAACCATCTGTGTAGGTTCGATTCAAATCCACCATTATCTTAACAGTGCAAGGGACAGTCTACATTAAAGAAAAAAAACAGAATGTTGGAAAATTGCAATACAAATTTACAGAACTTTCATGTTGCGTAGGCGTCTCAAGGGGCTTAACAATCCTGGCTTGGCAGCCGAGGGATAGCGAGGGGAAAGGTGACAGAAAACACTGTCAAAGATGTAGGTATTGAGATGAACCTTGAAAGAAGGGAGAAAACATGTCAGAGGGACTCTAGGATGGAGTTCTAGAGAGTGGGCTGAAATCGGTGGGGTGAGCAGGGTGGGAGACATGAAGCAGACCAGTGGACGCTGAGCAAGCGATATGTTTGAAACAAATTGAAACAAACAGAAAATGTGAGAAATGCACAGCAGCTCAATCAGCATCTAAATAGAAAGACAAGCTAATTTTTGAAACACTTCTGGAGTGAAAGGCCACATCAATATGCCCCTTACAGATGTTGCTATTATTTGCCGTAAATTATGCAATGCAATAATTTGATCACCTTTTCAGAATACAGAATGATATATGTTTTGACATTTTGCAAAGAAAATTATTAAAATTTCCAGGACTGAACTAAATTTCCCTTCACTGCACTAAGAAATGAGTATATAAAAAAAACAAAAGAACTATCTGTTTGGGTTGGGCAGAAACAACAACAACAACAAGATTCCATTTATAAAGCGCCTTTCACGTCAGGAGGACGTCCCAAGGCGCTGCACAGTTGGGTCATGACCCGAGCAGGGGGGAAATGGTCAGGGTGAGGGGAGGGAAGGGAGGGAGCGAGGAGGGGGGAAATGGTCAGGGTGAGGGGAGGGAAGGGAGGGAGCGAGGAGGGGGGAAATGGTCAGGGTGAGGGGAGGGAAGGGAGGGAGCGAGGAGGGGGAAGAGAGTCGAGAGGGGAGCTGAAGGCTCGGTCAAAGAGAAAGGTTTTGAGACCGGCCTTGAAGGAGGAAAGGGAGGAAGCAAGGCGAAGGCACTGGGGGATGGAGTTCCAGAGCCTGGGGGCTGAGAGGCTGAGAGGCACTAGCATTCAAGAACATGGGGGCGTGGGCTAAAGAAATCATATAGTAATCCTGAATGTCTGAGCAGATTTTAAAGTGGAATGAAACTAAAAGCTGATTAAAGAGGATAAAGCATGCCAGAATATCCAGCATTACAACTGGAAGACAGATAGAATTTAACAGTTACACAATTGTTGAACTTATTACAGGAATACAGACTTTTAGTTGTCAATTTAAATGCTTTTTCAGAGTAATCTATCTACTAATGCATCATGTGCACTGTAATAGGTGTGGCCTGATCATTTCAGTATTCTAGTATCCTATTTTCATTCTTTATCTATCTGACCCAAATGTATCACATACACTCTGGATATTCATATCAAAATATAATTTTACTGGTTCTCTTTTCATTTACTGGTTCTCTTTTCTTGATAACATGATGGGGATAGTTACATATAGTATTCTTAGTCTCATCAAGGTGTTAATTATCAATTACTCCCTAGTTTTCTTTTCCAGATTATCCTTTTAACTTGTAACTCACATTGGATACCAGCACAAAGCAACTAGATTACCCATCTTCCCAACAGATGTGTACAAGCAACCATTTGGCTTCAAGCCAAGACAATGTCATTGCAAAGTAATATGCGAAATTCATACCTTTTGAAGATCAACAGTTACCAGCAAACAGCAACAAACCAAAAGGAAGAATGCACTCTTTAACCCTGGAGTCTGCAACAGAACTTACATCTTCAAACTAAACATTAATTGTAAGAAAACTAGAATTTAGGATGGTTCAATAAAAAAAACGGACAATTAAGTCCCAACAATTTATAAAAATATTGCATTCTCTGCCATTGATTCAATATTAATTAAATAAACTCTTCATAAGTACTTACCATCAGGTCACTCCCATGTTGCACAAGTCAAGGGACTTTCTTGGATAATGTCCACTGCTCACCACGAGCATCAATGGAATCAACCACTTAGAGATGAATGATGCAGTTTTACCCCTTTCTGAGGTCTACACAGTGTTATTTCCCAAAGCAACATGAATTAAATCAGCAGTCCGGGGCTTAAAATCATGTTGACACCNTTTTTTTTCCACACCGTGTGTAAGTTGCATGGAGCTACTAGAATTAAAACCTTCCTTAATAGTTGGAAAATATTCTCGCAAGCTGCAGTTCATTTAAAGCGGGTGTCTTTCTCAATCAGTTAAAGATTTCAGCCAGTGAGCACTGCCATTAGTGCAATGAACCACTCCTTTGTTACCAATAAAGACAATCGACTCCACACTCACTAAAGAAGTCAAATCAACTAGTAATTTTACAATTGAATTTAATGAGTTTCTACAAGATTTCTGCAGAATGTTTCACTTACAATTTCTCTCTCTCTCCCATGATGGGTAATCTGCCTTTAAGTGCAAATAAGATTTTCTTACACAGAAATAAGATTGGCATGAAGAGTAGATCTAAACATGTAGCAATGGATATTAAAAAAAAATTGAAATGAGTTAAGGAAACGAAAAGTGTATTAACTTTTAATGCATTTGCAGATACATTATCACATCAGGGAACCTAGAATTTCCGTAGAGTGCCAAGCAGTGTAAGGGTTAATATATTCTACTCCCTCAGGTGGTAAACAAATATGAAATATGAGCTAGAAAGACATTAGAAAGATAATATGGGATAATAAAGAAACATTGGGAAAGATTATAATGGATATTAGAGGATATAGATTCTTAGGGTATGCTTATATCAGACAAAATATTGAAGAACAATATGCTAACAGTTTGGTAAAACAAAGTTTTTTCTGACTTTTGTTTGGTCTAACTTTGGGATACTTATGAATAGGATTATAGTTACATGAGGGAGAAGTTACTGGTTGGTGAGTCAATGACTGGAAGGCATCAATTTAAAATAGTTAACAAGCAAGTAAATGTGGCTGTTAGGAGAATTTTTTTCACACAGAGTAGTTAGAACATGGTATGCTCTGCCGAGAGTGGTGGTGCAGGCAGAATCCGTGTTAGCTTTGAAAACAGAACTGGATAAATATCTAAAAAGGAGGTAATCCTTTGTCCTATTTACATCCTCTTTGCCCATGGAATTCTGTAGCTTAGTGATTAGGGCACTCGCCTCACAAGTGAGAGGACCTGGGTTTGATTCCCGGGCAGGATGAAGCGTTGCGCAAGCTTCCTTATTCCGCACGCCTGTTTACCTAGCAGCAAGTGGGAACCCAGATGTTAGTCAATCAGTGGATTGGTTCCGGGGGTAATAATCACTTAAAAAAATAACAATAATAATTTGGTCACTCATTCCACGGATTTTGTGGGGCACTGCTGCGCTCAATTGGTTGCTGTGTTTCTCCCAAAAAATATGCAGTCATTTAACTTTACAGCATATTTTGTGAAGCGCTTTGAGATGTCTCGAAGACATGATAAGTCGCTATATCAAATGCAAAAATTGTTATTATTATTATACTACTATGTATGGGAGTTATGGGGAAAGGGCAGGTAGATGGGACTTTGAAAACAGCCAGAACACACACAATGGGCCAAATGGCCTTCTTCTGTACTGTAAGTTTCTATATATTCTAAGGGAAGAGATGGGTATAGTAGGGGGATTAGGATGATCGGATCTCATATGGAGTATAAATGTCAGCACAGTCTAGTTGGCCGAACAGCGTATTTCAGTACAATCTATATCATTTTATGCATGTTTCCAGCCAACCCTGAGAATTCTGCTCCGAATTAGATCATGTCAGGGTGAAGTTCTTATATGTCAGCTTCACATACCTGCATAGGTTCATACATGAGCAAGTTGGAAGGATTCCTTTTTTGAGAAGTACCATAAATTAGACCTCAATGAAATGGAACAGCCTCTAGAACTATCTCCCAGTTTCATTCTTAACAGATAAAAGTTTAACCTTCTGGAAAATTGTGCACAATGCATCCATTTACACCACATAGATGGCGGAACAGCAGCTGACCGATTGAACGACTGTCAGAACACTCCCACCTTTTCCTGTGGTGCTACATTCACATAAGGAAATCTTTACCTTAATGAAACACAGTTATGTCTCCAACCATTCTCTGGTTTCAGAGATTTCCTCCCAACTCATCCCTTGAAAATTCTTACAAGACATGATTTTTAAAAAAATTCAGTTTGCCAACATGTAAGCAAATAAAGTGTCTTGCTTATCCAAAGTCAAAAAGGTTGGTGGAGCACATTTATTATGCACTGCCTGAAATTAACATTAAGATTAATTGACGAAAATCTCTTTAATTAATGAGCACGGTACAAGTATATTCGAGTCCTTATGGCCTGAAAGTGCATTAAAGTCAATTTGCCAACTGGTGATGGTTAATCAAGCGATAAGCATAATAATACAAGCCTGCGCAAGGCAATACTTGGCTGCTGCTCGCTGAATAAACATCAAGACCAGAGGCTGAGTGCTGATCACCTCGCCATTTATTGCCTAGTACATTCTGGGATTCTTGCATTTATTACCACAATATATGGAGGACATGTTATTACTCTGCAACATTCAATAAAATAAAGATAGACATGATAAGTATCAGTGACTGACAAAACAGAGCATCTCTGAAGGAGTAACATTCACAGTATTTGACACCGTGGCTGGTCATGACACATTCTATTTATAACACATTACCTTTTCAATTGAAATAAATTGATTTTAATGAATACCTTTGTGCCTCAAGAAAACAGTAAAAGCCGCCTTGTTATGCCATTAAGTTCTGTTCCACTGGCATCATGACCAGGATTGATGGGTATCGGGAGCTCTCCTCATATACACTGCCTTGAAAGGAAGTTTATGGGTAAGTAAGTCCTCTTGCTGTTAAGTGTAGTAACAGACATTGTGCACTTATAATAAGGTATCCCCATCATAAGAGCACATCATCAAATCACTATACTTTGTGGCAAGAGGCACTTTAGTGACTAAAGTACCAGACTTAATCTATGCATTAATGTGGCTCTGCCTGATCCTGTAATTTTCGTTTCCTTTTTCAATTCTGAATTAAGTGTGAAAAAAATAAAATGTTACCTTGCAGTTGCTTGTTAGAGACCAATTTCATTCCCAGTTGTTTATAGCACTGCTTGAGGTATTCTCACTAAAAAACAAAACATAAAGCATTATATAAGTTTCACAAGTTCACTTTGTACTTCATGCAGTCAGCATGAGACCACTATGGTGTGAAGTTACCTTCTCAAAATGCTCTCTCTTCAAGAAGTCAAATTGACATTTTAAAAATTATAGATATATTGATTAAAAATATTATTTTTGTGTATATTTATTCAATAAATAGTACGTAAAGTATCCAATGATACAAAAAGTCTTAAAATACCTGCATTTGATGGTATTGTTATCTCATTCTTACCGTACTGCAATTTAAAAAAAATCTTTTGCTGTGTTTATTTGGCAGACTTGGTTCAGATAGAACGAGTTTCAAGCACCTTGGTTGCCAGCATCATGATCCTGCATTCTGGGAGTGAACTGGGAGCACTGGCAGCAACACGGGACAAAGGACATTTCAGGAGGTAATGGTAAGCAATTCCAGAGGCAAAATGTTGCTTGGTTTCTATCTATAGACCAGGCTAAGGTCAGGAGAATTGCAATATAAATGGGATGCAAGATTTCAGAGGTGATGTAATTTGTAGCAAATTATACTATTTTACTATTGGAAATATGCAGAGTAATTTAATTGGATCCGCTTCCTAATTGAGTGAATTTGTATTTTTAATTCAGCGGTATTAAACAGTTACTGACCCACTAACCCAGGATTGGAATATACATACTGTCATTAAGGCTGCTCTGGGGGGGTATTAAGATCACTAAATGGTATAGGAACATGCAGAATCAGAAAATGATGTGGAAAAACTGGAATAAAATAATTAAAGAATAGCAATAAATAGATGGTAGCTTTAACCTTAGATTGGTGAACAGCACTCAGAAAGACCTCTCTCAGTGCCTTAAGGACTTGGCAAAGCTTGTGCAGTGATTTAGTGTTCCAGAAACTGTCACAAATGCCAAGAAGTGTAACAACATTGGATTCGGATATCGAGATGACAACAAGGGAAATTCTTTGCGCTGAGGATTCTCCCCACAATTTCAAAATACTTTTTGTTTTCAGCATTGAAGCTCGACTGCTTCAAGACATTTCATCCCTTCAGAGAAGTCTGTTTGTGGTTAGGTGAAGCAGCACTAGAGGAATTTCAGCAGTTATAAATAACTGACAGTGATAAGATTACAATCAGGATTAATCAAATGCCTCACAACAAAAACAAGTCATCGTTAAAACACGCTAACACTTCTATTTTATCAGTCAAGTTCACTCTTCTCAGACATACCAACTTGTGTATGAAATAGAAAACGTAAATGATCTTTGTCAATATTAATGGGTTTTCCCCCAAGTATTAATAAATCATTAGGTTGTTTTTTGAATGACAATTATGAGTGGTTTTGGTTGAGTAGAAAGGGAGACATTATTGCCACTGGTACACGAGTTGGAAATTGAAGGGCATCAATGTAAGATAGTTAGCAAGGTAGCAAAGGGGGAACATTAGGAGAATAATTTTAAAGAATAACACAGAATTCTTAGGAACTGTCCGGCTGGGGGTAACGATTGAGGCACAATAGCTTTCAAGAAGGAACTAGATAGAGTGCAGCTCTGTTTAATATTCTTCACTCAAGCATAAATTTATGAAAACATGGTTGCACTGTGAACCACATCCATTGGACTGGTGCTCAGCTAATCCACTCATTACCTATGTGCAGGCCAGCTTTTCACACTAAAATAGTGTCCGATTCCTCAGGTTGCCACTGACATCATTTCCTGATTTACTGCATTTGTGCAAAATGGGAAATGACACCACTGAAGATAACCTAATAGAAGTCAGCAGTTTTAGGTTGCTGCACAATAAAAATGATCAACTTCCAGGTCATCAGTTCGCTGCCAATGTCACTTTATACCAAATGGGTGTTGGGGTGACCTTCTGACACAGAATTTGGCCAGTTGTACTTTTCCGTATGTCAGCCAGCTACCTGCAGGCACAGAAAAACCTGCTATCGTACCTCAGTATAATGTGGGTTGTGAATTTAAAGATCCCAAATACTGTTACAATAAGGCTGCAATCTAAAAACAAATACTTAGCAAGGGGGTGTGGAAAAGGCAGGTAAATAGGACAGAATGGAGAGGGTAATTAACAACTGGAACAGGTGGATGGATGGTTGAGGCCAGTTGGATTCTTTTTTTTTCTTTTTTTAAGAAAAACAGCTCAATGTTGTGATGCAAACACATTAGGGATGAGATTAATGGACCTTCACTTGAAATAATCTTGTGACATTGTGATTGCTCCTTCAGAAACATTGGCCCAAATGGCCTTCTTCTGTAAACTTGTATAGTTCTGGAGCTCCAACTAACTACTTCATTTTCTGCTTGTGGAAAGTAAATTTGCCAGATGTATAGCAAGGGTGGATTTCATTGTTGAACTCTATATTCTGGAAATACTGTATTACTTTTCTGAAGTTTCTACTTGGCCTTGACAATAATAGTTGTGCATCAACAGCAAAAGAACCTTTTATAACCATCAGACTTTAACTCTGCAGGAAATTCTCAATATGGATCAACCTAGCTCAGTGGACACTGTATTGGTTTGTGAGCTTAGACTATGTCAGTTAACCTTAATAATAATATAATAATAATAATCCTTTCATTTGATATAGTGCCTTATTATGTCTTTGAGACATCTCAATCACTTCAGAGGATATACTATAAAGTGAATTGACTGTATATTTTGTGGACGAAACTTGGATTGAGTGACCAATTTATTTGACTACTTTTCGCCTACAAAATACACAGTCACTGTGCTTAACAGGAATTCTTGTGAAGCACTTTGAGGTGTAATTCCTCCCCCTTCCCCCTCCACGTGAATGGCTCTATATCAAATGTAAGGATTATTATGTTTAATACAGAACTCGTGAAAGATTCATAGCTGCTACTTTCCCAGTTCAGTTAAGCAAATGCACTTCTAGACCAGAAAACCATCGTACACGAATGGACTTCAGATGACACAGAGCTGCTGAGAGATTCTAATAGCAGTAAATGTTCGGAATCATTTTCTCTTTGGTGTCATTTTAATTTTCATTAACATTTGCAAAAGAGCTGGCTTTGACATAATGATAGAACACTGCTGAAAATAAAGACAGAAAAGATCATGGCATTTTATCATAATATATAGCAGCTTTAATATAGAATACCATTTTCAGCACTCTGCATACATAACAGGCATAGCACCTGAAGACATGGAGAGTAGGAGGAATAAGAAATGCAAAACTTCCACTCTCAGAACTAATGAGATCTGTAGTTATTACCGAAACACTGTCTGCCTGATGACTGATTGATTACCTTCGTGGGTGACTACATTTTTTTATGCTGCCATCATTAGGCTTCAAAAACTGTAATACTTTTTGCCTCTGAAACTCTTAATGCGCTGTCAAATATCCAGCAGTCTGCATCATTCACATTGACAAAGTGAACAAAAAGGCTGGGAAACCGCCAGAACTGTAATGCTTATTTCAATGTTTTTTGATCAATAATTGATTACAACTCATTCTTACTCGCTAACAACATTTGTCATTTGCGCACACGAGAACCACATCACGGGTGTCACCGAAAAGTTCCACACTTGAAACGCAAATTTATATTGCTAAATAAAGTTATTTATAACTTTTTAACTCCTTTAACTGAAAAGCCACAATAATCCTCATCACAACTTTCAGTTTTCACTGCACATGCTAAAACGTGCACTTTCTGAAATCTCCTCACTCACATGATTGATAAGTGGCATACAATTTAATGTGAAAGCCTTGAAGCAGATTCCGTGCTAGGCTCTGGCAATGCGTTATCAGAGCAAATGGAACCTTCTCAAGGTTCATGAAAGATATCGCAACAACGTCTGATAAGAGGAAGCAAAAAAAAAAGTTAGGGCTAAATCAAATCATGTTGCATTAATAAATCTGTCACCACTTCAAAAAGACAATTTTAGAATGACAATGTCTTAATTTCTGCAAATTTTCATCTTTCTGTTAAAGGAAAGACTATTAAAGGCTTTCCTGTGCCCACAGATCTGATTAAACTGATCAATACAACATCTTTGTCAGTTTCCTCCAGTACTATAAATCTAGTTTTAGCCTTTGCTAAAACCGCTCAGATTTAAAGAACAGATTAATCATTATGGAAGGTCCTTTTTGTAGCATACTCTTTTACTGCTACATAAATCCAATATCACATACCAACTTCAACCTAACTGCCATTTCAGAATTTAATTCTGTGAATGTTTCTTCCTCTTTGTGCTTTAAGCATCTCATAAAACAGTCTAAAGTCTCAACTCTAACCCATTAAGCAAAACTAAACCTTGTTCATTTGACTTCTATCCTAAATTCTTTTCAGTGCCAGTATTTATTACACAAAAATATATTGCAGTGTGTCAAATATAAGACATAACATTTGCATTTGATATAGCACCTGTAAACATCATAATGATACATTTTCAAGTTTAGTGATTGGAGGCAGCCAATTTGCACATCAAGATCCCATAAATAGCCATGAGATGAATAGTCAATTTCACTGGAGAATTGTCTGCCAGGGCATTAGGAGAAACTCTCTTCTCTTTCCAAATAATGTCATGCAATCTTTAATATCACTTGAGTAGGCAGGTGGGTCCTCGGTTTATAGTCTCATCTGAAGGATGGCACCTCAGACAACCATTCCCAATGTACTGTACTGGAACATGTGGAATCTACTTCAAGTTTGCAGCATTGATCACAATGGCCATAATACGTGTGATCAAATCCTTGGCTATTCCAGGCGGAGAGGACATCCTACTTCAAGGTATCAATTATAAAAGGAGGCACAAAAAGCTAATTGTTTCTAACAGTTCAATTGTTTCAATTTGATTAATTGGTTCAATGTGAAAGGTACTGTATAACCATTTTGGAGTCACAAGAAAAAAAGGCAGCCTTGAAACGTCTTAGAATATGAGGCTGGAGTCACCAAGACAAACAATGGGTTTATAGCAATGTAGAGTTGTGTGTAAGTGCAAGGAAATGTTTGATACTGCAAAATGCAACACTTCTGGAGCAAGCAAAATGATTAAACAGTCGGCAGCCTCCAACAGTGGTAATTCTGGCCTCTCCAGATCTCTCACTTCAAAATCAGTGTCTGTTGTAAACATCCGTATAAATGTTTCGTAATATTTGCTGCTCATCTGCTCCACACTGCCAGGAATGGCCAACACTTGCTGAAAAGATGAAGGGCCCAAGTCAGCTAACATGATGCGTTTGTTGTTAAGGCCTTTTCTCACTCCCTTTGGAGAAAGAAACTTAGTTTGGTGAAGCTTCACATTGAATTTTGACTTTGGCATCTTGTTGACAATTCCATGCTGTGAAGGGACAGCAGCGATTGTGCTGAAAAGTTTTCCTTTCCAAAGAATAAGATTGTGTTTTACATCAACATCAATCGGCATTCATTTGCCACGGNAAAAAGGATTTTCATCTTGCTTTAGAATATAAAGGATCTTGTCTGAGGTTTGACAGCTTAGAGGTCTTACTGAGATAAATCAGGATTTTTGTGACCCATCACTTATTTTTTTAAAAAAGTTCAAAGAAGAGTTAAACACCACAATACAAGGTCTTGTTTGATGGTTAGTCATCCTGCTAATTTATTAATTGAATATTAAGATGCAATATGTTCTCATTGTTCAAATAATTTCACTGTGAAAATATTCAATTAAAAAAACTTAGAAAATCACAGTAAGGCCATGTCTTCACCAGAATTAAATGGTTAATTTTGAATTATATACTTCTGCATTTTCCCACATTGTAAATCAGTGAGTCACCCATTTTCCCTCAAGCATTTGTACAGTTCTTACACCAGTATTTTCTAATCTTCTGAAGTATTTGAGTTTCTTACTTGCTCAGAAGTAGGACTGCAGTATTTAATTACAGGTGCGAGTTTCTTAAAATACTAACAAATCCTTCTCTTCCACGCTACCTTGCTTTAGACTCTGAAGGGATCCAACCTATTGTTGCAATTTTTGTCCACTCTGACTATACCCGAAGAGTCTTTCATGAGTCGGTTAATTTTCATGTAATTTACTGGTTAAATTAACTGCTAACATAGATCTGGTTTGACAAATTTATATACCCCTGTTCGACATCATAAAATCGCTAATATACTTTGCTCCACATCACTTAGCCTTTAAAATAGCATTGGAAAATCCCTGATTGAGCAAACGGACCATACTGAGGATGAAAAAGTGAATTGCCCATCATTAGCAACAGATGTAGTTACGGCTCATGTAACAGTATATATTGACGTACTGGGAAAAATACAATGCTGAAAGATGCAGATGCTTATAATGCAAAATATTACATACAATTGAAGCTTGAAACAATTGATCAAGCCCAAATCCTCAGTCTATGCCAATTTCAGATGGGGACTTCAATGCTGCTTCAGTCTCTCTGGGTAAACAAAGGTCATTACTAAGTTTCTTTTGGCCTGATCATGCGATAATCATTGTACTGGGTGAACAAATTGTTGATCACCTCATGAACATTTCCTGAGTGTGAAAGACAAGGTGCCAAGGAGCTCCACTACCTGTGCAACCGTATTTCCATCACAAAGTGATGCTTACAGACAAAAAAAAGTTTAGACAGGTAAAATTAAGAGAAGAAAAAGTGCTAAATACATATTTACCAAACAGACATGAATAACTTTTGTTAAATTATTATGAGCTATATGGTACAAAATGTTAATACTTGCAACATATACAGAGGCCAAAGTGAGCAACAGATTCATATTCTTATAATAAATAACCCTTACATTTAAATATAGTCCTTTCACATTGGAAGGACGTCTGAAAGTGCTTCACTGGACTTAATGCAAAGTGTGGTGACTGTATTTTGGGGAAGAAACGTATATTGTACAGAGATTCATTCGGTGATACCCATTTTAGCAAATCATTGTCCACTAATGCATCGATAGACATCCTTGTATATAATTGACACAATTTTTTTTCTTTTTAAACAACAGCACCTTCTTTGGAAACATTTTGCTTATTGTTCGAGCATGTTGGCACAAAACAGTTAGGAAAAAGAAATGTAGCCCTTGTTTCACATATGAATGCCAAATAATTAGATAGCTTGCTGTTTATTTCATGGTTTATGAAACCATAATACTTATAAAATATAGAGTTTGCAAAGGGAAGCTAAATGAGTTAATCGGTCGCTCAGCTGGATTACTCTGGGTCCATTGTGTATCAGTGAAGTTATTATAATTATATCACTGCAGTAAAAGGGAAAGCAAACAAAGTCTTGTGAAGTGGAGATGCTGCAATGCAGCTCAGTTTATTTTTGCAAAGTGTATCAGTGTTGAAGAGAATAATAGAAACACCAGATTTTGTTCAGCTTCCACAGCAGATCTCTGGCTGTATTTAAAAGTCTTTCTTTTAATATATAAAAGAAACACAGACTTGCGCTGTGGCATTGCATTGTTCAGCTGGAACACAGGCATGTGTGTGCTCAGCAGCCATTCCTTTCCCTCCCCTACACCAACGTGTAACTCCCAGGAAACAAAAAGTCTGAAAATGCTCCTAGGAACCTGACAGCTTGGGCATTATTTCAGAAACAAAACAAAGTGACAATCGTATAGTGCTTCTGCTCAAGGAGGCATTATCAGCATCAACCAGACAGAGGATGTTCGTTGAAAATTTGATGTAATTCACAGCAGAATTCCTGCACTACAGAATCATTTGGAAAAGTAATAATTAAACTATAATTTGGCCAACCACTGAATAGCTTGCTGCAAGATCTGTTTAATTGAGGCAGGTACAATGGAACTACAATTCTGCAGTCTGTAAAGTCATGAAATTGTTATATTCAAGGAATTCCTGCTGACCAACCATTCTGTATTGGTGTACTTCCAGCGCCTTGGGATGTCCTCCCGACGTGAAAGGCGCTATACAAATGTAATCTTGTTGTTGTTATAAGGATGAAACGGCTTGTTTTATTGTGATGAGAAAGTGGCTCATTTTCAAAAGAAAATTATGTCAGACAGATCCATTCTGTAACAATGTAGACAGCAGAACTGAGCAGGGCACTGAGATAAATGTAGCGGAGTGCAGCATTTTATTCGAAAACAAATCAGTAATGTAAGAAAGTGACATTTGCAAAAAATAATCTGAGTGACTTGTGCTATCAACATAAGACAGCTTGCAAAAGGTGCATGTTATTTCAAAGCAATTATTCTGATTGAAAATAAGTGACCAGCAGGTTATATAAACCAAATGTGACAGAAAATACTATTGCAATCAATTAAATCGAGTCCAGCTGGATCCCATCTGAACATGAGATTAAACAACAGTAATTTAAAATGTTGGTGCTTTCAATTAATTGAATTTGTATAAATAAGATTGTATTTACAGAACAATAATGTATCCGCAGTCAACATGATACAATAGCCTATGAGAAATCAAAGTGATGAGGGGAATGCTGACAAACATCCCATTCAGGCACTGTAGCATTCAAACACTTTGAAGCGATTTACAATACAAATTTACATTTATATAGAGCCTTTCACGTCAGGAGCATGTCCCAATATGCTCAACAATCCTGGCTTGGCATCTGAGCTGGGGATGGGAGCTGAGGGAGTGGAGAGGGGAAAGATGACCAAAAACGCAGTCAAATCAGGCAGGTCTTGAGACAGAGATTGAACAACACGAGGGAGGGAGGGAGTCGTAAGGACTGTGGAATGGAGTTCCAGAGCTTGGGGCAGATAGACTGAGAACCAGGCAACCAATGATGCAGCAAGCAGGGCATGCTGGTGCCCACTGAGCAATTTGCAAAATATCTATTCCGACCATTCCTTCTAACAAGAAATGGTATATTATTTACAGCAGGAATAAACCCCTTCAAGTGTTCTACTACACTGGACTTAATCATAAGAACCTTTATCTTTTAACCAGGACAAACAATGGGGGAAAGACTGCAGTGGCCGCACAGAATTGTGTGTAATTTATCTTCAATTTTAACTTATCCGATAAAGCAAACATTTACATGCGCTTGTGGGAGAAAAAAAGCCAATACAAAACAGGTCTCCGAGATTCACTTCAAGATGTAGATCTTAAAACTGGACCACAAGCACAGTTTAGTATGAATTCCAGATTGCATGCTTTCACCTTTAACCTTTTAAAAGCAGATTTGTTTTAAGCACCCAACACAGCACTAAATGTTTTCTGAGAAGTTAATATTCTGATTGGACAACATCTGGGTGTAATTTTAAAGAGAAGCAAGGTATTAAAACAGCAGCAGTCTAACTTTGCACAATTATAACATATTACAGTAAATGATTATGTCATGCAGTTCAGCATCTTGCCAAGCACCATTTCCTTGAAGCAGCATAAACACCCATGGTTTATTTGATATTCTGGATCCCTGTGAGAAATGCAGCTGACAAATGATAAATAGCAGTTGCTGACAATCATCAAACGGCTGCCATCTCTCTTTGTACAGTAAGTACAAAAGCAGTTATACAGACACAGGGGAGGAGATTGTTGGCAAACGTAAGATACAAACACATAATCCACTCGGTAAATCACGGCTTCATCTGAAAAGCATATGTAACAAAGGCCAGATGCTGCTGGATTTTACATCATGAAAACTCTAGGTAAATCGCGAGGGCTAATGATAATTTTGCACACGTTTCCTTCTTTAAATCCCTAAATCCTAGGTAATTGCAGTAGCCTGCAGCAGATCTACGGCACTAAAAGCTCTGGTGAATTGACGTTGTACAATGTGTAATGAAAAAGCCGATTAAAAATTCCATTTTTAATCCAAGTTACAAAATCTATAACCTTACGACAATTTATTTTGGTACAATTTAGGTCCCGTGTACAACATGTATGACTTTACGCTCAACTATTCTTTAACAAACAGTGGTTTCTAAAGGAATGTATTAGCAAATCTTTTTTAAATTTTAAGGAACTATTTCAGCTTGTTTCTAAGCTGCGCTGCGCACAATACAGGAACAGGCTCAATGTACATTGAGATTTTTCAAATGATTGGTCAACACAATTTTAATGAACCATCTGGTTCTCTGTTAGAAAGGGATTATCCGATGTTGGCACAGTGGGTGGTGGCAGGCAGTTCATTCTGAATAGACACAAGAAACTAAATAAAATAATTGATTTTGTGGAACTTGGTAGTGGATCACTGTCATATTGTTGGCAGCCGATTAACTTTTAATTCAGCATGTTATCTCCATTTCCCTAACAGCTTTTTATTTAAACAGATGCTCTTCGGTTTCCTATCCTTAACCTGCATCAAGAACCTTTAGCTGAGAGAGAGAGAGAAGGAGAAGGTGAACAGAACTGCAGTGTGTTCTTAGCTCAGAGATTCAAGGTGCTTCAGCGATGGTTGGTGTATGAATTTAATGAAAGATGGATGCACCCGAGACAAAATGTCAGTTCCCCATAAAATGGCACATGTCAATTATCATGCTTTCTGCAGAGAGTCTTATATTCTTCCTCTGGGACCTGCAACCGTAAAGACGTGAAATAATCATGGGCATCAAATTGGAAGTGTGCACAAGGGCTTTGGAGGTCTGAAATATGCTACTTGGAAATAGGTAATGTGGAAACAGTGCAGAAAGATCTGCCCCATGGGGTGGGGGAAGCAGAGATTGGGAGCTGGGGCTCTGTGTGCTGACACACACCCTCTTCAACTAAACGGCAGCACTAACTCGGATTAAACACATACATTTAAAACCGCACACACAGACCAGCTGGACTGTGAGTGTTGGTGGGCCATTCCGAGAAGGTGGGAGGAAGCATTGCTGCCGAGCACATTAAATCCCTTAGCTGACATCCATACTTTCCAACAGGGATCACTTAGGGAACAGGAAGGAGCACTCCCTGATTTTTCCTACGACTCTCCAGCCAATTATACTCCCTGCACCAATTCCTTGAGATGTGTTACGGATCTCAAACTGAGGATTTTTCTGTATTTACAAGGCAATGGAGGATTCACCCACCAAGAAATTCTACCTTATTTAAACAATTTAACAAACACTATGTAAACTGTTATTCAAAGCAAAGATGTCGGTGTAAAGTATTGCTAATACTATTGTGCATCTAGCTAAGTTGTTACACCAAGGTCACTGGTTCTAAATGTAAAATTCACTATGACATTTTGCATATGGGTAAAACAACTGTCACTATTCACTTATGTGGCCTTCAGTATATTCATGCATTGTTATTTGGACTTCTGAGACAGGTGAAATCAATAGGCCATCTTGTTAAGGAGGCCATGGAGAAACTACAGAGTGCTGACTATTTTGTGATTTCAAATTAAATGTGAATATTAGAAGAGTAAGCCAACAATAGAACCGTCTGTAATGCATGGTGTGAAATATGCACAGGGTGAGGTAGCTTTGTGATGTGTAACTATTTTCTGTACATCAATAGCAAAATGAATGACTTGCCCCGCAGCCTAACAGAGACTAGATTTTCTACAGCTTCATAAGATACTGATTGAAGGACTGAAAGTGAAAGCTATAAAGCTTCAGGGGATATTATTTCCTGGTTTCAAAAATAATAACTTTAGAATCCAGTATTGTCAACATAGTAATACATTTATCATGCTGTGCATCAACTGCAAAGTTGATAAAGCTTTGCGTAAAAACCATGGTCTTCACTTTGACAGAATGATGTATACTCAAATGGGAATAAGACTGCAGTTCTTGCACACTTCTAGTTGAAGGAATGTAGTGCTGCAGTGATCAAGCATTCAGATAGTGGGGCTACAGGAGTGTAGGGTGGGGGAATAAAGGGAAAAAAAATAGATGTTGTACCAACAGAACCCATTCTTCCAGTTGTGCCAGCAACGTGTCAAGAGCTTAGCCTATGCCATAAACTTGCAACCTGCTCATTCTAGTATCAAATGGAAAAGAAGGGCACAAGAAGCCAAAGTATCACTGTATATGTACCACTCCCAGCAGCAAGGAAAACAGAGACTCCAGAGAACCACTAGATATCGTAGCCCATGCTGTACAATGCAGATTTACTGAATTGGAAAAACTAGCTGAAATGTTGGTTTTGTACCAAACAAAAGTAGATCAACGTAAATCATGGTTTTACCAACTTACCAGTTAAGATGCATGCATTAGCACGAGAGGTTACTGCAATTCAACTTAGTTTGGGTCCTTTTACTGGGATTGTTCCTTCTCCTCCCCCGTCCTTTCTCTCCCATGCCCGCGCCTGCAATGATTGTTACAGTGGTCCCCCAATTTATAACACAATCGTTGGAGTCCATAAAATCTCACCCACAGCGCAAGAATAGGGCAAGATCGCTTGTCAGAGATTCCACATTCACTGCGGACATATGCAGAAAATAACATGAAAGGTGATTTAATAAATGGAAGAACTTCAACTCTGAAGAGAAGGGATGAGAAATAAAACTAGATGCATGGGTTGGGGGTGGGGTGAGGGGAAGATTACATGAATTTTGAGAATTCCTTGCTGGGTGAGTAAAGGACGGGATTTGATAAGAGTTGAAAGGGTCAATGGTAAAATATTATGAAAATTTGAGAAATATAAATTAATTAAAATGGTATATATTGTGTGCTTCTGACATCTACACCAATTAAATATGAGAAAAGGACAAACTCTTTATGAAGTTACGTCAGAATATGATAATTAAATTTAAAGTTCAATGGAAATCTTTTGGCTGAGTACGAGTATCTTTTGGCAAAGAACGTTGGGTGAAAGTAGGGGAATGTCAGAGGGCACCACACAGATCTTTATGATATAGCCTACAAAGGCAAATAAGAGAACTCTACTTCCTGCAATCAAATAAAAAATTCTAAATTTGAGAGTTGTATGTAAGTAAACTAAAAGGGCAATTTTCAATTACAATTGGACAGTGCAAAGGTTTCAGAGACAGATTGACAGAATAACCTTTACAATACCTTTATGAGCTGAGGAAGTTATTGATAAAAATCTGCTGCCTTAGATGTTCTGCATTGCAAGACAAGTCATAGTTTGGCTTAGGCTTAATTTTTAATAACTGCAGTATATATATTAACACTGCAAGATCCTTTTATGAGTTGCACAGACACTATGTCAAATATGTCAATACTATAGTTTTGATTTTTTTAAAAAACACTAACCTTGCCACATATTTGTCTTGATTTATTTTGAAAAACAATGATTTTATTGAAACAATTTTAAAATGGAAGCATCATCAAGGAAAAAATGGCTGCTTAAGATTTCAATAATATGAATGAACATATTATTATGCAGCAGGGAATTTGGAAATATCCCAAGTGTATTTTAACCATTATGAAGACCAGGATTTTTTATTTGAGCAATGATTCTGAAGTCCACAAAGCCTCACATTGACCCATTGATTATGTACATAATCTACTAGTGTCATATGGAATTATTATATGCCTCAATGAAGAAACACATTGAAGTTAACCCATATACTGTATATTGTGGACATTCATTTCCTTGTACAAAAAAGGCACAGATCCCAGAACACAAGCATAACTTAATTTCACCACAGCTGAATTATTTTTCAATTTTAAAAATGCATTGTAAATACTGCAACATATCATTACATTCAGTGCAAATAATAAAAGGTGCCTTTATAAATGCTTTTGTTAACTTACCCTCATAGTTCTCCAGGTAATAGGCTTAATGCAAATCATTTAAGCATCTATTTTGCCTCTTGTTATGCACAAACAGATCACTCGTTTCTGTAAAATCTGCAAAGATGTTTGCAACTCTAATAAGTACCAACAGCATCCTTCAGCGTTAATGAATATTTTGAATATTACTGTCACTTAAATGGTTTTTAATGTTGAATATGGTACATTTAAATAGAGGTCGTCCATTTGAATATTTGTCACAGAAATTTCTAAACATTATAATATGGCAGGTGTTAATGCAAAGCAGAGATAGCTGATGAACATTGTGGAGATTACAAAGGAACTACTGAAGTTCTAAATATGAAACTAAACGAGATATTAATGAGCGCATGGAAGAAGGAAGAATGATAAATGGGGAACTTGTTACTATTTTCATAATTCAGCAGTCCGTTACCCATCAGTCCAAAAATTCCCCTCAATTCGGCATGCCCTAGAGGAAGTACAGATTGTCTAAATACAGGGATTAACTACACAGCCCACAAAAAATGCATAAAGAGCCAAGATTAGCACAAATCTGCTGTGGATTTGCTGGCTTTTTCCCAGACACACATGTATGTCATAATTAGTGCTTCAGTCTCCCTGTTAGAATACTTGTGTGTTCCCATTAATGTTAAAAGATAAGAAAGACCATAAAAGAGGCACAAAAGAATCAGATAGCCCAAAGAAGTTTAGAACATTTGAGTAAATGTGCTTATTGCTACAACATAAAAGACATTTCCAACTATGTCAGATAAATCAGGAGCAAACCATAAATAGTCCAATATGGCTGCTAAAATATTCAGCATTTCATTGAATTAATTGACCTTTGGCTGTTGCAATATCAGTGTACTCTTCAATAAGAATGCTTTCATACTCGCCGGATTGCCATTGAGAAGTCTTTTAGGTGTTAATTCCACCTGAATTACATTAACTCAATTAAATAATCTAAAACTGATACAAATGGTGCCATTAGTGACATACAATTTGATATCGTCAGGAGGGACAACTCTCTGTGTTTTGGATAAGGAAAATACATTTCTACCATTACACTAGCAAAATCACATTAACCCTCTCCTCCTCTCGTGAAGGTGATTTGGATTCTTGACAGAATTTACTACCTCAGGCCATCCTCCTGAACCTCATCCAGAAGAGCAATTCTTAATAAAAAAATAATCCTTGCATTTGATACAGCGCCTTATCATGTCTTCAAGATGTCTCAAAGTGCTTCACAGAATTACTGTAAAGTGAATTGACTGTATATTTTGTGGGTGAAATACGGCAGCAAATTGCGCACAGCAGTGTCCCACCAATAATTGTGGTATTCGTAATGTATATCAGCAAACTACAGCATGACTGTGGGAGGAATTGGAGAAAAGCTCTTTTCACATGCAAACATTTTTCAGGAGATGTCACTGACTGGTGATCAGGACCAGGGAATCCGGCCAATTTCTCTCTCTCCCAGCAATAAAAGGCATCACATATCAAAGAGTAAAATCTGGGATCCTGGTCTCTATGGCTGAATGCTACACCGCAAAGACAATAGATCTGAAATAGCTTTAGTTTGTTACTTAGTAACTGAACAATCGCTTTTCTCTTCCCACACCCTCTTGGGCCAGTTTGCATGTGAACAGTCTCCGGGGGAAATTTTCCTTTTTCCTTTCTTGTTCCGCATCACTCATCACTCTTCTTCCCTTGATATTATCTGTTTTTTTTAGTGTCAGTACATCATATGAGGGTTAAGTTTTCTGAGATATTAGTGCTGACGCTGTGAAAATCAGGATTATAAAGAGATGAAAGTCAGAAAGAAGTTTGCTCAACAATGAAGACAAGTTACAAACTACAACGATAAACAGAACTGCCAATTGCCAAGCAATCGAAAAAGGCTTCAACACACAATTCATTTAAGAGCTGATTTGATCCATATACAAAGTAGCTCTTGATGTTTGCAATTCTTGTTAAAAAATGTAGCATTCTTGAAGTTCATTAACACTCATCAAATAGAGAATCTAGAAAGCCCAAGGAATTACGTGACAGAAACCTCATTGATGGGTTTAGGTAAGGTGAAAATGACAAGAGGAAGCTTGAGTACTCTTTATCTGTCACCCGTGCTCCAGGATGATGAGATGACTCAGATCGATCAATCATTTCTACAATATAAACTGCAGACTTGGTGGGATGGTTTTATTCATGTTTTGTGACCAGTGACAGCTCAGAGAAAACGGACAGGCGTGTTGAGTATTTGATGCATGAGAATGTCTTTACTGAAGGATTAATGATTATGACAACTACAGAACATTTATCAAGTGATCACCTGCAATTGATTACATGGATAAAACACACACACATATATATATATATACAGATTACATATATTTGTACACACAATAGTCATTGATCACAGCTTATCATGTGATAATTGTACAGGGATTTCATCAGTCATTAATTCTTCAGTATAAATTGTCACCCATCACAGGTTGAATTGGCTGTTGACATGCATATCTAGAACTGCTTCCAACAAAAACATAAGAGCCTGAACTAAAGCAACAGTGCTTCCACAATATCAAACTGTATTCATTTTCAAAACTAACCTCAGCTCAGAGTTCAAATGCACTTTCAAAATTCAAGTTTATATTGCAGTATCTAAATGGCTTGATCAGATTAGGACTTTGCAAACAATCCATTCTTCCCTTGACCATGTTAAAATTACTGGAATAACATGACTTACTGACCCTCAATTTTAGAGAAACCTTGAACCAACAGACACATTTATCTCTCTGCTGATCAGAGGGAGTTGGGACCAGTTGAGTTGGAGAAACTGCAAAAGATCAGTCACCCAATACAAAATAATTGTAAGGATGAGGCATATTATTGTGATTAAAGAGCAAATCGTTTCATGTTGAATTAAATATCAATTTCAATACAATCGTGACACAGAGGTGAAAGCCCAATACAGGAGGCAAACCCTCAAGACTGAACATTGTAAGACTGAACAGTTGTTAAATTCTGGCCAGGACAATAATAGGTAGCTAACACTGAATCACATGTACAGGATACGACAATGCTCTTACTACAAATGAGCTCTTACAAGAACTCAGCCACTGGGTAGTATAACGGATTAGCACACTTTGCTTTCATCTTCACTACCTGGGATTTGTAAGTCAGTACTGTACAGATAGGAAGGAAATCTGCTCTCACTAGCAGCTGTAAAATGTTGGAAATGAAGTATTAGCAATATCAATTCATTTCTTTTTAAGCCCTGATCACACAGCACAACAAACTGGCACAAAACCAGTAATCAACTTTAGAAAGGCTGGTGTGAAAAATGAATAAAAGCTGCTTCTGAGATGAAGGTTAAGGTGGAGTTGAGGGAATATTTCCTCTGAATGCAGCTGCCTGGAAACTGCACACTGAAGAAAAAGGTTTCCATTTCCCATCACAGAATTCTTTAAAAAAAGCCTAAGTTTAGGAGGAGGATGAGGAAAAAACTCTCATCACCCAAAATCCATTGATGAATCAAGTTTGATCAATTCTGAAAATGCTTAATCAGATCACTATATTGATCTAACGAATCTCCATTTTACACCATCGAACAACTCCTTTGACATTCCAGCTATGCAACAGGATAATGTTATACAGTTTGTTCAAGCCATCATGTCTGTTCAGCAAAAGCTGTTGTGTTGTGTGTGTGTATATTATATATTCAGTAACAAAAATAGAGAGAGCTGGAAAAACTGAGCAGGTCAGGCAGCATCTATGGAGAAAGGAAAGCGAGTCAACGTTTTGGGTCCACGACTCTTCGTCAGAACTGTGGACCCGAAATGTTGACTCACTTTCCTTTCTCCATAGATGCTGCCTGACCTGCTGAGTTTTCACAGCTCTCTCTGTTTTTGTTTCAGATTTCCAGCATCTGCAGTATTTTGTGTTTTGTTTATATATTCAGTATGTGGTTCATGTGGCATTTCTCATTTCAAAAGCAACATTTTGGTGCCAACTACTGAATATATTTTGCATTTGTTCTTTTAATGTGATCGGTCGCTATTTTGCTTTCAGTTAGTAAGTAAAGGGAAATTCACAAAGAGTTAATTTTGTTGGATGATCCAGCTCTTTAATCAAAGGCATTTACTGTAGCTGGTATTGCATGCCTATGATAAAATTACAACTACTCTTTTGTTGATAGATCCATTAGTACCCAGCAGGAAAACATTTCAGCATTAAGGTAGCCCGCTTTCAATATTTTGAGTTCTGATCTATAAATGAACAAGTTAACATATTCATAATAAACGGCAACTACCATTAATTACAACATCCATAATGAGGTTTTTAAAAAAAAAACTACCAATGTAAAGTTGCATCAGAAATATACCCCAAATAGATGGAGATGGATTCAAGAAGCATCATTTTTGGTGGATTTAGAATGCTTTGTTTTCTTTGCTGATCTACTTTATCCAAACCGTTTAATATGCTAGTTCTGTTTCCTGCTGTACACAAACATACATACACAGGGCAGAATGTATGACAAGACAGCAATATAACCGAGATTGATACAGCATCACAAACTACAACGTAGGTGGTGTATCAATGATATCTGAACCTCAAAATGTAATCCACAGGTCTACGTCTTTTTAAACTTCCTACCATTTTGCATTTGTGGCTTTTTTGTTTGCTGGCCAGTGTCAAGGCGCAATGATATACAGCTAACTCAATAAACCCCTAAATTCAAAACGTACAATTTGGAGAGCATTGACATCAGAATTTATTTAAGCAAATACTATGGAGAACAGCTTCCACTCATTACAAAATCATGTTAGAAACTGCTCTCTCCAATATGTTCAATTTTGGAACAGCACCAACTCCACATGAAACACTGATTACCTCTCCAAAATACAGTTGACCACGATTTGAATTTGTATCGTTGCAGAGCTTTAAAGAAATGAGGCATCTCAAACCAACACGTTACATTTCAACTGATGCATATTTTTCCAGTTGAAAATTCTCTCAATGCCTGAGAGGCAGCTCTTTCCTGACATTCCATACGGAATAGATCACACGGCACTAATCAACCAGGCTCACACAGATATTAAAAAGCAGCTACAAGCAATCAAATATGTTCTCTCTTATCTTCTTATTTTTAGATATGTGCCCCCCACACCAATCACTTGGAGAATGAAAAAATCTCCAACTTTTTGAAAGCAGTGAATCAGAAAAGAGAAATTAAATTATTGCTTCTGGAGAAGTTCAGAGGTATACAACCCAGATTGATAGAACCAGGTTGAAAGTGGCAGAGGGTGGCGGGAATGCTCATTGCTGATCTTAGAAGCAATACGTCTGGCTGAATATATCCACCCTGCGCTAAGAATGAATATATTCCTGTATCTTTTATGTCAGCCTTCAAAATGCTGTCAAACCATTGAAACCATCAGATTGTTCTGCGATGGTTCATTTCTCTGCAGGGTCAACTTTGGGAGTCACACACACAGAAAGTTTTTTTATTGATAATTTGTCTGTGACAGAAGCAGCTATAAAATATACATTATTTAGGTGATTATGGTATTTCAGACACGGTGTTACAGCAAAGGGGCTCCTGCATTTTAACATCTTCATTATTGCACAAGAAATAACCTGAGATTCATTAGAATGAGAGAATTTTATGTAATCTCTGGGGGAATGTATATGTTTGATCTTGTTTGGCAATTTCAGATGGTTATTTTACTGATTTCTTTTTAATAATCAAAAATATTAATGTGGTACGAGTAAATTGGAAACAACATACATTGACGCAGGAACTCTACTTAGTGGTGTAATCACTGCAAGCAGAATTGCGATGAAAGGGTCATTTATCGAATTACTGATAATTCTTTCAATTCCCAGACAAGATCATCTAATTTAAATAATTCTCCTGGCCTGGTTTATTTTGACAATTTTAACAGCTTCAATTTTCAGGACCATTTTGCCCATTAATATTTTAACATTTCTGATAATCCATTTCACACTCAGAAATTTCACTAAAATATATTAATTCACCTAAAAGAAATAGAAAAGCAGACACAAGAAAACATTATTTTCAGATTAGATTTGCTATTATCAAACCTCAGTGGGCTCTTTGGGACTTTCACAGGCAAATTTAAGGAATACAAATTACACTGATGAAAACTCCAATGAAAGGGTAGAACACTGCAGGGAGAGTAGCTTACTGTTTGCAGCTTTTGTACAATATGATTTTGCAGAATTGATATGGGCTATATTGGATGAGAGGAAATGCGTAAGTCATTGGCCGAAAGATTTGCTTGTGCCTCACCAATGGTACATTGCAATTTGGTTACATTCCATGTGTGTAATATGGAAGCAAGCAAATCATAAATGTTCAATGATTGTTCCCTTGATCTGTGCCAAGTTGGTTGATCCTCAGTAATAGAGACACAAAAGTGGCTTCAGTGTCCCTAGGCTAGGGGTAGGATAAACAGCAAGGTGCCTGACTGCTGCCAGTGTCTACTGCCGGTCAGTACCTCTGCGTGGCATCATGTGAGGCCATGATTCAGCTTAAACGTGATGTCCCTATGGCCAACTCTCAATGTTTCGGCTCACAAGCGAAGCATGATTACTTAGAACTGAAATACTATTAGCATTTCGGGACCCATAACTAAACATAAATCACAACCTCAGAAGAGGGGAGAAAATTGGAAAAGAAAACATGTTTGGAAAGCATATCTGTTTCTTTAAAAAAAATTAATAACTTTCAGGAAGCTTAAGTCACATGAAGCATAGATTTAAAGAACACAAAATAATGTTCCTTCGGTTTAATGTCTCATCTGAAGGATGGCATCTCCAATAATACAATAATGCCCCAGCACTGCAATGGAAACTATTTGAGTTCAATGTCCCAATGTGGGGCTTGAATCTGCAACCTTCTGACAGAGGTGGGAGTGCTACCAATTGAGCTGGTTGGTAAAATGTTATAATGGAGTGATATTTGCAACCATATAATTTCTCCACACTCTGACACCAAACAGCAAATGTGTTCAAATCTCATCTGAGTAGGTAAAGTGAGGATTTGTGGAAGGTTATAATAGGTCCTGAGAGGGAAGAAAAGAAAGAAGAAATTATGATAGAACAGTGAACTAATGCAGTTAATTAAGGGAGAATAAATGTCAATGTCAAAGACGCTTGAAAAATCTTGAGAGGGAAGAAAAGGGCGATAGTCTGAAAATGAGAAGACAAAGCTGGAAATAAAATTATGAGTCCGCATAGCACAAAGGTCTCATAAAAGACATGAACAAGGTTAATCCTCGACAAGCACATTTTGTAGCGGGTTTCATATTAAGGTAAATGTTATATGTATGCAGAGAGAATAGGGTTTGTAAAGCAAATTTTTGGTTATTACAGCTCAGGTCTTGACAACCTTATTTTATGGGTGGACTATTTTTACAGAAGCTGGAATTAATCTGTGGTAATGCACCCTTTGGTATAAATGAAATGGGAATCTAAAGTCCTAAAAAGGAAAATCAGATTTCCACCTAGATATTTAAAGTACCATCTAAAAAATGCATTCTTCAGTGTATTTGATATTTTAGAAATTCGATAAATACATGTTTCTTGTTAAGAAATTGATTACAAAATGCAATAATTCAGACACTCATTGACTGAAAGTTTTCAGAAGAGCAGACTGAAATTTGATGGAGAAGGTCGAAGACAATTTCGGTAAAAACTTCAACACCAAGGGAAAGAAATTAATTATGAGGAATTGAGAGCTAATTAAACTAATTGCTGAGAAAGAGTGGCAGGAAGGTGCCAAGCTGTAATCTGAATGACAAATTCCAGCATTAAACACTAGCAGGATTCAATCCAACTTGCTCAATACAACCAGTCATATTATGCCTTTACTATAATGTTTTGGTCAGCTTGAGCGAGGCCATTAGCTAACACTGGCACATTGATGCCAGTGAGGTTATGCTCCCTGCATACATTGCGTATTTGAGACATCTCGAAGACATGAAAAGTGCTATATCAAATGCAAGGATTATTATTATTACTATACCAGGTATCTTCCTCTCCATCCCAAACACCAGTGTACATGCATGTTTATGCATGCAAATAAACCCACCACATGCGCAAACCAGGACAATGAGGCACACATAGTATACAATCTACCTCAGGCTGAGCTGATGGACCAGTGCAGTACTAAACCATGGACTGTACGTTCAATTTACTGTCTGCGTTCAAAAATTGATTTCAGTGAGGGCAGCGACTGAAGTTCTAATAATTGGCCACTTTCCCTTTGGGCTGTGGAGGGTGGGAGGGGAGATGGAGGCGGAGGCGGAGAAACAGGGATTTTGCTGCTGGTTAAGTTAGCGCCGCTGGAAAGTACATATGTGACATTTGGTATGAATGGGACTAGACTTGGCTACAATGTTTCCACAACCTGGTGACTTTCACCATCATCCTTCATACATGAATATTGGACTTTTGGGCAAACTTCCAGACTCTGAGTTGTGACTCCAATAGCATTCCCCAGCTAAAGAACAACATATGAAGAGTCTGCAAGAAGAAGTAGAGGGCCTTACAATTTTGCAAGAAAATAAATATGCATCTACAGCCCCAACTTCCACTGCCTGAGGAATCGTTCACACGCGTAAGGTAGCAAGGCTCCAGGGTGTGCCATGGTGGAGTGCTATAACCACCACTAGATTCTGGAGGATTCTTATTCAGTTACCAGAATTCCACTTTGGTTGAAGAAATGAAATGTAACTGAATGTGAACGAGATTCAGTAGCTCAACATTATACAGGGCAACCCCATTATAACATAGTAGCCTGGGTTCAATATCACAAAGGCCACATTACACACAAAAAACTGATTTTCAGGATATCAGGTTGCTACAAACAGCACTTCCTGAGTGTTGAGCATGCATACTACGTGCAAGAAGCATTGCTGATCTCACATCCTTTGGAAAGTGACATCAGCAGCATTTCCTGCACACAACTTCAGGGAATTTAAATGCTTTCAGAAGCCATTACAATCTCCTGTTAAGCAACAACCACATAAGGAGGAGCAGGAAACACCAGTGTTCATGGTTCTAGCTGACAAGCAATTCTTAACACGACTAGGTTCAAATTTGTGCATGGAATTTTTAACAAATGCAAAATTGTTCCCCTAAGGTGTCAGCAGCCTACATTGTTATGCCATTGGCTCAGTCATTAATCAAACAGTCATTCAGCTCACTATACCTAAATATACACGTACACACTAAAACTCAAAATTAATGTCACATATGCCACAACTCATCTGCAAGTAAAGGTTATGTGCAGCCTGGCATTCTCGTACAAGGAGGTTATTGTACTTACAAACAATAATTTATACTGGACTAAGAACACACAATTGGCCAGAGGTATTGCAGAATAAGAATTGTTAGACAATGTGGAATAGTGTGGCAATTTAAAAAATATATACATTATTTATAACTTTAAAAAGCATTTTTGAGTGAATGCAGTTCCAGTATAACAGTGGTAATTCCAGACTGACAAGCTGTGAATCGAGAGATCACCAGGAATGGGAACCTACCTGATCCGGGTTAACCTGACTATCATAAGATCACAACAAGATAAGATGGGCCAAAAGGGCTTTCTTTAGATGAAGGAAGCTCTTTGGCCCATCTGATCGTATCTTTCCAGAAGATACCAAAGCCTAAAGTATTCTTTTAGGTTTGCTTTTTCAATCTCATTCAAAATTTTATACAGCTGAACGAGACGGCTTCTTGGACATTTCTCTGACGATGGACTGAAGAGCCCTAGCTGGTCTAATAATTGCTCCAGCCTCATTGCTTTCTTCTAGGGTCTGAGCAGCCTCTTTATGTCAAAGAATGATTTAACCACAGTGGAGTTGTGTTACTTGTGCCAATCTGCTCTTGTGTACTCGTAAGCTCGACGAATACCATTTCAACTTTCTTTGATAACCAAATCAAGCTGATAGTTCATTTCCTTCTAGAGGTGTTGGAAGCATATTGCCATTAATATTAATAACAACCCTTGCATTTGATAGAGCTCCTTATCACATCTTCAAGATGTCTCAAAGCGCTTCACATAATATATTGTAAAGTGAGATGACTGTATATTTTGTGGGCGAACCATTGCTGTTACCACAGACGTAATTGAGTGCTCCTGAACATTTCAACATTAGGCTAAGCACAATTCTGGAGCTATGAGCGCCAGTTGTCTAAGGTTTGTACTTCAGTTTCTCCAAGTGCAGCAGATTCAACCCAGCTCTCAGGAAGTGTTTTTCTGGTGTGCTATTTCCTCCTCACTGGATATTCCTCATTTGTGATTTGATCCATGGCAGACTAAATGAGATTACCTGCAAGGATTACAAATAACGTACTGCAACAGTACATCAGAGCATGTGTACTGAAAAATCAATTGCTGGACATTTATAGATTGAGGATTATGAAAACAACCACCACCTATTAGTTATGAGACACAGTAGGTTATAAATGAGAACATTAATTTCATATTTACCTATGGCAAACCATATCATTTTCTCAATGCTAATAGATAACTATTGTAAATTGTGTCTGTGCCTTTAAATTGACTGACTGAATCTTTAGGCTTGCAAGAGCTGGTCTCATTCTTCCCTAATAACAAAGAACTCTGCTGCAACCTCCACAAGTGTGATCAAGTGCTTTCTGTGATGGAAATTCATTCCAGCAGCGTGCAAAAAAAAAAAAAGATTTTCCTTGTCAGACTCTGTTGATGTGGTTTAGATGTTCTCTGCAGCCATTGCCATCCCTTTCTATTTGGGAGATTGCATTACATTTCACGGCAGTTTCTGGCCAGACTGCAGCAAACTCAGACTGAAGCAGTAGAGCATCACACTTTGAGAATATCCATCATCATCATATTTATAAAAGCTGTTTTTCTCCTCCCTCCCATCCCCCCCCATCATAAAGGCATTATCTCGAGTGCAAACAACATCTCAGAGGTCACTAACTAGACTGCCAGTTATTTAGGCAATTTAATTCCAATTCCTATTTGCATTTGATTAAATGGTGACATTCATAGCACCATTGCCTGGGTACCCCAATATCAAAACTGAAAAACGCCATGTGTGCAATTTGATGGTACACTGTACACTGGAAGCCTCAATTCCAATTTACTGTCAAATGCCTCAAATATTAGGGTAAGAGTAAAAAGCACAAATCCACTATTTATCATGATGTTGAGATGGTAAGGAACATTTAGAGACTGGAGAAAACCAAAGCACCAATCACCACAATACAATTAGATCGAATATTAAGGTTGGTGGGAGAGAAAAACTATGAGGGTCGAAACTGGGAGGACACAAAATATCAGAGTAGGAAAGAACTTAAAAATGAATACATAAATTTCTGTGTCCCTAGATTGAAGGCACTGCTCAGCCAGGCTTTCACAGACTCCCCCAAAGCTCACCAGGTCAGGGAGAATATCTCAGCTGCTGACAATACAGGACAATGCTTAGCTATCGTTCTGATATTAAAAACTGATTCAAGATAATACTTTTTACAAAATCCCCAAGATAGGAATTTCCTATCTCTCATCTTTCATCGCTCTATTTTATGGAACATCTGTTAATTTCCCAATACTGTGTTTTTAGTAGCACTATTAATTCAGATTCACAGGGGGAATAGGGGAGACGTGAAAAATCCTGTTGCAAATGCATTTCATTTACATTGATCCTCTCTGCCGCTGCTGCTTATATTGATTGATGTATAGCTGCATGAGTGATTCATCTGGATGTACAATCAACAGCTTACCTCAGTAATGAATGTCATAACAAACAGACACACAGCACTCGGATTTTCTTTAGATATCAGGTGCTGTGTAAAAAAAAAAAAAGGCCCATTGTCAATAAGATGCTATTGATCATTCATAAGCTTAACAGTTGCCACTAGGTAAGTAGATGTCATTGACTTGAGTGCATTTTAACAGTTGATATGATTTTTAATAACAGGCAAGAAAATTGAAGATGTGCTCTACACCTGAAATAAAGGATTTGGGGGGAGAATATTTTTCTTTTCTTATTATATGGCTTCTTAATTAAATTCAAGAAATCTTTAGTCTTAGGGCAATAATGCATTCCTTACAGACCAGGAAAAATTTGTCGAGAACACTACCCACCTGGGAGAAGATTTTTTCAGGTTTGTCACTGAAAGATCAGCATCACAGAGACAGACCCTCTCAAAAGGAATGGTTTGGAACACCATCAAAGAGTAGTACATACGTCTAACTGTCCCTGAACTGCCATTAAAGCCTCTCAGAGTTCCTTCCTGCCCAATCCTTTGCTTCCCTGCAGTCAAATGTAAGCTGAAGGTTGAGAGGTATGGTTTTTGGCTGGGGAGCTCAATAAAGTATCTGGAAGGCAGTTTCTTTTACAATGACAGAATAATTCTCAGTGGTAGTCTTTGTCAAGCGTATTTAAATAAGATAATTCCTCCTCCTGATTCCTTTGAGCTGAAAATAAAACAAAACTATTAAACCTAATAATATTAGGCTGTTACTTCCCTTCATAGTTACCACAGTTTGAGAGACCAGTGCTTCATTCCACAGTATTGAGAAAATTCAGAATACAATACATTTGAAATATTATATCAAAATGGACAAAAAAATAACATGGATAAAATAGTGCAACACCTGGAATCTACAGATTTTGGGGTGGGGAGGGGGGAAAATCAGACAGGAATCTGGCACACATCAAAGTCCTGTGCTAAAGAGTTTCCAGTTCCAGCTGGAGAGAACTATATGAAGGAAGGGTTTAATTTGCCAATTTATAAAATGTATAATCTTTCTTTCCCCTATCACAGGAAGTGGTGGGGGGGGGGGCTTAGGGACCCCATAGTATACAGCACACACATAGCATACTGCTGAAATTGACCCATCTAAAATCATGCATCTTATCTAAACGATTACTAAAAGCTGAAGTGGGAAAAAAGTGCATCAAAAAGGTAACCCTATTAATTTGAGTTAGGTGTGTCTGTATGTGTGTGGGGGTGTGGGGAGGGGGCAGGGCTGGGGGAGAGGAGATGTTTATGCAAATGTAAATCAACAAGATCCATGTTTAATGGATTTTAATTAAAGGCTTATATTTTATCTTGTTGATTTTATTAGAATTCATAAACCATTTGAGAAGCTAATGAATAACATGCTTTTGGAGTTTGTCATCTCCAGTTTGTTTCATGTACCCCTTTGCCAGGACTGCAGGGGATGTATAATGTCACTGTCTGCCTCAAGTATATTTTACAGTTGGTTCTTGCAGCCTTGCATAATATTTAATATAATTTCGGGCAAAATTAAAGATACATGATTAAAGATATGTGCATTTTTAACATAAAAATGTTTACTAATAGGCTGATATGCAATAAAAGTGTTTGATCATCTGACAGCAAACGAGACAAAGAAAAGAAATACTTAGAACAATGATTGTAAATCCTCGCTGAAAATTGCAGCAATGTACCTTTGCACTTATACTTCATAAACTGGTATCAACCCAAGATGCTTGAGGCATGCATAGGAATAGATGGTAAGAAATGAAGCAGTGAAATGCTTTAACTTCAAACCTTGTATGATTGGAGTTGATGAAAACATGAAGCTGCCATTCAAGATTCTTTTGGACACCATTAATATCCAGAGAATTGTGGTATGTTACTTACCACACAAGTAGCAAACCAAATTTGTCAGTGAATTTATTTTTTGTGTGCATATTCAGATGCTAACTAACCGTCAGTTATTACCTTGACTAAATATTCAAGGTCAATGCATAATTTTTCTCTCCAGTTATGGCAGCTGCTGACAAGTCTGCCAACAGCAGAATAGCCAACTTCAGTTGTACTTACATAAATGCTGAAATCTGCCAGAAGATTCTTTTTGTAACCAAGCAATGTATAACTTACCTTTGTTTCCCAAAAAAGGCCTCGACAGGCTGTGAAACATTACTGACTTTGTTCCATGCCAAATTGCATCAACTTCACTGAGTGGATCTTTGCTGTTTCCTGTAACATGCCATTAAAATCAGCCTGTCCTGTCAAAATAATGGCTTATATTCAAATAGTTTAAAGGAGGTACAGGTAAAATATGCTTTGTGCAGGGGCTGGGTAATCTTTTTTAAAAAAGCAAAACTCTTCCTTCTCATGGGAAGTATTGGCTCTGATGCTTGAGGCTCCTGAAGAGTTGCCTTGACAAGCACAGAACAATTAGCTCAATGACCAGGGCAAAGGAGAAAGTAGACAATACCTTCTTGTCAGAAACTTTATATTCTCATAGAAAGTGCTAGTATTGATCTCAGGATTGCTTTATCATTTTCATAGCATTTCCTTTTTATAGGAGCACATTTTATTGAGTGGCTCTTGTTTGGCACTTTGCGATTATGTTTCTCTATTCTATTAAGTGATTTGCCATGGGTGCCGCATTATGACTTTGTTGACTGTGGATAAAATAACAGATGAGATTTATTCTGAAACTATGTTCCAAAGCAACATCAAGATTTGTGAGGAGCTACCCATTGTTTTGAGCCAAGGTTTGGGGATCCTGTGGCACGTGTTTGGGTGCTGGAGGAGTTTAACCAGCGAATACCGTATTGTTTCCCTTTACAAACACTGTCTGGGAAGCTTGTTGCTTATCTAACTGGGGCCACCCTTCCATTAGGGTTTGGCTTTTAATCAAAGGTTTGTATTCGGTCACCACTGATCAATCCATCTGCAGACCCTTTATAACAACCTCATTAGACAATGTTTAAGTAGATTCATGTGAAGCTTGTAAGACAACAGAATCAAACTCAACCTCATTTCAGCCTGACATTATGCTCTTTTAATAAGCATGCATCGGAAATGCAACTGAAGTGGAGCTGACATAAGCTAACAAGCAATATAATGATACATACAGTATGATTTAAGTCAGGACTGCACTTCTCATTATGTGGCAACCAAACGAAAGGCAATGCTATTCTTTGGCATTGCCTGCAGCGATGTTCAGTGGGATACCTTTAAAATAACTAAAATCGTGATCAGTTTGAAAGTGCTCAGATTTAGATCCATGGTAACCAAGCAAAGCAGCCCACTAGGGCTACAAAAGAAATAGAGCGGCACAAAAGGCATGAAACTGTAGGAAAATACAAAGTGGTAAAAATAATGGGAGATGTGTGGATGCATTGATGATTATCATTTAGTTTTGCTGAACCAGGCACAATTCAGCATATCTAATACCAAACTGCCTAAAAGTAGCAGGACTGATAAACAATTGCAATTTTGAAGAACTCATTCTTACTCTGATCAAATTGAGCAGGCTACTCCTCCACAGTATCCCTGTGGTTCCAGATGGCTGGCCCCATCACCTTGCTTCCAAACCAGACTTACACATTCTTAACTGTGCCATTCAAGCATAGATTCTGAATTTGGCCCATTCCTGTTCCATCGACTCTTTTGAGGCATTGCTCCATAATCTTTCGCCCTCAATATTTTCACCGCACATCTCCTTTAACTTTTCCATTACTGCTGCTAATCAATTTCTCAACCGCTTAAACACAATAAATTTTTGTATCTTTATATTGATGGAAACATACAGAAAATGATAGAAATCAGAATCAATTTAAAGGTGTTGGGTTTCATTCCATATGGTTACACTGTGTTCTGTTATATTTTTTGGTTGTAGATTTTAATCATCTGAGCTAAACAGTAATGTAAGACTGTAGGGCATCTGACATTTTTTTAAAAAATATAAAACAAGTTTTCTGTGATAGAAATAAATGCAATCTGCCCTAAACCATACCCAACTAAAAAAAATGTTGAATGCAGGTCTAAGTGTGAAGAAATTAGTTTGCATCCTCTAATAAATGAAGAAAAAAATCACTGGGAGCATATTGGATTTTTAAACATGATCTGTCATCTAATAATTCAAACATTTTAGTAGAATTTAAAACTCATCCACCAATGTTCTGCTCCCAAGTGCCGACAAAGATTAATTCACTGAATCTTTGAATTACCCAAGAGTAATTTAGTGAGAGGTTTACTGTACGGTTTTTGAAAGCAGTGATGACTGTTAATTTCAGTATTGTATGTTCTCAATAATAATACTTTTGTATTCGGAGAGATTACAAAATACCATTAATTACACTTTAAGGGATCTATTCTTTACATATCAAAGGTTCCCCTTATAATGAATGCAAACTTGAATTACAGAAGCAAACAGACAATTGATTTGCAAGAGCAGAACCAATGCCGAGAAGATGAGTCCTTTGTGAGTTCCTTCTCCATGTTGCTACAATTCCCCCATCTACCCTCCGAAGGCACAATTGCTCTCACCAGGCATTGCAAAAAAAGTCTCCTCATTCACTCTTTAATATTTGTTCAATGCTTTTCCAATTGTTTAATATTACCCTGCAGGCTACCAGCATAGATGCCAGAATCAATTTATGTCTGTCTGGGTCCACACAGCATTGTGGGGGTTCCCTGCTCCTGACAGCAGCAGGCAGAAGGGTGCATGCATTCTTACCGTGTTCCAGATAAGTTAAGAGCAGTTAATGATGAAGAGGTTGAGTTGTCAGTTAGCGAGATGGTGAAATGTTTTCAGGAGAATCTTAGTCGCTAAAAAAGGCACCTCAGGCAAAAGTCATGTCTAGCAATGGGAAAGGACAGCTTCAATTTTTAATTGGTGCCACAGAAGTTAAGAGGACTGACAGCAGTGTGAGGAAAGGTATAGCAATGCTACATGACATGCAGAGGGAAAACTGAACATCAAGCACACACTCAAAGTCGCAGAAGTTGTCAGGAATGCCACCGGAGGAGGCATTAAATCCAATGTTTTAGAATCCCACAGGGTTTGGCTCGGTCCAAAGCAACTTGAAATATAATTATCATACGTGTCCAGCAATAATCAAGCCTATATGGATCAATTAAGCAACACAGACAACTTCTCCAAATACTGAAAAGTTTTCTTGACTTCTGGGGACATGTGATTGGTGATGCTGCTCAGGGCACATCAGCAAGTTAATATGACTCATCAACACTCTCCAGATAGGGTTCCAAAAATTGATGGGCTGCAGCTTTCCACCCACCTCACAAATTAAGCAATCTTCCAAAGTGGCTGTGACAGGGTCAGATCAGACCTCCAGCAGCAGTAGCTCATGGTCAACACCTTCTTCGCAGCAGAGAAAAAGCACAAAACCTTTTGTGGATCAGACACAAGAGGAAATAAATAGAGTTGCTTTTATTTTTTCCAAAGCGATTTTTTTTAAACTATGCTTCTGGCAAATCATTGAGTTTTTTTAATAAAAGAATCTGGGTATAATTCAATAATTCACCAAAAAATTACTAAAAAAGAATGTGCATATTCAGCACAAGGTCTAGACACTGCATTGTCACCTCAATCCTTTGTTCTTTTACTGTCATCTCTTTTCTTCCTGCCCCCAACTCACTTTTCTTGGAGGAAGCGACTCATGCTAAACTATGGCTCCACAGGTGGCAGCAGTCTCCTTCCTCTTGCCCAAATGCCCACTTCATGTGAAAACCTGGACATACTAAGTCAGTGGCCTATTTGATCATACAGCATCAGTGGGTATTTGACCAGGAGCCATCAAAGCCAAAGCTGATCCGATCCATTCACAGCATCTACACAAATGCACTTCCAGCAGCTGTTGCTGGATCATTTGGAATGGCTGATATTGTTTTCCACCTCACAAGCCCAGGAACACTGAACCAAATTGCAGCAACGCCCTGCCTGGCAAACAATATCATCTACTAGAAATTGAATCTTGAGCCTTCCTGGTCTGAAAGTCTCATTCCTATACCATGTGGAACGTTTTTTCCACTATTCAATAACTTGACTCTTCAAGTGTCAATTTTAAAGACTTTTCAACAGCATGTCATTTACTTTGTTCAACGTTAGTCACAGTGGTGTACCATCACTGATTCATCTTTGGGATCATATTTACAATATTCTAAATGAAACATATGAAAACACTTGTTGATTTTTTCCCCCAATGTATATGTTATCTTTGTTCTTGTTAGCAGGAACGCATTGGACGATGTAGTGAAGATGTAGTGACTGATGGAAAATGTACACTGCAATAAGTAAGAGTTGCCTTGTTGCTGTAGAGGATATTTAGAATTTGAAAATGTCTCAGGAGCATTATTGCACATTTTAGCATGCTTTGTGGGTTATTTCTTCAAATCATATCTTTTTATGCATTTTGATCATCAAATGGATCCCTAAAAAAGTCAAAAACTGATTTGAAAGAAAGTTGCATTTATAAAAGACAATTATGGCCACACATTTCACTTTTACAAAGAGCTATGGGGGAGAAAATCCAACTGGGTTGAGATTTATTCAATTTTCTTAGCATTTTCGGGTGTGCAGAATTTGGTAAATTGTTGAATTCGTTCTCAACTTTAAAGTAATTTTTCTGTAGCTCTGAAAAACAATTGCAAAAAAAAAGGTTTGTTCTGAAATGCGATATAAACGTAGACTCAGGTGGAATTTCTACCCCTATATCGCTTGTGTTGTAGCCTTAGCTTGTAACATTGCATTATCTTACTCTGGCATGTGGAGACATTCAGTAATAGATCAGCAGTGTAAGTCCCGCACTATCATGCGAGACCCATTACAATCTATAAATAGATTGCTGTTGAGTGTTACAGGATTAGAGACAAAATGAGGAATCAGTTGGTATTCTCTGGATCATCTACCTTCAATGGTAAACACATTGACGTCCTGCTGGTTGTTCCCTGCTGACCCTTCACACATGGTGCAGCATTGACATTTTCTGGCTTGATTCTGAAGAAAAAATGAAAAGCAAACTACTGTATTACCATATATGTACGTTTGATTTGAAAGCATTACAACTTCAGACATGACATGTTTCCACTGCATCGAAACTTAAAGAGGCCAATTTCCTCAAAACAACCATTATTTCCCCACTCAATCAGCCTTCAAACATTACAACAGTCAAAATGGTCACTCTTGACAAGACATGTAATATTACATCATAAAAATGGCAATGACAAAAGTGCAATATGTGTCTAAAGAGGAGGTTAACTCTTACCCTGCCACAAATTTACAGCAACTCCAGTCTCTGTGATCCACCCAATTCTATACATTTTCACCTCACCCACTGGTGCTAAAAACTTCAATATTACAGCAGTAAATCTACTCAAACTTCAGAAGAGCTTTATTACTGGAATATTAATGATAAACTACCGAAATAAACTAGAAACACACAATTTAAAATAAAATCTCAATACCACAAATTGCCTATTGAGTAAATGGTAAATGTTTACAAGTTGTTCAGGCAAAAAGGTCATAGGTTTCAGTTCTGAACTGCCCAGAATTAGCTGACAGAAGCCCGAGCAATAATAGACGAATTAGCCTAAACACCCTGGCTTAGGGAGGGGACAAAATGCTTCAAAGGCTGATTTTGCAATCAAACGCAAGACGAAGATGGATGATTAAGAAATGGCTGACACAGCTACCTCAGATGTGACCAAGCCAATCTCTGACATATTCTATAAACATTGGAGACCTTCAAGTTCCTCACCCAAGTGGCCATTTTAATATGCAACAAAATATTAAACATCATTCCGTTTGTCCATAGGGTTCATTATCACATTTCACTCAATTTGCCCACTGAGTCATTAGTTTGTCTTTCAAGAATAGCTCCAGATATTCATGGACCTATTCTAGTCATGTGTTGCTGATACAACATTACATAATACTCCAAAGACTATTCTCTCATCAGAAATGTAATGATTTTGAAATGAGGTTTGCAACACGAAACTCGACTCCCATTGAATAATCACTTTTCAACAATGATTTTGAAAAGTTATTAAAACCATCAGAAATAGCAGGAACATTAATATATAGATGAAGACTTGTGTTATATTAAAACCTCTGGTTCCCATGAGCAATGCGATATTTCATGAATACTCAATTTTTAAAATGAGGTACTGCATGGTAAACGTGTTAATATACAGTCAGTACCAGCAACACCAGGAAATACCTCACAGTGCTCTGGAGATGGTACTTTCCTTTCTACTTTGTTCCGGCTCCATAGCTATTTGAGCAAGGAAAGTCCCACTGAGAATTTTGAGATGGATGACCATTTCACATGGCGAATTGATGGTCAGAAACTCTCTTCTCTTTTTGAATGCAGTCATGGATCAATATGGTTCACTTGAGTTGGTCAGCATCTCGTCTGAAAGACAACACTTCCAACAATGCAGGACTCACCAAGGGGCACAATGGAATGTTAGCCTAGACTACAAGTTCAAGTCTCGATATGGATTTTGACCTGCTATTCTAGCAGCAAAGTGCCAATAACTGGGCCAAACAGCTGAATGCATTTAATGTCCATTGTTCAGAAGTAACCATTGTGTAAATAGAAAATCATGAAGGGCAGTAATCGCCACAAACAAGGCTCTGTCTTTGTAATTCAATAATTTTGCCTTGGTTTCCAATGTTTTTTGCCCTCTTCTTAGGCACCTCTTAAAACTTCTTAAAACACTACCACTTTGAGTTCTTGCAGTCTCAGGCTTTGCAGCCCACTAACCATGCTCAACAATAACAGAAGTTTCTCTCGGCTCATTTACTTCGGGGGAGTTTTCAAGGAAATTGTGCTGTTAGACACAGATAAGACAACTTCTCAGTGGATCATATTGGTCTGGTACATCATAATTGGTTTTGCAGCTGGGAAAGAGATGCACGCCCCAATTCCATCTGGCCTTGCTGCAAGTCCGCCCAATAATGGCAAAAATACTTAACTGGGTGTAAACTCAACTATACACAAGGGAAAATTGGATCCTGCAGCTTTGAAGTACTTCACTTATCAGAAACTCAGTTTCAAATGAAATGTGTTGAAGGAAGTTTCACTTTTGTATAATGGAGCTGGAAATCTTGACCGGCAGATTGTTAAATGTGGCCCTGGCCTCGACTCAACACTGCCAATTGTGTGCTTTGTGATTGACAGCAAATGATGGTATACAGCAGAGGTCAGATTCTTTGGTAAACAAAACGTATGGTCCAGGCTCTCGATTTCTACAATATAAATAGAAGCAAAACCAAAAGCTGTTTAAAAGCACATATCAAGGATTAAGGAACTCTAATGCTATTAAAAGGCAGAAATATCATCCGCTGAGGTTTTTGTTTTAAATATGACACTGTTATCACAATACATTTTATATTGCATATATCGTGTCCCGGTAACCTTCTGAAAGCACAGTGCCGTTAAAATACAATGTCTCTTATATGATACTGTTGAACATCAGCAGCAGCTGTTATGCTCAGACACAAATGCCACTCCCACCTTATGCTCATCTTCATAATGCTGCAGGCAAAGTTACCACATCAAAGTAATAATGAAATACTGAAAGTATTTGCAAACCTACCATTGCAAAGAAACTTTCCGCATTTCTAATCATAAAGCACACACTCAAAGCTGCTTCATCAATTTCTCTCAGACAGCCACAAGCATGTTGACTCCCCTTATTAACATCTAAATTCAGTGAATGTTGAGCACGCAGTATATATTACATAGTCAGTACATTAAAGGCAACAATTCGATCTTGCAGTATAGATCATGTTCACAAACCACTCAGGTTTATTATGTCATCTGAACCCCCTCAATGGAATTATTGTCTTATAACTCGTTCCCTGGAATCTTTCATTCCATATTTCATTTCTCCTGCATCAATAGATTTCTGCATTAAAATGGAATAATCTGCAAGCAAAATCGCCATCTTGAAATAGTATGGTTTACTCTTCTGCCTTCGCCTATACCCAGATTAGTTTGTAACATTTCTTCAGAAAATGTATTATTCGTACGAAAATGGAAAATTTAAATGACTTTCTGAACCGAAAGAAATGCTGGCGATTACGAGTTGGTGTGGAGATAAGAAATAATTTGGAATCCTAATGCAAACAAGCTTAACATCTCAGAACTAGCCTGCCTGTTATAGATACTGAACAGATGAAAAAAAAGAGTCTAGTATAATCGAACATTTCATTGTGTTTCCTACTGGAGAAGACAATTTCCAGGTTCCTAAAATCTATTCCACACGAGGCATCCCTAAACCATCCATCCATCAGAAGATTTCAAAATTGCAGGTACCTTACTCATTATCCACTAATCACATTATTCTACAAATGCAAAGCCATTTTAAAAGAACTCTAGGCCCTTTGCAGGAGACAGTAGACAAAGGAGGTAAATGTTTGAACTGCCTGATAACATTTCTGGTTTTAATTAAAAATTGAAGTCAAAAGAAACAACAGCTGTAGAACTATTTCACTGGTTATTACCTTTCCCATCGTCTGCACTTCATGTCCACTAATGGCTTCTCCTCTAGCCCCCGGACTGTCACCTGCAGCGTCTATCTGTCCTCAGTCCCTTCCTCTTCAATGTATACATGCTCCTGCTCAGTGATATCATCCGCAGACATGTGGTCAATTTCCACATGTATGCAGATGACACCCAACTCTATCTCGCCACCTCCACCCTCAACTCTAGGACCACTATTGTACTGGCTTATTGTGTGTCAGACATCAGAAACTGTAATTTTATGAGTTATTTTTGCTTCGAAAACTCCAATTCATCACTAAACATTACCAATTCAAATTATCTACCTCATTTGTCTCTCTGCATATCTGCAGTATATAGTTCCCCATTGCAAAAACAATATTGGACCATTCACTTAACTTGTAAAATAAGTACTCTCAATTTGTTTCATTAAGCAGTTCATTTTTTCCTCTTTCTCTTCTAATGCATGGGTATGTAAGACTTCCTAGGTGGCGGTGGCGTGAGCCTGAAAAATGTGTCCACAAGTTATTTTGCCGGGCGGGGGGAAGAAACACAAAGTCAGTCATGTCCTCTCCTGGCCTGAGATTCAGTCCCATTTCCTTTCCAGGAAGGGTTCCTACCTATCATCAGAAATGCTCTTCCCTTACCTGGAGACATTTAAGCCAATTATAGTGTGTTTACCATCATCCAGATAAGATCTTTAACTCAGAACAGAGCAGAGATTGAACCTGGGATCTCCCTCCGGAAATCTGGTTTTGATGAGTTTTTGGTTTATAACCATGAAAGCCTATTAAAATGCCACATTCAAATATTTCCTGAATTGTCATATCAGTAAGTTTATAACAGAGTTTCTTTTCTTAGTTAATCATGCATCCATTGCACACTGCTCACCACAACTCTATGGGAAGATGAGATTCAAAATTCAGGAAGTGATGCTTTGGAATAATCTTTTATGTTCTAACCACTTTTATGGTTTAGATTAGGAAAGGAGAGAGACACTTAATTTGCAAGCATCACCAAAAGAAAGAGAGAATCCTCCATTTCTGATCACATCCAAACACAAACCAATTACAGACATAAGAACCTGGCTGTGGAAAATGGGAGTGCTCCTTGCAGAGAATAAAAAAAAATTGTTTTAAGAAAAAATATATAAGATTAGAAGTTGCAGAGGCCACTGTTGATTCTTTCACCAGCAAAAGTGATGAAGTTGGGCAATCTCCACCGTCAGGAATGAGCTTGCTTGCAAGATACTCAGAAAATTATGTGCACATCATGTCTGAGGCATTAAAATGATAAATGTACAAACTTGTAGCCTTCATAGTCTGAAGAGAAATCACCCTCTTTACTTGGGTCAGTGACTTGTGGTGAATATCAGGAGGATGTTTCAGCCACTTCAAAAAGCATTCTGGATTGCCGTTTGTCATACTTTTTCTTTAGCCAGCCACGTGTCTGACACGTAAGCTATGAAGAAAGGCCAGGATAATGGGACTGAAAGAATTTTTCCTAAAGAAACTGGCAGACACAATGGGCCTTCTTCTGTGCTGTAAATTTATTTGATTCTATGTTGTATGCGGAAATCAATCTCTTTCTGGAGGGATGCACTCTGATGACTTAATTTCAGAGAATAATAGGTGCAAGTTGACAAGGGCTGAAATTTGGAGACCCCAGAGTATGTGTTGGGGTACCGCTGGGTTTAAACAGCTAAAGCCCCACAACTCATCATTGAGAGCACTGTCTGCCAAGCCTTGTACTGCTTGTCCAGCTAAGAAATCTACCCATTTGGGCTTTTGCTTGCAAAATAAACAGAAGCTGAGTGGGAAGATTCCCTGCTCCCAGTCTGTCCCTCTAAGTTCTGCCAATAAGTCCGGCTAGCTAGTCTTTCATCAGCAGTGCCCTGGAGCACTGCAGACCCATATGCTCAATCACTGGACTACTGATTCCACCACAGAGGGTCGACTCGATTCTAGTATGCCTAGTACGATACCTTGAAGCCAGCTCAACTCTAAGGAGACTCTGCTGAAATCTCCCTCTCCAAGGTGGATAGTCAAACCTATTAAAAGCTGGCCTCTGAGGGTTCTCAAATAGATCAATGGCAGATCACTACTGGGCCCAAACACTTTTTTGAGCTTCCTCTCAAATAGAATGCTATTTGGGGAACATTCCTCACTGATCTTCACAGTTCCACCATCCACAAAGTTCAACTGATCCAAAACCCCACCACCCACTGCACACCGATCACCCAACTCCTCACAAGACTCCATTGGCTCCATCTCTGAACGGATCAACTTCACGGGTCTTGACCTTCACATATAAATTTCTTCACACTCTACGACCCCGTTTCTTCAATATCTTTGTACTCTATTTTTCTGCCTGCCCACTCTAATCAACTAACATAGGCTTGCTGCACCTCCCACCCCACCTCCTTCATGTCACTATAGTTGGCTGAGTCTTTTGTCATTACGCCCCAAATCTGTGGAACTCTCTGCCTTGAAAACTCCTCTTCATCCCCTTCTCTATCCATCTTTAAATTCCACCTTAAAATGTACCTCTTCAGTCACACCTATAGTCACCTACCCCTTCCTCTCAGCTCGGGGTCCAACCCTACCACTTTGAAGCACTCAGAGATGCTATCCTAAATGAAGACCATTGTATAAATGCAAGTCATTGTTGTTGTCATCAACCCCAAAAATATTGATCACCTGGTTTTAAACCCACATTACATTATTTTCTAATAGGTATCACAATTTCACTGCGAAATTACAGTCCATATGAAACCATGTTCTTCTTCACTCTACAGTTAACATGGTGAGGACTTCACATTCCTTCTTCGACAAACCCATACACTATTTTGAATCATGTTTTTGAGTGACTGTGTCCTTGTAGATTAACCGGTCATTGTTAACAGAAGTCAGCAGCTTTGTGAAAAAGCAATTGCTTCAAATAAATGAATGTCATTGACTTTTGGTAAAAATTAGGTTAGATTTTGGAGTCTTTGGCAATGAACAAATTATTTGTTATTTTTGCTTCAGTTTCCATGCAAATACAAGTAAATGATAAAAATCAGGATCAAATTGGAAGAGCTTAAAAGTGGCTTAAGAACACCATCGAATAAACACCACTAATAACTGTATGGAAAGACTTTGAACTCTGATTTAATCTGGTCAGACTGTGTTTTTCGACAGTCTGGGTTTGGCAGCGTCAAGTGTCAGTACTGAAAGGTCATTCTCTGAGATTAAAGTCTTTACCACTCAAAGACCATGTAAGAGAGACAAAACGTACAAGAACACATTGGAAATGTATTGTGTGACTTATTACCACCACTTGAGTTCACGATAAAAATGAAAGGACGCATTGGAATCTCCCCCGCTTTAAATACCTAACCAAAAGATTGCAAGACAGTTAAAGATCAGCACTAAATACTCCACTGACAATCTGCAATAGATTTATTTATCATTAATATGCATTTAAACAAATACTGTAATGTTCTTACTGTTTATACTTTTACTAAACAATTAAATCTATATTATTAAAGTCCATATTTTAACATGAGATCATTTTTAATAGATTCAGTGATTTTACAGTGAGCTAGATGAT
The DNA here is from genome assembly GCF_018977255.1 of Callorhinchus milii. Classification (NCBI taxonomy): domain Eukaryota; kingdom Metazoa; phylum Chordata; class Chondrichthyes; order Chimaeriformes; family Callorhinchidae; genus Callorhinchus; species Callorhinchus milii. The sequence continues at coordinate 16,343,160 of NW_024704746.1, read as the reverse complement.
GGGTACCCAATTGCTGAGGGTTAAGAGAATATGAATAAGCAAGCTGTTGACAGGATCAATGGTTGCTTTTATTCTGATTTAAGTATTTTTACCTAAAGAACTGAAACACTGATAAAAAAAATTCTAAAATTAAACAGTGGAAATATGCAGAGAATAACCAAAGGAGCATGAATCATACTGTATCTATATTTGTAAGTCATAGAAATTCAACTTACAATTATTTCCTTTTGAAAATAAATCTCATAACATCCAATTAAATCCCATACTCTGCAAAGTTAAGAAAATATGTGTTTGAACTCGTTTTTCAATTTTATTGACATATCGATTAATGTCTTGTAATAATAATCTTTCGAATACAACACCATATCAAGAAAGAGATAAGTCTCAAAGCGCTTCACAAGATTTACTATCTTGTGATTTACTATCTTGTGAAGTAAGATAATGTTACTGTATTGAGACATCGCTTAAGGTACTCTCTCTTCTCATGACATCTGTTTCTAATTTTCATAGTAGTAATCTTGCTAACTAGAATTGATGCTCTGGCATTATTAATGATACAAATGCTTCATTAACCATGCAAATTTGGGAGAGGTTACATACTGAAATCTACAGACAACACAAGCAGCAATTTCAGGCATGCAGACACTTAACAAATTTTCCATGTTAATTATAGGTGCAAGACTGGTTCGTAAAATAAGCATTGGAAGAGAGCCAATGCCCGTTGTCAATTCATCACTTTTACGAGTGAAAAGTTCTTGGAGGAAGAACTCCGCTTCCAGAGTTTGTACAAGGCTTCCGTTCCCAAACTATATAACCAACAAGGACTAAGTCATTGGAAAGCATCATTCAAAACTGTGTCACCTACATATGATGAAAAAGCACTATATGAGTGATAACTTTTATGGTGTGTTCAGCCAGATTATATCGAATGTACAGCTCACCAAGTCACTCTGAAATATAGGTACGAGCATGCACATTGAGTATCTAGCTTTTTTCTATATCATCGTCTATGATTTTGTTTTATTTAAACCCTGCTAACAGGAGCAATATGGATATTAACTCATGCATAAACTGTTTCAGGGCTTCTGAACAGGCAGAAATGAATAGATTCCTTTGGCAAACTTTTTGTCCACAATTTCACATGGAGAGTTTGCCAGCATGGGCACCAAACTAGAAAGTCAACAGGCAAAAATAGTAATAAATGAAACCCATAAACAGGTGAGGGTTTGGATTATTCTGAATGATCTATGCCCATTATTGTTTAAATCAGCACATAGTACAAATTTATTTTCAAGTGAAGACACTGTCTAAGATTTTTATGTATCGGAACTCCCATTAGTAAACATTACATTTTAACGGCAAAGTAGGTTTTCTTCATAAATAAGCTTCTTTGTAAATTCTAATCCTCTGCTACATGTACTCCTGCAAAATGCAATTTAGTGATTTGCGTCTTTTACTGAGATGGTAGATCTGGAAACAAATAATAGGATATTGAAGTATAAAAGTGACTTTGTCTTAAAAATGCAAGTGCTGCAGGCCAATAATTTTCTGATGACCAAACAAAGATTCCCATTTAGCACAATGCTACTCCTGTTTATAAAGATTGAAATCCAAGGCTATTTTGCGTCATTAATAAGAGATCAGTTTGTCCAGCTTCAGAATGCAACCAACAGTGATATTAAGAGCATGATTTTGAAACTATCCAAACTATTTTGTGCTGTAAAATGGATGGTGGAGATTTCTCTCTGCCATCGTCGTTCAACTGTTTAAGCTAATGCTGTTGTTGTGTTATTTATTGTGCGTGTTAACAATTTTACATCAACAGTCTCCTCACCTTTCTTTGCAGGATTGTACTGCTATACAAAATACGAGAGATCATAAGTGTACTTTACTAGAATAGCAATAAAGAAAGTCATCCGAACCTTAAGCAAAACATCTTTAAAATGAATTCAAACCCCTTAGAAATTACACTATTAAAGAAAAGGCTGCATTATTTATTATTCCATAGTAAAAAAACAAAACTTTTTAGATATACCCCAATTGCAGTACAAATATATTCACCTGAAAAAGCACTAATGGCAAAACATTTTATTCCCAATTTCTGGCATCAGATTTCAATGCTCATAAATTATTTTATAAATTTTAATAATTTAAGGGTCAGATTAAATGTGTTCATGACATTTCTGAAGGTACTATATATAGAAAAGACCCTGGCTCCGGATGTCATCTTTTTTTTATATTCACAATATTGTGATGCAATTTATTTTATATAACAATATTATGCAAAGGACACACAGAATTAAGGTAAATGATGCAATTATGCCATATTTACACAAACGAAGCTGTACCTAATACAATATGTGCATGTAAAAATATTTAAAATATGACCTCATTTCAGTTGTATTGCAAACAAGGAAGTGAGGGAGTCAGAGATCATTTATTAGAAATGCAATGATCCTGTATGGCTTTTGACAGAAATTCTAATAATGTGCACTGAGAATGCAAATGAGAAATTCAAAAGTGCTAATCTTCATACTTTTTGGAAGACAGTACTGTCAAGTCCCTGATAATCAACCCAGAGGTCAGAGTGCCTGGAGTTTAAAGTTGTCAGAGATCTAGCAAGTGTCGCTTTGGGGTGGATGCGCTTTCTTTCTTCATTGTGCAGAAGAATTTTAAATTATTCTGTCATGTCAGCATTTAAATGCAGCGACGTGGTAATGAGGCAATACCATATTATTGGTTTACAAGAATTTTGGAAGTGCAGGTGCAAGTGGAAAATCAGGGCACTTTCTCTGTGAGTGTTTTATTTACTTTTTTTCTGGATTGTAAGTTAAACATGCTGCACGCTTAGCAATAAAAAAATAGATTTTCTGGTAGAGCCCTTTAAAAGTCTCTGAATGCATAGACACTAATGATTCTCACAAGAGCTTGTGTGTTGGAAATAATTCACAGTGGCAAAATAGTCAGATCCCATTCATATCATGAGCTGTTCTTGAATGGCTAAATGACCATTGTTAAACAAAACTGTTTGAAGTTAGAATTTGGCATAAATTAGCAGCAAGTATTACTTTCAAATCAATTCTTGACAAATTACTGGAGTCCTTTAACCTAGAATCATTCTGAACAAATGAATGTTATGTTGTGAATAATCATTAATAACCACCGTAATCTATAATAACATGTACCATTCAGTATTAACTTTTAAATGTCACCCAATAAATATAGCATTCCCACCAAAAAAAACCTGTCTCCATTACTGTTCGTTCCGATTAACAAGCCAAGTCTACTCTGCTCACCACTGTTCGGACCCTGTTAATTACCCACTGACTGCAGGTGAAATCTCCAAGCATCAGGAAGGTAGACCTTTGCTTTATGCCAGATTTAATTCAATCACTTCAGGCAAAAGAAAGACAGGATTTGTACTTCTTATACCTTCACTTCAGAAATGACAAGTTTAACAGTTTAGTGACTGTTACAGAAATATGCAGAAATACAGAAATGTATATCGTCATTTATTTCCTTGTGTTGGTAATTGCTGTTGCTTTATCATCACCTTTCTCGTAGAGAAATGCTTCGGTACCGATTTAAACCGAACACAAATAAAATGGTGCCTGAGAAAAGCCCCAAACAATAACATGAACCATCAACCCAATTTCAATTCACCGATTTTATCTGGTACCACAAAAAACAATGACAGCAATGAAACATTCCCATCTGACAATGCCTTTTTCACCTCAGCTTGCTGTGCTTCCATATTCACCAGAGCTCTCACAGTTAAATTAAAAAATTTGGACCAAACTCCCCTATGAATAGCAAAATAAACACATTGCTGATGCATGGAGTTCTGTTAGGCTCAGATTCTTATATGCATTCAAAAAAAAGAGAAAGTCAAGGGAATGCTAGCCACAAGTATCATCTGATATAATACTTCATACTTTGCCCATAATACGATTGTACAATCACACATTTTCACATGACATTATCAAGCAGATTTCAGCTCACTGGGAAAGAAGGAAACAGATGAGTGAGAGGGAGAGAGACCAAAAAAGGAAGCATGTTCACTTATCAAACCGTTATAAACCTGGATTTGGATGAAATCAGATATGAGTTAATTCCTTGCATGCATACAAAATGAAAAGTAATTGCATTTCTATTCTACAGGGCAACAAGAATGGCTTATTGAGATTTTCTGCCTATCAGGGAAAGCAAAATAATAACTGCAGCATAATTATATGTACATATGCACAAACAGACACCCATCTTCTGAGGTCTCAGATAATTCCTCGTAAGGATAGAAAATTATGATAAACGTGTGAGACAGAATAATCATACAGAACGGCAAATTCCTCAAAGTGTCATTTGCAATATTATTACTGCAATTCTCAGCACCATCGATTTTAAAGCGGACAACAACCTGTAAAATGTTTTTTTTAAGTTAGCAATGTCTAGGAAAGTAAATAATATTCAATTTTATTGAAAACTTCCAGGTCAAACATTTTTTTCCCTGTAATAATGGGTAGCAATGTATATGGGTTACTTAGTTCAATGGACACAACCTGCGGCACACTGGTTATGTTTACAATGCTTTCATTCTGACAAAGATAGATGACAAGCACACCACAATATTTGGCAAGAGTTAAAAATGTTTGGACTTCAACAGTAAATTAGATTCACATTTGGAAAGGAATGTTTCTCGGACTCAAAATTTGCAGGAATAAAGAGAAGATGGCTTTACTTGGAGCTTAAATGATCATTCATTGTCTTGTGTAACATGCAAAACCATATCAGACATCTTAATCCAAGATTCCACAAAATGAGATTTAGTGACAGTGTCAGAGTGTGTTACAAGTGAGCAGATGTGGCTTTACAGGCTGATCTCATCACCCTTGAGTCAAGGAAACAGAATTCGGTCCATGTGTGCTTAAGGTCATGCAGAGAACTTTGCTCACTGGTCTCCAGAGGACTGCCATTGAAGTATGCAATTAAAGAGTCAATGGGAAAGTCAGCTCTTTTCTAGAATTTAAAATTTAAAGGTGGTTACATGGAGTCCCTCGAGTTCTTTTTAAAGATCTCTAAAATGTTATCTGCACATTAGTTACAGTACAAGCAGTAACAGATCAGTTTTATTCAAGTAATATGAAATACTAATGTTAAACTAATTTCCCAGAAATCAATTGAACTGTAAGGCAAGAGATAATCTTCATAATAATAATCCTTTCATTTGATATAGGGTCTTATCACATCTTTGAGACATTTCAAAGCACTTCACAGAATATACTGTAAAGCGAATTGACTGTATATTCTGTATACAATGTACATTTGCAATTGAACCGAACCATAATATCAAAATAGAAGAAGTCAACATTAATGTATTTCCCACTCGGTTCCCATTACCACTGCAAGACAAAAATCACAGTTAGCAGTATGATCCTAGCTGGACGAGGAGCAGGAAGCTTGCCAGACAGTGCTCTCAATGGCAAACTATGGGGTTTTAGCTGGTCAAGCTCTAACAGAACCCCAATGGGGTCTCCAAGCCTTGGCTCTCACCAACCTGTGCTTAATACTCTCCAGAATCTGATAAGCAGGATTTGTCCCTCTGAGTGAACATTCCATTCCAGCCACAGGGAGATTTCAATGCATAGGTGGAACTCTGTCTGGTGTGAATACTCTATCATAGTGATGGTTTTCTGCACGTCAGACCCTTGGCTGACCAAAGGAAATACTTACTACTCAGCAAATAAAATACATCTATCCGGTAGAGTATTTCACATCTTTTCTGCTTTAAAAGTAGAAACACTCCTTCCCCTCTAACATGGGGGGGGGCAGGGTGCAAAGTAGACTATTGTGGAGTTCTTAATACTACCGAGATAATGGAGACTCCAACAAGTTTACTTGATGACAACCTTATATTCTGAAGGAGCTCAAATTGAAATACCAATACATTTAGTACAATATTATTGAAGTGCAACACCAACATCATATTTCCCATTTATCGGTGGGCGGGAGTGGGCCGGGGAGTAGACTGCAAGAGATCACAGAAGTGATATTCAGTCAATGCAGTATAGATTGGTCAGATTTGCTTCTATGCTTCACATCCTCTCTGAACAAGGTTAAGTTTACAATTGACAGTATAAAAATAAAATGATCCAATGAATCAAATGTTCTCCTAAGAAACAAGAGGAAACGTGTAGGCACTACACATGTTCAGTACTTTCATATATGTACGTAATAATAATGATGAGAAACTAGAAAGATTCCCTTTCTCCTTGTCGGAGCAGCCAGGAATGTTCAAAGTACTTTATCAAAACACTGCATTGTTCGGGAGGATAGATTCACGGTTATATTAATATAGTTAAAGACATATGTTATGTTCTCTTCACACTGTAGAATTTCTTTGAGATGATCCTTTCAGATGGGTCACAATGCCANTTTTTTGTGGCAGCTTTCATAAATATGATGAATTATTTGCCTCTGCATAACCATTTCAAGGTGACACATGTGGCCTGAATTGTCATTTTCTCAGCAACTACATTTTCCTCGGGTACTATAGTTACTCTTACACTTGTTTGCTTAAAAAGATTAGTTACTATCTGTCAATAATTACTTGTGAAGCGCTTGAGACATTTCAACATTTTCAGGCGCTATAAAAATGCAAGTTTGTTCTTTACCCAGATGAGTCAAGTCTCCCAACCCAATTTTAATATTAGACTATCTTGCTTGCAGTGCACAGGACTGTTTACATAAGTGACCATGTATCCAATGGGAAAAATATTCTGCTGACAGCAGCATTAACATTCCAATAAAGCTCAATTCATGTATTTCCACTAAATGACGACCTTTGTTTCTCTCCAATAGGTAACACATCAGCATTGCCATGTTGCTCAGGATGCAATGGCAACGGAAAATTTGTAGTATTTTGCCCAATATAGATTCTGATCCAACTATGTAAAATCTGAGAATCGAATTTGTAATTTCAATGCACTCAAAGTATGGTTTTTATAGTATAAGCATATTTAAATCATTCCTCTTATGGGAGTTGCATATTTATCATTGGGGTCATAAGCCACGACTTCAGACAGTATCATCTTTGAGAGATTTGATATCATGTGTAGAGGCAGAGACACTTACAATCAGAGGTAGCTGCAGTTACACACCAGTCTTCCTCTTCCAGAAACATCACACCAAATTTGAATTTTCCCATGGATGAACAAGCTATCATTGAAGTCAAGGAAAATGACACAGGGAATCTCCACTGCAATGTTAATGGACTGAAATGCCACCTATCATCGAATGGAAAACATTCCCATTAAGGAAACAAAGTACTCTGAATAGCTGTGAGGGCAGTTATGTGGGTATAGTCAACTGCACTCAGGACATTGGCATAGACAACAATGCCTAAAAAAGCTTAGTTAATTTTCCATTGCTGCTGTGCTTATGTTGGGCAACTAATATATTCTCCAAGCAATGCAGAAGTGAATCAATAAATCACTTTGAACATTCCTGAGTGACTCAATGAATATAGCCATTCCAGATGGAGTCTGAAAAAGCATCATGTAACAAGAATGTGGAAAAACTATCACCTTACTTCATATCCATACATTGGTCTATTTCTTAATGGGATTCTTTAATAAGGAATCCTGTTAGAATTCCTGTCAATTTAAAGGACCTCTATTTGCATCTCAGCTCAAACCTCAGAAAACGATTATGTACTGCACTAGTGTGTCATTTTTCACACTAGCCATCATATGGCCTTTCTGAATAGGATTGCTGACGATGGGCAAATTAAGAACAATTTTTGTGCTCTGAACTCCTGTCCACTGGGAACTTGGTTAAGGCAGCCCAGTCATTTGACACAAAACACACACAATTAAGAAATTGGATGAAACTTTCAGGATCAGATCTGACAGGTTTTGAACACTTGTTCCGAAGGTGAAATGCCAGAGTACAACCTGATGCCACTTCCTCTTCCCACATCTTCTTTAAAATATGCCATGAATGGAAAAAATGGTCGTACATCCACCATTCAATGGCACCAGTGCCTCACCCAAGTGACTATTATTCTTGGGTGAACCTGAGTAGTGAGTATTTGCAAGTTATTTGACCACCCTAGCCCAAATCTGTCGTCAATTACCATCCACATACACGCACACATGCACACACTATCCAGCAGGACTCCTGGATAGCAGTCAGGGTCAGCAATCTTAGACGAAAAGGCACTATGGCAAATTGTTGCCACTGAGATCATCTAACTCTGCACAAACCTGGATTCAAACCTGCAACTTTCTGGTCTGTATATCCCAACGTTACTTCAGGCAGTGCTTTTATTACTGGGACATTGGAGGAGCTCCAGCTGTGCAAGCATTATGAATTCAATTCAAACGGCGGTTCAGATCATGATTTTAATTTTGGTACTTCAGGCAAAGTTCTTACCACAGGAATAATCTTCCATAAATATAGCCTTAAGTATATGAAAAAGTCAACTCCCTTTCAATTCATTTTTTTCAACTGATAACAAAATATTGTAGATATAATCTGATGTATGTATACTAAAATGTATACATTTTATGGAAGGCTCAATCTATTTTTTAATGGAAGGCTTGATCTATGCTGTCTATGCAAATTAGTGATAATTTCCATTTATTCTGCTCTGTAAATACAACCTTACTTGGTTTAAGAGAAAGCAGACAGAATATGATGGAGACTATGTTTGCACTCACCTACAAATTCCTTATTGTGCACTCGTCCCAAATATCCAATATTAGTTTTTATGATCTTGCAGTTCAGAATCTTATAAGAGTTTTATTGGTCTAGACCTTGCGGCAATAGACATAGCTGAACACTTAAAGGGCCTGTCTATATAGAAAAATATAATGGTGAATAAATCGAGACTTTCATTTAAATGAATATGGCATACAGTTATTATGCCGTAGGATAAAAAGTGATCAGACCAAAGGGTTCGTGAGCAAATCATTTTGGTAATAATCCTGAGTTCCATTAATACTATTTTGGGTCCAGATTTTGCTTACATTAAAATCACACTATCTTCCTTCAATAACATGAACACACCACTTTGGTCGTTCTGAAATCCACTTTTGCTGGAAGAAATATAAAGAATGGTACTCTTTTTATGATCTTATTTGCTCTCTGACCCAGGTATGAGTATGATGGAAAGCCAAACATTTCTCCTCAATTACAAACATTAAGTACTCCCAGGACAGATAAAAAGGATAAAGATTTTGTTGGAACTTTCCTTACTTAGCCCCAAAATTATAAACAGCTGTATAATGTGAGATTGGGGATTCACAATGTATTTCCTCCTGGACAAGAGGAAGTACATTGTGAATCCCTAACCTCACTTCATCCAGGATGCTTTTTAGCCATTAGATGCTGGAATCCTTTGAGACAGCCTCTCAACATGAAAGGCACAATATAAATGTAAATTGTTGTTGGTTGAGACTTTTACTCAGTTTGTCCAAGTTGAACCCATATGCTAAAATGAGAGATGAATGAGGTCACACAATAATGTTGGTAAACATTATTCTGTATTAGATTCTGTGTATTTCTATGTCCAGTATACAGATTCCTCCAATGATGAACTTATGATCAGATTTCCATGTGATGTTTTTCCTCCTCTGAAGTCACACATTAATTGTTTTTCATTAAATTTTGACCATCTTTCAAATATATTTACCCTGACACACTAACCACCAAATATCAAAGGGCAAAGAATTTTATAGGCAATAGTCAATTATTGATGATGATTTACAGATGTGTAGTGTCTTCAGCTTGTATTATTGTATTTTCTCCCCTCTCTAAATTAACAGAGCCCATCCATACACGATCTTAAATTTATGTTTGACCATTCATTATTTGATATGTTCCAAAACATCTGCAAAATGCAACCCTCACAGAATGCTCTCTTTTTAAGATTGTTTAACACACAAGAATGTATTAACTGTGACATGCAACAGAGCACAAATCAAGCTTGAACCAAGTCAGCACATACAACAGGAATTCTATTAGCCAGGGGGCACACACACAGCACAGGACCAAATGCGTCCAAACCCACACACAGATTCCAGCTAAAACTACATACTCTATGGAACATGTTAAGCCCTTAATAAGCTCCTTTATCTTCCTGTCCCTTTGATTCTAATTAGACATGGTTATAGAAACTTAACTTAAGCATTGCTACTCCATAACTTCATCAACTCTGCTACTATGTGANTTTTTTGCATCACATTTTACTGCTGCCATTTGGGGCACATTTGTAAATTGATGTATTGAAATAAAAAGATCTCATTGTACTAGCCTTCATTTATTGGATAAAGAGTCCTGTTCACTCATAATTTCCCCCCAACCCCACCCTTCCTTGACAAGGATGCAGATGTGGAAACATTCTTGCTTGCTGGGATGCAGGACAGCCATTGTGATGCCTCTACGTTCTTTAGAAACACATTTTCATGTTGATGCATGCCTTACCTGGTCACACACATGGGAAGTGTTTGCACATTCAAACAGTAACTCCATACTCCAGCAAGCGACATGACCGGCATGTGGAAGAGGTCCTTCTTTCAAAGAATAAAATCTAACAGCGATTATTCATTTATTCTGCAACATGACAGATAACAGACTTGCTTATCAACTTCTCTGCTCCTGAAAGTACATTTTCCTCAAGAAGTTCCTCTATGCAAGCTGGTAGATTCATACTTAATTAATCCAGACCGCATCTACCTGCATAGTAGAAAATACATTTAGCCATCCACCTGAATAGATCAGCCCTGAATGGATTGTTCCATCAGCAAGGAGAGGTGGACAATATACTTTCATTTAGCATTCAAAAACATTGTTTTGCTGAATATCCGTGCAATTTAAAGGCCTTTGAAAATACTATGCAGAGTTGAGTGTAAAAAAAAGTTAAAGAAAAATCCTCAACCACAAAATCTCACATTGGTTCTAAAAAACATCAAATCCTTAAAATGTAAGCAATTCACTGTTCAATCAGTAGGAGTTATGTTCTCATTTGGGAGAGTGATACAAAAGCACAAGTTGGAGAATTGTAAAATGAAGCAAGATTTACCCAGACCATGGTTTGACAAGTCACCATGAAGTCATTTCCTTTCATAAAATGAAAGGACATAGTAGCACTTGTTCTAAGTTTCTACAAAAAGGGTTGTGTTCCTTCACGGTCATGGAAAAATGAAACATGGGAGATCCTTCAAAAATCTCAAATGTATGTATCCCTTTTCTAAGAAAGATAGCTTCAGGACATTGAAAGAAGATGGAAGTTAAAGGGTTCAACACAACGTATCATTATTTGGGATTTTTGAACCATAAGCCCTAAGGGCAAAGTTTAGCACACACAACAGTGCCACAGAAATTCACCTGGTGTACGGTCTTGCCCTGAAAGAAAGAGGAAAAAAAACAATAAAGACAAAGAAAACAAACATTCTTATACCATAGCAATTTAATGGATATTCATTTCTTTCTTGTTAGGAATGCAAAAAATATTAGCACTTACAGAGAAGGCATTAGATTTATTGCAATACTGTATAGAGGAAAAGAATGATTCCAATCTGGAGGCACGAGGAATGACTAGCAGATAAATGCATCTTTCTGGGCAGAATTGTTCCAATTATTGGGCTATGTGTGTGAAATTTACATTAGAGTTGTGTACGGTTGCTTGATTAATCTACCTCACTATCTTTAGAGACTAGATGTCTCCAGAATAGTGGATATACTGCAAGACATGAGCAGCTCTTTCGAGAGCTCAAGTACTACAATGGGAATTACAGCTATTTCCACCAAATGTGTTTGTGCAAGTGGGAACAGGAGAATTAAATAATGCAGAAGGGCTACAGAAGAAGCAGGAAGAGAAAACAGAGAGAAAGATATCAGGGATTAAGAAAGGTGAGCCTGTGCAGAACAAAAGACATTATACAATCGGAATACAGCAAATTAAATATGAATAATTTTCATTTCAAATTGAATTTGCTTCTTTGGTCCAAGTCGCTGTTTATACTGCAGCTCCGTTAATTAGGGAATTCAAAGCTAATGTCTAGAGATTCGCTGCAATCCGTGTCCACCTCTTTGATGTGTTGATAGTTTTTGCTGAATTTCTGTGCACATTGTAGCAAATAACTTAACAGATTCCCTCATCCTATGACTTGTCAAAATTCACATTAATATACCTGTGTACAAGCAGATGAAAGGATAGACTGAGCTTCATTTCTGTTGAAACCAACAGATTCCAGAATCCAAGCTTTTAAAAAAAATTAAAATGTTTTATGTATAGAAAAAATCCCGTTTGGTAGTTTTCCATTGTTGTGTTTCACATTGGCAATTTGATGTTCAGAGAAATCCAATTGTAAGTGATTAGTTTGTTTTAATCCTTTGTCTCACATCTTCATTTACAGATCATGAACGTGGCAAAAGTGTTCTGCTGTGAAACAGACCTTTTAAAACATGCTGTATGGGGTAAAATAATTTAATAATACAGGCGAATATTTTTTTAAATATGAAACACTCCAGCAGGAATAACTAGAAGAAGGACTGTAAACAATATGATGGTGGATTTATCAAACTACAAAAATGCTACTTTATCCTGCAAAATCAAGCACTGAAATAAAAAATCATAGCTGCACAAATACATATGCTGTACTCTATAACCTTGTTTCAAAATGTCATGGTAACTTGAAGTTAGGAATACAGTGCAATAAAAGGGAGCTGAATAAAACAGATCTAATATTACATGAGGTAAAATTACAGAAATATCTGACAGTGAAACACGCATCAAACCTTTCAATCACATTTACAGCACATAAAATGCATACTGCCTCACCACTCTGGCCTATTTTTGAGTCCCTTCACATCCCTCACAGGAACATAAAATTATCTGAGATCAGCCAATATTTCTTACTGTTAAACAATTTCTTTAGGCTATAACCTCATTCTGATCACAGGGGCAAATGACATTTCGGTCGGATTTTATACAGCTCCTGGGACCATCAAGGCGCTCAGCTCTGAACAGTATCTGGAGATAAACAAAAGGGCACATTGCCCCCAATTTGACTAGTATCTTACATTTACTGAAACAAATATATTTTGTATGAACCACATGTTTAGAAGAGGTGACAGAATAATGCACCAAAGAGCATCTTAATCTCATGGGAATGTTTCCAAAGAAGTACTTCTCTTGAGAGCAACAGCAAGATGTATGAGGTAATAGTTAACGAGCATCTCACTGTGCTTGTACCCCACAGTGCATTGAGGTCAATGAAAAGAAATGATCAATTTTAGGCTTTAAAAAAATAAAACAGAACACTGGTTGGGCATTGGGCTACATGACAGACTGTGATCACTTCAACAATGTACAATTGGAATGGTTTACTGCACGATTTTGTGTACGTATTTAAGCAAAAACCACACTTGAGCACCAACGTGACCAACAAGGGTAACCGGCTCTTCACAAAAATGGTGAGATAATTATACAAGCAAATTACTTCCTGGCAATAAAAACATCTCCTCCCTCAATGTGAAATCAATTTTTTTTAAAAAAAGAAAAATCTCTGATGGTCTCCAATGACATGATATTAAAAACAAAAGCTCATCAGATAACTGAAGATCACGATTGGAGGGGTTCTTAGAGGGAGTGGCAGGAGAGGAAGGAGCAAAGCCACGTCTTGTTCCAGGACCTTGGATAAGAAAAGGAGGTTGGAGATGAGGGTGGTAATTGGAGAGCAGTGATGGATCCAGGAAAGGGTTTTTAAGGATGGCTCCCCTCCTCAAAAAGGGTGAAGTAAGTGAGGAAAGGAGGTTGGTCATCAGAAGACATTATAAGGCTTTTGACCAAATCTCATGATGTGATCTAGTAGATATTTGGACCAAAATGAATGAAATGGTGGTCATTTGTAATGTTAGACCATCAATTCTTGCAAATGCATTACAATCCAACTTATTTTTCTGTAACTGACAACAATGTAAAATGACAAGAAACATCATTTTGTCTGTACTTTGCCCAAACAAATCAAGATACTAAATTGTGCCACATTTTATAGTTACTGGATTGTCCTCTGGTTACATCTGATATACATCACTTTTTTTTTTATTTGCGCTGTGAAATTAACTGATAAAAATCAAGAGATATGCCTCCTTCGCCCACAGTCAATTCTCTTTCAGTATATTCTGTGAAACGCTTTTGAGACGTCTCAACAACATCATAAGGCTCTAATTAAATGCAAAGATTACTATCATTGTTCTCAAGCTCCTATTATAGAGGACATCTCATTTTTAGGGAAAGCAAGAGTAAAAGTTAAGAAGCTGGAAATGTTTCTCTGTGTCCAATTCACAGAACATTGCTGGAAAGGAGATGATGAGACTTGGTGAAATTGAGTGCTGAGACTGAGCGGACTCTATGATATCATTTTAAAATATCCTTCTGAAATAAATGTTCAAACACTAAACAAACCGGCTCATGGATTTGCTTGAGAATTTAAAAATAAAATGGATTGCTCAACAGAGGCATTTTGCTGAAGGACAGAGCAAGGAACTCCATCCAACCCTTGATTATACTATTTGCCCTTTAGGTTATTAAATGCATTGAAGTGGTTAGTTAATTTGGAAACAGCCCCATTTGGACGTACTTAAAGTGACCACATAGCCACATATTTAGGCTGGATGGCTGATATTTTGACTACCAAATATAGGCTACCGTGGGTCTATCATCCACCAAAAAAAAGGAAAGCCACTTTGATCAATATGAAAGTTCTTCATGCTTAAATGAGGAACAAACACACAGATGGGCAGTGCGACAAGGCAGCAATTCTTGGGAAACTACCTCAAAGGGAGCAGTCTTTGTTGTTTAAGATCAAAGAAGTGCTGGTTTGTTTTATGTTGCCTTTATATTGGATCTCTGGCTCCACAATTGAGATTATTCATACTGTAACCGTCACATTTAAAAATTCTGGAATTTTTGTTTCGCTCATTGGGGGAAAATGTACAGTGTCATTAGGTATATGGCTTGGCATTCTCAACCCAGTTACTAGCAAGTATTTGCTCATACTATAAACAGCTCTTAATTCAGCTCCAATTCAGATTGTATCTAAAATGCAATATTCTTTGGGGTGATCACAGCTTCTGGTTTGTGAGGATTGCAACTTGCCAAGCTGGTGAAGCATGAATCCGTAAATTGACATGGACCAGAAAAAGGCCAGTAAGGAAAATGTTGACAGGAAATGGATCAAATGTTCATTAACCTAATGTTGTTTGTAGGACATGACTCCCTCAGATTAGCTGTCATGCTTGTCTATATAAAACAGTCGCTGCACTTTTCTTTTTTAAAGAAATCAAGTGAGATTGCAACTGAAGCACCCACTAGTTTATAATCTAGAAATCAAGCGTGATGTGAATGAGCAACATGAAATACTTAACCTACCTATAATTCCATGATTATGGTGGCTCACTAAATTATTACATATGTGGCTTTTTTTTTGTGCTCTCCACCATATCAGGAACTGTCTGATTTTTTGTTTTCTTTAATCCATTGATTTGCAAACCAATTATACTGCTTCAGATTAGCTAATTCAGCACCAGACAAAATCCTGCTATCTTTGTGTCTTCATATGACCAGGCAGTGCTTTACCTACTTGATCGTTGAATCAGCTATCACAACACATTTCATTACTTAGCAAAGTGGTAGAAAAAATATTTGGGCGCCATTTCAATTCAAGGTTAATGAAAGGATGGGCAGAATTCTAGCATTTATTGAATCATCTTCACTTTACTATAAGGCAGCCTGTCTGGAAATCTTAGTTGGATGTCAAAAGGTCAAATTCAATATGTAATTTTTTTAAGAGGTTTTTAAGTGCAAATGCTTTTAGTTTTTGATATCTTCATGACTGCTCTGCTTCTATGCTCACATTGTTTGAAATTGCACTGCTCTGTTAAAGTATGTTTCCCTTTGATTTCTAAAAAAAAGCCCTGTTCAGAAAATGGATTTAATTTGTATACCCTTCTTTGAAAACTCAATATAAATGCCATCATAAAATAAGTTAAAACATCACCTATGAGGTGTTCACACACACACAGCATCAAACCAGATATTTTGTTGTATCTGTGAACACTGCCTTGAAAAAGACAAATGCAGTGATCTCAGAGAATACATTTTAATCCAAAGATGGCCCTAGTGCACATAATATGCATTATAAGAGCACTCTCCTGACACAAATGATCACATGCAAATACCAAGTTAATCCTACTGTACAATATCTACCAGAACAATCACAATAAAGCTCGACGTTGATGGGGTTAAAGGCTTACTTTCCGGGTGGGAAATCGCTCATCTGAGAAACAAATGCATCAGGTAGTATTATCCATTCAATAGCTTGTGTTTCCTCTTATTGTCTCCTCAAATCCTTCTGTCTTTCTTCTATTCATTAAATCCCAACCACCCCCTCCCCCCCCGCCCCCCCCCCCCCCCACCAACGCATTTGAAAATCTTGCATTAGTTTAATATTTTTCTTTCCTTTCAGTTTCCTGTCTGGGGAAATATCAGCCACCCACGATTCATACTTAGTATTTGACTTTGTCCTGACATGCATTGTGTGAATGATGGCTGTGGTGATGTACATGGCAGAAGGGGAAAAAAAGAGGCAAAGAAAACAATACCGATTTAGCAATACTCAAGTGATACTTCATTCTAGTTTGACTAGACTGAATGGGTCAGAAAGCAGTGACAACTACATGTTAAAAGAAACTAAGAGATGTATTTATTTCTGGCCCCAACTGAGCTCTTATATTCTAGGAGATCTTTCATATGCTGCCTCCACTGTCTCTCTCATTTTCTGCCAAGGTTTTTAATCCACAAAATAAAAAAAATTGTGAAAAAAAACCTTTTTAACAAAAGTTTTAAAAGGTTTCTTTATGCTTGACAGAACACCCAGGGTTGCACCAATCAGACCTGTTTTTTAACAACAATAACTTGTATTTATATAACACTCTTCATACAGGGTAACGTCTTAAAGCTCTGAAAAGAAGTCCGATTGCAAGCTTAGATCAAACATAAGGCCAGAAAGAGACAAGCCTCCCCATGGACTGGTATAATGTATAATTGTAACATGTTTGTCTGTCACCCTTTATTCTTCTACATTTTTGTTAACTGATGGTCCCTATAGTGCACTGTAAATCTGAGACATTTGTTGGAAGATAAAGTGGATGTCATTCATGTTCGGCGAATATAACTGGAATATGTGTCTGTCCACCTAAGAAGCTTGAATCACGGTGAGAATTGTAATTCCAAATCCACATCTATTGATTGCATTACTTTGCATTTCCCCTCTGAGGTAGCACATCATAATTGGGGCAGTATGTTTTTTTTAAAATTAAGGAGAGAGCAACCATCTTTTTTTGTGCTTTGAAGGCATTTTGTTCTGGGATTTCTTAAATACATCTTAAATCTGGTTAATGGGGAATTTCATCACCTTCATCAGTGCTCCTTCATGACAAGTATATATTTTGCTTTCAAGTCCGTCACCTGTGTGTTTTGTGGTGCTGTAGAGTCTCGTGAGGCAAGTATAGGTAGTGATTGGCCGTTTGTCTGTTGTCAATGTACGCAGTGCGAGGAAGTGTTGTGTGGCACATTGGGCTTGAAGGTCTCATGGGGGCTGTTAGTAAGTCTGTCAAGTGGGTATAATGAGTCTCAAGGTAACATTTTCCATATATGATATGCAGTAGTACCACAAAGAATAGTCTTGAGGATGAGTTATATAATAGGGTGCAGAGACCAGAGCATGGATATGAAAAACATTTCAGTTATATTCACCAAACATGAATGTCACCCACTTTATCTTCCAACAAATGTCTCAGATTTACCGTGCATTATAGGGACTATCATTTAACAAAAATGTAGATGAATAAAGGGTGACAGACAAACATGTTACAATTATACTAGTCCATGGGGAGGCTCGTCTCTTACTGCTCATTTCTTCCTGGCATTATGTTTTTATGAACAAGGTTGGGTTCAGGCTTCTAGCTCACCACTTTCCTGTGTTAAATCACTGGATTAATGGATCACGTTCTGCCCTTCTACTGTCTCTGTTGCTGAAACTTATGCATTGGGTCAGAGAAAGATGCATTCATATTTAATCAAATTCCATTGCTGCTGTATCACACATACCTGCAAACCTGACACATTCTACCACTAAATTAAATTTCCCATGCCACTGATTTAGAATTGACTTTTACTTGTAGTAAATCATCTCTCGACAGCCTGAGTTTTGCCCATACAACCCACAGTAGTGATGGAAATAAATGTATGCAGAGCTAACAAAGGAGCTCTGGCACATGTATTTTGTTACTTGCACAGTACATGGTCCACAGAGTAAATTAATTCACTCAGGAAGGTCAATTTGTTCACCATTTCTGGCCTAATACTGACAACTGTATTAAGCCAGGATGCTGACCAGATTTTTCAAGCAGTTTTAATTTACACAAAATGCCGTAATCACACCAGCAGCATTCCCCATGCACACAAGGCTACCTAACCAACCAAAGAACAGTCACAAAGATTTGCTGGGGTGAGGGACATTTTTCTACTTGCTCTTTGTTCAACAAAGTTCCCTTCCTCAGTAAACACAGTAAATATAAACATAAGATAACAGTCATCAATAAGCCATCACTAAACCACATCCTATTCATAACACATTAATATGTTGTGATTTGCAATTCCTTACAGTGTGCGATGATACATTTGTAAATAAATATAAGTATCTCAAACTATAACTATACACCTCCTTTTGAAATTCCAAGGATTTCAGATTTAAGTATAGAAGAAAAATAAAAAAAGGACATTTAGCCAACAAAGCCTATGTTTTTCAACAGTCAATTTACAGTTTGACCCATTATAGACTTCCTCAATCTGTTGAAACAGATGAGGGAGTTAGATATAGCCACAATCAAACTTCCAATGAGATAAAAATCAGAAATTGCCTGTGTTTTGAAGAAATCAAATAAAACCTCCAGGAGATCAGTTTAACATTAGTCAACTGGGAACAACAACAAGCATTTATATAGCACCTTTCATGCCGGACAGCATCTCTGAGCACTTAACAATCACATTCTACAGATAACATTTCCTTGGGTTGAGCAGGGTTAGAAGTACCTAGGAGTATTTGTTCATCTTTGCATTTCTTTATGTCAGCTAGTTCATATTTAGATCACTTGATTACCATTGTATTCAATTGATTTTGATATATTTTTAACTGATTTGATTTAAGTCGATTGCTGCAGGTGTGAGAGAGAGAAATTCCTTCAATTTATAGTCTTAGTTGAAGTGCACAATTTTTATAATTTTATCCTCTAGTTTTGTGATTTGATAATTTGATAGGCGGTTTAAAATCAACTTAAATTGTACCCTTCAGTATCTTAAAGACTTAGATCATGTCTACCTTTCAATAATGTTTCTCCCTTGCAAAACAAGCTTTGTTCACCATGAGCCATTTTCTCATAACATTATTCTCAGAATTATCCCATATTCCCTGTAAAGTACTAATGCTTTTTTTGTGGGTAGAATTCCTAAAATAGTCCACGAGTTTCCAGCTGTGGCCTTATCAACAAATGCTAAAATGAGCAGTTCAATTTATAGTGAAATTTAAAATGGATAAAGAGAATTACTCCCAGTCTCCTGGCCAACAATTTTCCAGATAAAATTGATCAATCACTTCATGGTTGCTGTGAGCACTTTAGCTGCCATGCTTGCCTACAAATATACAGTCACTACACTTTACAGTGAAATTCCGTAAAGTGCTTTGAATCATGGTGATGTGTTAAATTGGATTATCAAATGCAAGGATTATTGTTATGAACATTTATTGGATTTTGTCTTTAAAAAAAAGGCCCAACTCTTTAAGCTACACACCAACCTTCTGCTTGACCTCTTATGAAGCCATTTGCTGGAAGATGAGTGGAAAGGCAGCTCAGGTATGACAATCTTCCTAATATCGTTTCCCAATTATTGGCTTATCTGATTAGACCCTATCCACAGCACTAAATGAAATGGAGAACTCAGCACGAGAGACTGATTCTTTACTCCTAACGTCATAGTGCCCTAGTGCACAGTCACACTGCTTTGTCTCTCGATTACCATTGTTTATAACAGCCCATCATTAACTGGGTATTGCCTGAGCATAGTTCATAATCATCCCAGAATCTCCACCTTGTATTAAACTATTCATAACACCTGCATTTATCCTGCAGGAAATGTAAACAATAAAATGGCTTCCCCACAGGTTTAGCCCATCGACTTAGAGAAATTTGGTTTCCTTTGAATACCATTTAACATCCTCTACAGATTGCCACAGAATGCTCTCATGGAAAATGACATTACTTCCATATGTCACCCATTCATATCTAAAAATCACATTATGAAGAAAACACAAATAAGTGCTTGATGGAAAACATGAAAACTTTTTTAAAAAAATTAAGGTTTGCAAGAAAATGCTTTCATTACATTAAATCATGGAGAACATTGCAAGTAAAGATTCCTGTCCTTCTCCACATCGATCCCAGATGGTAAGCGGGATGCAAGGAATGCCTTGCCATTATATATGGTTCTGAGTTTTGAAACCATGTTCTCTGAAAGTAACATGAAAGAGAAGACAGATAACGAGGAGCGTTTTACACGGCATTCTAGAAACAAAATCAAAGTATAGATGCTCTCCTCAATCACTGGCCCAAAAGAACTACTACAACAAGTTGCATTTATAGAGCCCCTTTCATGTTGAGGATATAACCCTGGACAGAAGATGGTTTGCAGCCGAGCTTGGTTTCTCCCCCCAACACCATCTAGATGAAATACATTATATTTTCTGTCACATGATTGCCACACTGGCAAATTGTCTGCTTATGAATAAGTCAGAAAAACATTATGTAGGAATGGACAATTCAGGGAACAAAGCTGAGCAAAAGTTCATGGGAAAATGAGCCAAAAGGGATAAGTAGGCATCAAAGTGGGCTCAGACGCAGATGCCCACAGTGGAGAGAAAATAAAAGCATCTGTAATACAAAGGTTTTTATTTTTAGCACATGGGATATGAGTGCATTCATTCAGGATTAGTCCAGAGTCAGGCAGTTCAGGCTTCAACAATCATAGGATATCCTCCAATATAATGTCCTCTCTACATGTGCACACAAACATATCCAAGAAAATAAAAAATAAATTTGGTGAGGGGGAAAATTGCACAATATACATTACATTACCTATCCAACTGCTCATGGGAAAGCAGAATAACAATGTACCATTAGGGATCTATGTTCTCTTCGATCTGGTTTGTATATTTCAAAATGAATCCAATTTGATGATATAAAACATTTTAGGTTCAATCTCTTTGTGAAAAATGTTACCTGGAGAATTTTGTTATGCATTCCGACGTTGACTGCTTTAACTAAATGATTTTTTTCCTTGACAGTTGAAGATTCAGCTTAGAAATCTTGAGAGAAATAAATATTATATTAGAGAATGGGAGAAATAAAGCAGAGCGACATAAACAGCATTTGATCAACTCACATGAAAAGTGATAGCATTGGGGTGATTTTAATGCATGGCATAAGGACATCAAGGCAAGCTCATGACAGACAGAAAACCATCAAAATGAAGCCTTGCTACAGATGTGAATGTAACTGGAATTGTATGTGAAGAGATATCATTGTGGGAAACGGCAGAAAGGAAAGCGACTGCCAGAATGCATTTGCGCACAAAACAAGACTTTGGTGATGAACTCCAGCAACCAATAATTGGCAAACACTTGGGAATATCAGGGCAGGAAACACGAGTAGCATTGCAAATTCCTGAGAGATACAAGGGTCTAATGTGGCATCCCTCTGAGAAATTACAGTCATCCCTGGGAGAAAAGAAAGCGTGACGAATTCCAACAATAAGAGTGTTTGTGAAAACCCAACAAAGAAATAGTTCAAACAGTTATGAAGAAACTGCTGCAGTATGAACGCGCCCCCAAACTGACAGAGCACAGTTGAAGCGAAGGTTTGACAAACGAAACCAATGTAGCCAATACTGGGGTGGTGGGTGGGGGGGAGAAGACAATCAATTCAGTAAGAGTATATTGTAGTTAATTCCTGTGATGAGAACAGTTGCTGCCCATTACATTGAGCAAAGTCAGCAAGTAAACTATTGGGGGAGGGGGGAAGAAACACCTTGAAATTCCCTAAATAAGCAGACAATTGCCAATCTTAATGGGAATTGCAACTAACTACCTTGGCAATTCAGTCAATTTAAGGGGATATTTTCAAGAGGCAATAGAATTCCAATAAGTCACAGGGGATCTCCAAAAAAAAAATTGGACTGAATTGGTCAATTCCAGTGAGAGGAGTAACAGAGCAATCGCCGTGAGAAGAGAGCATTGTAGAGAATAATTGAGAAAGCCTGGTCAGATAATGTGAAACACTGGAAGAAAGTGTGTGGCTAAACCAATAAAGAAATATTGCAGCACTTTCATACAAGGAGAACCATCCAGCATATTCTTGCTAACAACAAGCATTAAGTGAGAAATCCTGCTAGATGTGATATAGCACCAGGAGTCAAGGTGAACTGGGAAGCGTAGTACATACTGCAAAAAACAGCTTGCAGCTGTACTGTCATGATTCCCTTCAAGAATTGAGGCAATCATGTCACTGGCCTCTGTGGGCTGCACAAAAATGTATCTTTGGCCTGATGGCACGTTTCTAAAATTGTGAAAGACAATGTTCTCTCATCCCAAGCTCTGTACTACCATAACCACATTGCTAAATGAATGCTGCTCCTGTCCGGTTGCACGAACTGTACGAGTGAATAGACAATGATGCAATTCAACCCACATCATCCTCAGGAGCACAGAGCATTGAAACAGGAAGGAGGTAAACATGAACTTGGCAATATAGTTAGCACAGTAATCTTCAAATTATGTTTTTTTTAACAATGGCACAATTCCTCATCGGAATCCAAAAGTGTTGCGATAAATAATTTTGTACCTTCAACAATCCAGATCCCTGCTGGACTATATTATCTGGCCTGCATAGCTTATATTAATTACAATTTATCCATTATCACATCCAAAGTATTAGTAGTACCTAGTATAATGCAAATAAGCTCCAACCTAAAGTTGGGATCCAATGCGGTCTTAATCAAATTTAGGAAAATACTTAAGTTTGCACAATATAAACCTTCCAATAAATGAGGATGTGAATTTAATAATTAAAACAATAGTACACTATGATCATAGAGTAATAGAGACAATACAATTGTTCTCCTCCAATTTTTTTTCACCTTCCTGAAGGCATTCAATTCATTATTTAATCCTACTTTTCCATGGGCACCAGTTGCCCTACCAGATATTATTCACATGTTAACTTTTGGGGAGTGCCTGTTGGCAAGGTATGTGACCTCAGGAAGAATTACAGGCAGACCTGACCATGTACTCACCCAACATTCATCTTCTAACAAAGATTTTAAAACAAAATTATGTTATAAACTAAGAAATAATGATGAGGAGCAGGTACTGTGGTTGATTTCGCCACTTCAAGATCTCTATCAGGGAGTAGATTGACTGGCAAGGCAGGAATGACTAGACATCAATCAGCTTAGTGACAAATGGTACATTAAGGCAAATGCATACCAGAATTGTTATACTTAACGAAACCATTGGAGGAAGCACTGTAAAGATTCTGAATCTAGTTACGTTTCTTCCATCAAGTCCATCATTTTTACTGGGCATTCAAATTGACTTTGATTTTTTTCAGTAGGCTAGAAGTTGAAAGCAGTATTAAACAACCTGATCTCTTGAGTCTTTCTACCATCAAAAATGGAACTGGACTGCTGCACTACGATGGTTATTGATGTGCTTCCACAATCCAAGTGACCAAAGGAAAATAACTTTCCTGGGCATTGGAAAGATTATTTTACTGCAAGAGACCAACAACAACAACAACAACAAGATTCCATTTATAAAGCACCTTTCACGTCAGGAGGACGTCCCAAGGCGCTGCACAGTTGGGTCATGACCATGTTCATATTCTCACCAAATTCAATACGACTCTGCGTTCACTAAGGTTTAGTGGGTTTACCCTCTGCATAATAAGCGCCATAATCTGGATCATTCCTGCTCTGCACATCACATCGTGAAATTCTTTGGTAAAGACCACATTTTATGTCATTTTAATTTATAAGGCCTCACTTGCAGCAATTTAAGACGCTTGAACCAATTACTGGGACTATGTTTTTGCTGGAGGGCTTAATTTATCACCAATGAATTAACCATGGAAGAACAAAAAAGAGCAGAAAACAGTGTTGTGACAGTTCAGAGGTAACATGGTAATTACATATAGTTACCATCACAATAGCTTTAGCACCAAAACTAAGGCAATTCCAACCTATAAAATTAGTGCTGTAATTACTGCGGGAGGACATTCATCTATTTTAATTGTGAGAGCACCCCTCTCCTATATAATATCATGTCCCAGTTGAAGAATACATTTAAATATTGTACCAAGTTAAAGATTAATTCTGAACAGCATGCCCAAGACCAAGATTTCTCTTAGTCATGGCCTGCAAGACTATTTTGTCTTAAAGATCACACAGAATTGTGGAAAACTCTTTAATCTGCATTTGGAAGCCAGTCTCCTACATATCTTTTTTAATTTTGTAGTTTGACCAAACTTGAGGGATGCTCAGTCAGGTTAGATATTTTCAAAAATCTGTATTCTGTGCTCTGTACATAATTGCTAAGCATTGAATGAATCCAAGTGAAGTAATAAGAAAATAAACCCCAGCAAAAATCCCTATGGTAAATACTGCAAGTACTGACAGACACTCTGATAAAAGATCTAGTGCACTGCTGATAATCTATAGGAATTAAATCCAGGGCATTGTAGCATTTCAGTCCTAGAAAAAAGAGCACTGCTGGAAGTCTGTGAGAATGGAGTTCAAGAACATAATAGTGCTAATGGCAAATATCCGAGAAATTAGATTTTTTACAGAGAATTACATCAAGACACAATTACACTGCACTGAACCCCATAGAGAAAGCAGCATCATAGTAATCCCAATTGCAAAAGAAAAGATAATGGCAAATCTGTAAGAAATCTCTCTGATGGCTCAATGGGCAAATCATCATCTAACATGATACAAAGCCATTAAGATGAGGCAAGGTTCCAGATGTGATCCCCGATATGTAGAGAGTTACCTGATGTGAAGTACAGCAGGAAGGAGAAAATAAGTCACACAAGGTTTCAGCTCCACATACCTATATTCAGTGACCTCTACTGCAAGTTCATGTGCTGATATTGGTCAAAGATGAGATTGTTTGGAGCTTGAGCTACAAAATTTAAATAATCTACTTATATTCACTACAACAACATAACTTGGATTTATATAGCGCCCTCCACGCCCGACGGCGTCTCAGAGCGCTTCACAGTAACAGATCACGGGATATAGAGCTCAAATATCCCTAACATGTCTGTGCCTTGTGGATCTACAAATAATGTATGGAATGGAAGCAGGCTACTCGGCCCAACTAGTCCATGTCTGTGTTTATACTCCACACGAGTTTTCACCTATCCCTTACTCCCTTCCATACCCTTCTATTCCTCTCTCCCTCATGTGAAGTACTAGCTTCCTCTTGAATGCAACTGTACTATCTGATTCTGTGCTAAAGCAGGAGTTGTTGACATTGGGAAAGGTGTGGGATAAAACTGCAGGCAGAGTGAATAAGAAACAATAATGCCGTGATAGGAAATTCGAACACTCTGTGAAATATTTTAAAAAATAGTGCAGTGAAATCCTGTTCAAAATTACTATATTGCAATAAAATCTGCATCAGAATGTTGCAGTGAATTTCAAGTAAAATTAAGCACCAAGGGGCAAAAGCCAACAAAGACACCATTCCTTTGAGGTGAATCCTTATAAGCAAGGAGAGAATGACAATGAAGTGCTCAGATTAACTGCAGCAAATCCTTTGATGAAATAAATGCCGCAGTGATCTTTTCAAAAACAACAACAGAAAAACATGTGAGAAGAAGGGAGTGCTTCAGTGAATCTCTGCTAGAAGCAAGAATGAATCCCTGTGGGAAATGTAAGTGTGGTTGCAAATCCCTGCAGTAAATTGAGCTGCTGGGATGAACCAGAGAATTGAGAGTGTTGTATTTAATCCCTTTTGAAAAACAAATATCATTGTAATTTCCTGGAAGAAATCACTGTGTTGAAATAGGCAATGTGAAACACCAGACTGCAATTGCTGCAATAAAAATGCAGCTTTATGAATCAGGGTCTCTTCCATGCTTTAATGAGTAAATGCATGTGGTTTAGCACTGAGTCATACTGTTAATGAAGGTGCCAGGTTCAAACCCTGATATGTGCTCCATTTGTTTGGGGCACTCCAATTGACTACATAATGCTCGTGATGGGGATCAGCTTTGAGGCTGGGGGAAGAGAGAAGAGAGAAGAGGAGGAAAGGGAAAGCGAAAGCAAGAAAACAAAACAAAATTTAGGGCAGGTTTCATTCATGATAACTAGTCCTGCTGAAGTGTGCACGTGTGGACTTCAGGCAAAGGTCAGACTGGGCCTCAATATCTCATAATTGAATACATTGTTAATACTGATGCCCAGCAATAAGTTAGCAGAAATCAGAACACATTGGAACAACTAGAGAAGGCAAAACAAAATCAGATATGAAATATATATTCAATAATTATCTCAATTTAAAGCAAAACAATTCTTCAAACCCATTGTGGTTTCTTACCTACATGTCCTTGTAGAGCAAGAACTCTTAAAGCTGAGTGAATGCTCTTTCATACTGAGGGAACACTGAACATGATTGCTTCATAGCTGCAATAGGAATGCCTCCGCTTGAAAAATGACACTCAGAAACGTGAGTGTTCAGTTCCTTATTGTTTGTAAACCATAGAATTAAATAAATGAGTGAGTAGATCATTCATAATTAGAGACATATTTGTTGCCATGGTCACCTATGCTGGTGAGCAAACCATTTACTTAAAAAAACTTATGTAAAGAAGGCAATTGAGATTGTTAAGGCCTTGTTGAAGGCTGGCAAATCTGTGCAGCTGGCAAGCCTTATCAAACACTCGTTATTTGTTCCAGCTCTGACCCTGGGTTCAAAAGCCTGCAGCAAATAGCAACATAATGGCAAGTAAGCAGAGCAAGTAATCGTTCCTGTTTCTGGTATCTCTACCTGTTTCCCATAAGTCTTTCTTTCTGAGTTCAGTGCTGAAAGTTCAGTTAGTGCTGCCTCAAATTTATCAAAGTGGATCCAGAAACAAATGTGTTTGAAAAGGATCACACATTTAGGAAAATAACAATGATGTACAGAAACCTCTGGCTGTTTTTCAATGAGACGATCTTGATGAGAAGATATATCCATAACCACTCATTTCATGCTAACCAACGTGTATTGGGGACTTAATGGTTACTGAATTCTACTGAGAGCTGTTTGTCATTTGGTTTCACACTGTCTGCACTTCTTACTTAAGATGGAGTGGATACAAGCAGCAAGACTGGATGTTGCACTAACCTTATAGTGATGCGGGAAGGAGTTTAGAAGCGCAGAATGAACTACCTGCGAATGACTGAAGAGCAGTGTCTCAGAAGACGATGCACTCGGGGAGGCTGTGAGAGAGCTGTGCTACGTCCAGTATAGTAAATAACACTTGTATTTAATTACAGTGCCTTATTGCATCAAAATATCTCAAAGTGCTTATCAAAAAGAATTATAATGAGTGAACGCTATTTGGTAGGAAAATGCAGAAATTCCCCACCCATACACAACAAAAATAAGATGCATAGCCAATTATTATTTCTTTGGGGGGGTGATTTTGGATAAGCAAGGATGGGGAATAAATCAAAATCAGAAAAGGTAGGGAGGTAATGAGGTCTGGAGAGCGGCAGACAATACAATACAAAATACAATACAAAATTAGATTTGTTTAGCGCCTTTCACGTTGGGAGGCGTACACTCATTTGCTCAAGGAAAACCTCTAGGTACATGCCAACATTGGAAGCATTCCCTTGTGGTAGTGAGGATTATCACTGCTATAAATTTCCATGCCACGGGAAGTTTCCAAGCTCCACTGGGATCATCCCTATCCTGTGACAATTGTTTGACACATGCTGCCTCACTGATGTTACAGAAACTCAGAAAGGAGCTTAATTGACAGGAGCTTCATGAGCAGTGCAATTGCACTGTGGGATTTCAGTGCATAGAGATGAGTGATTGAACCCATATTGCTGTTGTGGCACAAATGAAAAACCCTACAGTATTTTGTGGGTCACCACTGTGCGCAATTGGCTGCCGCGTTTTCCCCACAAAATATACAGTCAATTCACTTTACAGTATATTCTGTGAAGCGCTTTGAAACATCTCAAAGACGTGATAAGGCGCTGTATCAAATGCAAGGATTATTATTATAAGAAGAGTATATTTGTGAACTTGCAGAAATCACATCTGGTACGCAAGTACACGGTAGCAACAGCTCCCCTCTTTACATTTCCATGTTTTAGACTTCAAACAACTCCAAATTGAAAGTTTTCATTTTTAAAAAAGTAAAATTCACTAGGCTGATCTCTCACCATTTAGCACCACACAGTCATATTTCAGTCCTCCTTTTCAAACCGAGAACATTGCAGTGTTTTTTGAATTATCCACATTTGATAATCCTTGGCGAAGTTATCATTCTTTAAAATCGTGTGGTGGTCACAATGAGATATTACCACGGTACCAAGAAATTCCTCTGCAAAACCCTAAGGGATAAATAGAAGTTGGGTGCTCAGAATGTAGTTTCTAATTAAACATCACATTCAAAAGATTAAGATAATGCATGTTTAAATTTTGTCATTACTTTAGTTTTGACATATTGGTTTTAGGACATCCCTTAAGGTGCCACCTCTTCTTATCCCACATGTATCTCATTTGCATAACAGCAATTCCACTAATTAGAGTAGGTTGGTTGGGGTTGATAATTATATAATCTATCCATATTTCTATTCTTTATGTCAGTAGCCCAGTATCTGACATGTTCATTTAATTAATACCTGATGCCAGAATTAAAGGTTTTTTAATGACCTAATTTGTTTCCAGTTTGGGGTTTATAGATCCTGCTGTATCTGCTTCTATTTCTGGAAAGCAATTTTTTGACACTGTGGCAGTGCCACAGATCATAGGTCTAAATGAGATTCTTATTCGGTATATTTCTGGCAATAAGATAGATAAGAAAACCTGATCTAATCGGAACTGATTGAACCTTATAGAGTTACAGTGGAAGAGTGTTTTCTTGTTATAATTTATCAGGATATACAGCTTCATATTGTACTGATCAACCTGTACGGGTCACCTTGTGCACCTTCCAATCTGGCTCAAATCATTTTCAAATGCCAGCCTATGCACAAGCACAAGCTATCTTAGGCTGGAGGAGTGGAGGAGGCTTTTTTGGAAATTAATTCAAATAGTGCTCAGTCCAAGTAGAAAAAGTCCCCAAACCAGTGAAAACACAATATAATTATTTTTTATGCCCACCCCACCCTCCCCAAGCGCACACATGCTTGCCCTCCAAATTATGTTCTTGTGCTTGTTGTTGGTTCTTGAAATTAATTGCTACTTCGGAATCCTATTTTCTGCATTGTAAACTAAAATTGAAGGGTTTATGATCATCATACCGAAAATCAATAAATATTTCCGTGTGTTTTGTTCTGTGGGAGAGTTACGCAGTTTTAGAAAAAATGGAAGGATTATAAGCGAAACAGTTGTCTCCATTCGACAAAGGATGAGAATGGTTTATAATAATAATAATCCTTGCATTTGATATAGCACTTTTCACGTCTTCTAGACGTCCCAAAGCGCTTCACAGAATATACTGTAAAGTGAATTGACTGTATATTTGTGGGCGAACGCGGCAGCCAATTGCGCACAGCAGTGTCCCACAAACAGTCATGGATTGAAAATGACCAATTTATTATTGCTTTGTTTTTTGGAGGGATTATTATTAGGCGTGTGGAGTAAGGAAACTTGCCCAAGGTTTCGCCCTGCCTGGAATTGAACTCAGGTCTCTCACTTGCAAAGCGAGTGCTCCAACCACTGAGCTACAAGACTCCACGTTTAATTATTTGTTGAGTTAAGAACTGCTTTAATGTGAAGTAATTTGCCAAATCGTTCTTAAAATGTATAAAAAACCTAGAACACCAATGCTGTATAAAGCACATGGGTTTTGAGTCTGTTCAAACTAATATGTAAAATATTGAACATTTCCTGTGTAAAAACGTTCATTAAATGTAGCTTTCCTGCTTTTAAAACAATTACACTGAACGTATAGATATATCAGATTGTATATCAAAGTACTAACTTGCTCCATCAAGCTTTCCTCATAATTACACTAAAGAAATACATTTGGTCTAATGAATAAATATTTTTAAAATATGTTGTATTGAATTACAAATATAGTATTCCTTTTCAAAACAGTCTGTATCGCATCAAAAATCATCAGCCCATTAAAGTGATTCATCCCATCCTATTGCATCAAAACATTTTGTTTCTACAAAGATGTCTCTTGCAATACATTATTCAAAGTCCTGTAACTGTAAATGGAGTGCACCGTTCGAGTAACTCTTCCCCTATCCCATTCCCATGCAGCACTACGTTGGTAAACGCTTTAATTCATTGGAGTACATCCCATCTGATAGTTCAGTGGGTAAATACACTGTCCCCATGTGATACCAAGTCACACATGGTTTCATCTCTGTCCTGAGATCAGTTAGGGTGCTACAACTGGGTTCAGCAACTCTGTGGTCTTACTCCTGATCGCCATCCACGTTTACCTACTGGATGATGTACAACAGATAATAATAATAATCCTTGCATTTGATATAGCACTTTTTACATCTTCTAGATGTCTCAAAGCGCTTCATAGAATATACTGTAAAGTGAATTGATTGTACATTTGTGGGCGAAACGCGGCAGCCAAATGCATACAACAGTATCCCACAAACAGTCGTGGATTGAGTGAAAAAATTATCATTTTTTTTGAGGGATTATTATCCCCAGAAAAGCAATCTGCCAATCGACTAACAACTGGGTTCCTATTTACTGCTAGGTAAACAGAGGTGTGTGGAGTAAGAAAACTTGCCTAACATTTCGCCCTTTCGGGAATCGAACCCAGGTCTCTCACTTGCGAGGCGAGTGCTCTAACCATTGAGCTACAGGACTCCACAGGATATAATATAAATACAGAATTGAGCTCAGTTATGATGCCCTCTTTGGTCAAACAGCTTGCCAACACTCACTGTCTAGAATGGTCACATTAAGAAGGGGCACGTATATGAGTTACTGAAGGTGTCCATTAAGCCTACACAGCAGCATGGATCAGTGCCTTCAGAATCAGAGGAGATAATTGAATTAGATCTTTAAGAAATATCTATAGTTACTTTTAATGTGATGTCCAGAAAGGTTTCTAGGTTAGCAACATCCAGCACCACCACAGTAGGTCAGGAAATGGTAATTCTCAGGTTTTGGATCATGTGCTTTCTTAGTCCCAGACCAATCGTACCAATTTCATTGCCTTGGCGCCATATTCCCAACACAATCAAACTCTTGATTTTTTGATGATTTATTGTAAATTTAGTGTAAATTTCTTCACCTCAGCTGGTAAGGTCACAAACATACAATGGGCCTCAAAATGGATTTCTGCATGTTTGCTGGCAGAAGGTTGTACAATATTCTTCGCTATTTTGCAAAGTCAGAGTCACTACTTCATGGATGAACATCTTGATGGGATAAGGTGCAACACTTCTATAGTATCTCCAAAGGGAAACAAACTGAGTTGCTGTCACCAACAAATCCTTGCGCTATCTATCAACTTCAATCATTGAGAAGATTATTTTTCACTATGATCTTCCTATCAAAACCATAAGGTAAGTTATTCTGATTCCCACTTACATGGCCAACTTCTCTTTTGTGCCAGATTTTTCCTCCATGTCTTAAATTTAGATTCCACCTACCCTAAATCCATATTCCAGATGTATTCCTTTGCAGTTTCACTTACCTCTTTTGTCTTCATTCCTGATGTAGTGCTATTGGTGCAGCAACCTCTTGTAGTCACCAACCTTCTCCCCACCCCCTCTCCATTATCCCAGTCCCATGAATACACATACAGATATTTAAGGCTGAAACTTTTTCTCTTACATTGTTCCCTTGTGGGGCTCAGAATCAAGAGCTAAGACCTTTCCAATCCTCACAGATGCCATATCACAATGTGAGCTTATCTGTGGTTGGGCCATTTTGTGTAATAGTCCTAATGGGCATCTTTACTGCAGAACATTACGAGTACAAAGCAATAACAAACCACCAGTTGCCACTAAATAATCAGATCCCTGAATCTGCTCTGTATTATCTTGGTGATCGGAATAAAGACAGCATGTACAAACATAAATTCACAGACACTGCACTTTGAAACAGTTGCAAATTTGCAGCTGATTAGCATCAAATGGTCAAATGTAAGAAAGTGTGAAGCTATTTAACCCAATGAATAGTTTGTGATAAAATCTATTAGCTCTTGACCTTGGAGTTGGCCTGACCTACAAAGCAGGAGATTCACATCAGACTGATGTAAACAACAGATACAAATCTCCCAGTCTCCTAGCCTTTTCTGCAGGAAAGGAAAACTCCGTGCATGCATTAGTCTGGTAAGTTAATACCGTCTGGTATATGAACTGAATCAGAGCAGAATTAAGCCTAAACCCTGGGAGATCACATTCAGTTCATATCATCTTGATTCAAACTGAATGGCATCTCTGCAGGGGGGAATGTAGTATTAATAGGGCATTCACATCAGTGAGCTGCGCACTTGACTCAAATTCCGAGATGTAGGAAGATTTACACTGCTAGACATTGAATCAAAGTGCTTTTAAAAAAAAAAGCCCCAAATCCAGAATGTCAGAACTAGGGAGCTTTTACCTTCCACCAATTGCAAATTTGATTTCTCCCAACGCTTATGTTACAGATGAAAGAAGAGTAAAAGTTCTATTCAGTGTAGGAAGTTAATGCAAAATAAACAGTCAAAATTCACTAATAAGGCCAGCAAATGGACTCACAAGTGAGTTTTGTATTGCAACAACAATTTATACTCATTGGGAGGATGTCTCAAATCTCTTGACAGAGCCGAGTGGGAACCCATGTTGAGGTGGGGAAAGCTGAACTAGGCAAGGGGGAACAGTGACCAAAATTATGATAGAAAAGAAAGGTATAAGGTGGGCTTTAAGATGGGGAGGGATGGGGTGAGACTGAAGGATTGCAGATGAAATTCCAGAGAGCATGGGGCAGAATGGCAGCCCTCTAATGGTGGGGCAGATTGGGCAGGAGAAAGCAGGCGATGTTAGCTGAGTGGAGGGTGCAACAGGGTGGGTGGGTGGGAGAGTTGTTGGAGATTGCATAGGTAGGGTGGGGCAAGGCAGTGGAGGGATTTGAATGAAAGGGCAGGGATTTTGAGTTTGATCTGCAGGGAGGAGCCATATATAATGAGCTGCAAAAAACATATTACATTAATAGGTGATTTTTAAGGTGAGTCTCCACAGTTTGAAAAAATACCAGGTAACAATTACCAATAGAAGAGAAACAGAAAGCCAAATAAAAGTGTAGATGTTCAGTGTCAGCAAAGGGGTTGGCTAGAGATAACAGATGAACGAATAGTTCAGCCACAGGATTTTAATGGCCCTGCTTTTACAATTAGGTTATCATTTTTAATAATGTAGTTAGACAACCAGAAATCAGTTGCACATCAAAATAAATGAAGTTAAGAAAAATGTAATTATTTCGTCCTTGGTTGCAAGACCAATAATACTTACGCAAGCAAAATGAACAAATTATGGAAAGGAAAAAAAAATCAATACTCCAGCAAAATATAACTGCGCAGAGGAAAATAGCAAAACAACCAGTATATAGAATACAAGAGGAAGTATGAGTGAGCACACAAAATAGTAACATTCACAGTAAGGACACAATGACAGAGATTAAGCACTGGGTTTGCGTTCAAGGAAGGATCTGCGAGTTTTCTATTTGTGAGTTCAATCCATTATTGCATGCGGCTTGCTAAGTACAACAGTGGATATAGGCTTAGCATAAAGCAGTGCAACCCAAAAAAAGGAAATTATAATGGAGGCTTTAGCTTCTTTCAAATATCTCACGCACAACAATTCTTCGTGCCACCCATGGAAATGGCAGTAACCCCTGATGCGAACTGTGACCTTTGTTTGATGGGCATCATTGCAATAATTCTCAAGATGAAAGTTTATCAAACCATTAAATTCACAGGCAAAACAAATATGCACAAGTAATATGCGGAAATGACTTTTCAGAGCACTGAATCAAAGTCAATTTGCAAAGTGTATGGAGGCCCAAAAAATACTGTATGAGGAGAAATTACATGTTACTTCACAGCAAGTTGCTAAAACAACAACAACTTGCATTTATATGGCACCCATCACACGGGGTAGCATCTTAGAGCACTTAATAGTGATGGTGCCTGAAGCCAAGCGCAGGTGGGGCGAGGGAGGAGGTGTCCGTAAGCATGGTCGAAGAGGAAGGCTTTCTAGCGTGAAAGGTTCATGGTTTTCATGAGAAAGTACATGCGATGGAGAAGTTTTTAAAATATCTTACTTCATTTTTAACGTATCAGTGTCAGCTACAAGCGATGAATTTTGATACAATTGATATCATGGTTGTATTTGTAAACCAATGAGTACGAATATTAATGAATCTACAGATTCTTAGCTACGTGAACTAAATTCATATGACCTCTCAACAACAACAACAATAAAAGTACATTTATATAGCGCCTTTCACATCGGGAGGATTTCCCAAGGCGCTGGACAGACAGAGTTTTGGACTCAAGCTAAAGGTTGGGGTGGGGGAGGGAGGAGGGCAGGGTGGGGGGAAGCAGGGAGATCGAAAGCACGGTCAAAGAGGAGGGTCTTGAGGTGGGTCTTGAAGGTGGCGAGGGAGGGGGCAAGACGGAGGGACTGCAGGATGGAGTTCCAGAGGGTGGGTGCAGAGTGGTGGAAGGCCTGCCCGCCGATAGTGGGGCAAGCAAGGTGGGGGAAGTGAAGTGGAGGGAGCGAACAGGATGGTAGGGGGTTAGGAGGTCGGAGAGGTACGGTGGAGCAAGACCATAGAGGGCTTTGAAGGTGAGGACCAGGATCTCTGTATCTCTGTGTGATGGGAAGCCAGTGGAGTTGGGCAAGGATGGGGGTGATAAGGTCACAGAGCCGAGTGTGGAAGAGAACATGGGCTGCAGAGACCTGGATGATCTGCTGCCTGTGGAGGGAGGAGTTGGGGAGGTCGGGCGACGTTGCGGAGTTGAGTATCATCCGCAACATGGAAGTTGACCCCATGTCTGCGGATGATGTCACCAAGGGGGAGCATATAGATGTTGAAGAGGAGGGGACCAAGGACAGAACTGAGGAACACCGCACGAAAGGAGAGGTGGTGGATGAGGATAGAGTGGTTGACGGTGTCAAAAGCAGCAGAGAGGTCAAGAAGGACGAGGAGGCAGAGGGAGCCCTGGTCACAGATGAACAGAATGTCATTTGTCACTTTGACCAGGGCAGTTTCTGTGCTAATGGTGGCACGGAAGTCCGATTGGAGGGGTTCGAGAAGGGAGTGGAGGGAGAGGAAGGAGCGAAGCTGAGAAGCAACAACTCGTTCCAGACCTTGGAGAGGAAGGGGAGGTTGGAGATGGGGCGCTAGTTAGGGAGTAGAGAAGGGTCCAGGGAGGGTTTTTTAAGGATAGGAATGATGACAGCGTTTTTTAAAGGGGTGGGAACAGTACCAGAGGACAGGAGAGGTTAACAATGTCAGGGAGTAGAGGGGCAAGGAGGTGGAGCTTGGAGGTAAGGAGCGGGGTAGGGATGGGGTCGAGGGTGCAGGTGATGGGTTTCATACAGGTTATGGTGGTGATGACAGAGGAGGGGGAGACCAGTTCAAAGGTGTGGAAGGAGGTGTGGGTAGGAGCTGGGGTGGGAGGAGGAGATGGGGAGGGGGTAGTAGTTGCAGTGGCAGAGGCAGCTGAGCGGATTCCCTTGATTTTGGATTCGAAGAGGTCCATCATTGTCTCGCAGTTGGCATTTAAATTCCGCAACCACAATATACAAATTTTGACTAATAGGCAATTGATGGGTGAAGAGGAAACACGACAATAACTTGCATTTATATAGCTCCCTTCACACCGGACGGCGTCTCAGAGCGCTGACACATGAGAAGGTTAGCCTCAATGAAATGATGGACGTTCAGCCAATTTATCATGAAGTATCCTGACAGCCGCTAAGAAAGCCTCACAGCCAAGGCTGTCCAGCCTGGTCAGCAGCACAAAAGAAGTCTTTTTTGCAAAGCAATTGATGTGATCCTAAAATATCTATTACATTAATTCAGATTTTTCGAATCATTAGGATAAACTTGTCACTTAACTGCTTTTTTGGGGGTGGTGAATGGAGCGTAGCAATTAAACCAGAGTATTTCATTGTCAACTTAAACACTACGGTGTGAAGGCAGTATCATTACATAAAAACAAACAGAATATAAAAGGAGCACATTGTATTGATTATTTTGATGTGGGAAGGTTTATAGAACTGAAATATAGATAAAAGGATAAAGAACAATTCATAGCAGTAGATTCCTGGAGGTAAATGACCATTATTAATGATTGATTAAAACTGACTACAGACCTGTGCCCCTGAAGATTAATAGCTTTGGATGGATTGGAGGGAATGGATGCTTAGTAGACGGTTTTCTAAATAAGAGTTTCAGCTCTTTAATGTAAATCTTTTTGCTGTTACGGTAATTAAAATTTTACAGTGATGATTTGTTGTGTTTTACCATAACTTGGATCACTAAACTCTGACAGGTTTACTATGTTAACTAATACAGAATCTAAACTCTGCTCCACACCTCTTCGTCACTGAGCTTTGTGCAATAACCACTTGTATATTTGGGTAATAAAAGCTGCACAAACCACAGACTCAAGGCTTTTGCCATTCTTTGCATCAGTAGAAAGTTTGAGATCCAATGACTGCTTCGAAGTTTAGTTAATAATTCTACACTATATTTAACATGAAACAAATATTTGTTTAGCTTACTTGCTTAATTTGGAATACAATTGAAATATCGTGTAATACATACAATTACAGAAACTTTAACCATTGATATCATTTTAATTAGGTTTGGGGACTATAATCATTACTTTGCTAAATGATTATGATGATCATAACAATAAGAATGAAGCAATATTTCCAGCAACATCACAGTTTAATGCTCCCATGTAACACAGTATTTACACAAGGGAATATGCCATTTGAAATTAAAATGCAGAAGACCTAAGCTCCCTGGTAAAGCCACTGCCTGCAGTGAAACTGAGCTGTACAGATCTGAAATGTCCTAGATTTGCTTCCCCTGTCTGTGCTTAGCATAAGCTACAGTGGCAGGTGATGTGCTGTAATTGACTTCAATGTCATAATAATAATCCTTGCATTTGATATAGCGCCTTATCACATCTTCGAGATGTCTCAAAGCGCTACACAGAATACTGTAAAGTGAATTGACTGTATATTTTGTGGGCATCATGGGCTACAGAAAGGGGGGAATATTAGTAAGGGTTCCCTCTCCCATTTACTATGCAGTGGGAATTTATATGTGAGGGCTTCGGGTGAAAATGTGATCATGCCAATCTGTAAAGATACCCATAGTCAAAAAATGTGCCTACACAGCACATGAAGGCAAGCCAATGGGGGAAAATCGTTCCCCAGCATAAGCTTGTGCCTACAGAAAAGGAAGGCAGGAAAATTGAACAGGGAATAGAAAGCAATTTACCTGGTACTCCATAATTGCATATGAAGCGTTTTAATTGGAATCCTTGGTGGAAACAAAATTGCCCAGTACATCAAAACATCCCCAATCCATTAGTATTGATTTCAATACATTAGAAATCAGTTGGAAGCTTTCGAATAGATTTCCTGTGTTATAAAGGAAAAGGTGCCATCAACCATGTCCAAATTTATTGGCAGCACCTGAGTTATTGAAAAGTGAATCAACACCGCATGTTATGCTCTTCTGAAAACCTGAAGCAAATTCTGATGCTAATTTAGAAATCCAACTTAAATCCAACCAAACTTGTGCTTTGCCCTGTTATAAGGTACATGACAATGCTGGAAAATTTTGAATTGCATAGTTTGAAAAGAGAAGGTGAAACTGCAGAGCAAAGCAGTGTGGCAGTGAAATGCATTGCTGCTCTGACATGGCCAAGATTTAAGCCTGGGACATTCTTGGGCTGCACAGAATAGCACTATACCATAACATTTGCTCAATGAGCCATTGAAGAGCATCGCTCCATTAATCTTCATCTCAAATCTTTTCCATCTGTTGTGCAACCAATTACAACTGACTGCTACAGGGGTCTTCAACCTGTCGTCGCGATTTACTTCTTGGAGCGTCAAGAAGTGGGCGGTCAAAGCCTGCCCCAGTCCAGGTGATCTTCCAGTAGCTATGGTTTTCTTCACCAATGAATAAAAATTCAATAAAGAAAAATTTGTTTTCTGGGTGACCACAAAGGTTGGCGAAGACTGGAGGCTGTCAAGAAAAGGCCCGCTGAACATTCACACTAGTCTAGGTAAGTCTGTGTTCAATCAATAGTTTGTTCCCTGTTTTTTTCTTGATTGAATATTTCTTGATTTATGGGCATAAGTCAAGAATATCCAACGGTGAAAATGTATTTTGTTGGCTGACCAAAAAGGTTGGCCACCCCTTGTTTTGACTGTCCTCTGTCACAAGCTCAGATTTTTTGCCCGGAAGCATCCTTTTATTGTGCCCAATTTAAAATATAGGTAAATAGTACACCTCACCTAGATTTGGGCCTTCATCCAGAGAGGTAACAATATATGTACTTCATTAAAGTAATAAAATGCAAAATATTGATTATGAATAATATTTAATTTAGAACCACAAAATTGAGTTTTTTAACCTAAATGTTCTATCAGGCTAATAGCCTCCCATTTAATGTTATGCTAATTACATAATGGTAATGTAAACTGTCAGCCATAATTAAAATGTTGAGCCTAATGGGCCATTGGCATATAACGCTAAAATTAATTTGCTGTGAAAATATGTAGCTTTACAGTAGATTTAAAGGCTAAATAAATTTAAAATGTGCAGACAATATTTTAGAAGCCATAGAAATTTACGGCACAGAAGAAGGCCATTTTGCCTGTTGTTTAAGCTATTTAGCTGACTCTTTTGAGGGCAATTATCTCAGTCCCATTTACCTACAGTTTCCCCATAACCTCAGAGTTTACTCATAGAACCATATAAAATAGTACATTTTGGATCAATGTATTTGTGGGAATTGGACTCACAATTAATCCCAAATTACATATATGTCATGTAAAAACATAACAAAACAGACATATTCAGGGATGGTTTAAAGAGGAGATAAACATGCAGCAGCAGTGATACAAATGTGTTCATATTTGATACGTTCAAAAGAAAACCCTCGCCTCCTTCAGATTATTTGCAAAATTTGCACATTTATTTACTGTCAAACAAGTGTTAAAATTGTACATCGGGTATTAGTGGTGTGGTTTCAGTATTAACAGGAATACACAAAAAAGATGATGGAAGCAAACGTGTGCTGGAACCATTTGGATCTGCTTTAGACTGTGCTAAATAAATAAATTTCTGAGGATGTCGCAGAATAAAACATGGTAAGGTGACATCCACGGTTCAACAGTCCATACTGCTTCTTTGATTAACTGGACAAGATTGTTACAACGGTACTTCAAGTGCCATTTGCCCTCTCCCATTCCCCCCGCAAAGTACTGTATATTACATTAAAAGAAATTAACCTAATATCACCAAATTGTGCAAGGCATGGCATAATTGGCTTAACTACATAGTAAAGATTCCAGTAGGAGTTTTAACTGGCATAAATGATACAATTCTTTTGGCCAATATTTTTAAAAAATCAGAACTGCTGGACAGCATTCCTGATCCTTATATCAGAGAGGGAAATAAAAACACTGCTTACAAGAATAGGCGAAATGAATTGGAAATGGGAAAGCTCCTCATTTAAATCTACACAATGAACAAAGTTTAAGAAAGAAAAAAACACAGTTTATATCATATGTGCAACCAAGAACTTTACACAATAGTTCATCATTTTTTTTAAATTCTCTTAAAGATCATTTATATTTAAGTTTGACATGTATTTGTTTATTTTACACTAGCAATACAACAAAATATATTTTCTTTAGCCAATTCTCAGTGAGAACAGACAACTGTACAGCTGAGGAAAGGTGAGGAATAAGGCCTGTGGCTGGACTGCTAGTAGTTGAAGAGGTTTCCTTATTCGTAAACTGGATGGAGGCAACCGTTGTTAACTGAAGAATGATGCAAAGCTCTTCCTGCTTTCAACAAAGTCTCTCCAGGAGTATTAAGGTACAATAGATAACTTTCACAGGGTTCTGAGACCTGTCTCTTGGAGATAATGCAAGGCTGGGGGAGGGGAAAAAAAACAAGATGCAACCATATATACAACTTTGTTCTAAACTGGTGTACTGGAATGGCCAGAAGTTCTCCCACTGCATTCTTGAAATCTGCAGCAGTGTATGTGGGCGTGGAGACTGATGATTTGTCTTTGTTTTTTTTTTGCCATGAGCAATACGTTTCTGTGTATCTACAGAGTTCTTCTCTCACAAGCTCTCACAGAACTGCATGTCCCAGCCATTTTCCTGTACAATGTAAAAGCACCACAGGTCAGTCAGTACACTCTCTGTTCAGATAAGATATGAGGGCACCTGCAAAGGTCCTTTTGAATTTTAACATGTACGTTTTACAGACTTGTTACTAGCTGCATCTGTCCTTCCCTCACATCCCCTTCTGGAATACATCCTTCCTTGTTAATAGGAATAATATATCCATCGCTATTGACCCTGCTGATTTGATAGTATGTCTGGAGTTGGTTGCCAGCACCAAGGTTGGGCATGCTCTTGTAATAAACATCCTCATTCTCACTCCTCTTGGAGGGCGACAAGTCTTCTTCAGCTTCTGGGCTACTCTCTGGATAAGGAGAGTCTCTCAGGTTGGGCATGCTAGTGTAAAGGGAGTCTCTGTTTGGGGACTGCAGGTGATCTTCTACCTCTACTGTAAGCTCAGCAACATAGGGGTCGTTTGCTTCAAGCTTCACTTTTTTCTGCTGATGGTACAGAAGAGAGTGAGTTCGTTGAGGAATCAGAGGGGCTTCAAGCTCTTTATGGTGATGTTCCCCAGTGCTGTCCCCATGCACCAAAGATGATGCATCTGCTACGATGGCGTCATCTTCGCTGCTGCTCCCACCACCAACGACCACTTTGTTTGGCAAGTTGCGATCAATGTTATGGTTCTTGTTTACTCCTCGAAGGTTGTTGTGCACAAGTTCAGAAATGATCATCTTTTCAAAAGCAGTGTCACCCAGGCTCATACCACAGTCAACTACCTGCATGCTGTCGTTAGTGAAGTCCCCATTTCGAATTGAGTAGCTATTGTTGAAGTTACCATTAAGTGGTAGAGTATCCATTGCACTTGTATCCCTGGCGTTGTTCAGTGAATGGCCTGAAACAACAGAAGAGACATTTCAATACAAGCAGTAAATTTGCATTTTTCTCCAAGTAGGAAAAACTTTAATGTAGTTCAGGACAAAATGATGATGCTAAAATTTGTACAGCGTTCAGGATAAAAATATCTGAAAGAGAAGAAAAAACCCTTTGCCCTCGTGATTTAAATAATTCATATTTTAATCTGTGGTGAAGGGAAAGATGTAAATTTTCAGTATTTACCTGTACAATTGCTTTCACACTCCACACCCTTGCATATTTAATGCAGAACCAATAGATATTGCAGAATTTTATGCAATATGCAAAAGACAAAACAAAGTGGGTTTTGTCCTGAACAACCTTAAATCTGACATTGGAAAAAAATACAATCTACACAAAGTGGGTGCAAATCAACGTACAAAGGAAACCCAGACACTGGCAGGCAACTACTTAACAGTCCTTCTCTAGTGAAACATCATGGAGGAAAATAAAGGATGGAAAAAATGGACAAACACAAAGTAAGCATGACAAACACAGCCAGTCATCCTTCACGCTACAAGTATTAGGGTCCACAACATCATCCGAAAACACCATAGACAGCAGGTGGAACGACTCACTTGGACAACTCACATCAAGTCTGTCTGCTCAGGCTATCTGGTCTAAGAGTAGCTGATATATAAAAGAAAGTAAAATGATCATTGTAACATGATGAAGGATCACTCGACATCTCAGCAAATAGTCAGAGCAAGGATTCAGCAAATTAGATCAATGCATTTTTTTTTCTTCCTCCTCCACAT
Source organism: Callorhinchus milii (assembly GCF_018977255.1). Classification (NCBI taxonomy): domain Eukaryota; kingdom Metazoa; phylum Chordata; class Chondrichthyes; order Chimaeriformes; family Callorhinchidae; genus Callorhinchus; species Callorhinchus milii. The sequence goes on along the minus strand of NW_024704746.1, from coordinate 16,300,713 downwards.
GTAATTTGTGTGCAAAAACTTATTTTTTTTGCTGGTTGCTGCCCCGAGGCCTCAAAAGTTCAAAGATTGCCTGCAGTCCTGTATCCTGCATCAGTCATAGTGACAGCACTGAATGAACCCACTCAGGCTGTAAGAGGAAAAGATCGGCCCATGGAAACCATGGCCTTGGAGGTCAAAATAAAAGAAATGTCAGAAATTTCTTCAAGGAATGGTCACAGAAAATGTCTAAACTTTAGTTGTGGAATGGAAAGGATGTCGCCTAGTGCTAATATCTTCTACTACTGGAGGAATGACAGACTCAGCGTGCCTGCAGGAGGTTTGAAGTATTTGGAGAAATGGATATTTTATGGTGATATGTTTCAAAACAAATAAAAAAATCCCTCCATTCTAGTACAGACATGTAAAACAGCTAACACACCATTTATCACCGGAAAAGGAAAAAAATAGAAATGAGGTGAAGTGATGAGCAGAGCATGCTGTGGGAAGTCACATTATTTGGTCATGTATCACAGGAGACGAACTTCAACGAGACAAATGTGTCTGGAAACAGAATGAAGCAATGTGAGCAGAATGCAACTGACCACTGTGAGGCTGCTGCATTGTATGCAAGGCTAGGAGGAGAAGAGCTGGTACTGACAGCAGGAAACAGTTTACTTCAATAATTCTGCAAAAATTTAGCATCACCCGTAAACTGCTAGAATTTGCGTTTTGGGGTTGGGGGAGGAGGGTCAGTCCAGATGCCATGTTAGGGGTTTTGCCACATTTGCCTGTATCTGCAAGAGCTGTATCATGAGTAGATTGTTCCCTCTAAACCAGGCTACAATTAATCAACGGTCAGGAAACTGATGCTCATTCGGGGATTGCTGTCCACAGGACATAAGGCACAGAGTCTGCATGCTTTAATTTGTGGATTTTTTTTTATTTGAAGAAATTGAAATGAAATTGTATCTTGTCAATTGAATTCGCACCAAGCGTGCTCAAACTTTAGGCCTCTTAAAATAGCAGCCTGTAAACCTTATCCTGTCAGCTGTGCTATTGCTCTCTCATGCTGCCCGTGTTGTAACTGAGCCACCAGCAGCTCTTTACAACACACGGTGAACCACTTGCCCACTGAGTCTACTTCTTGACCGCCAGTTATGTTTACGTTCAATTCTTTTTGCCTCTTTTAAAGAAATGTCATGCTGGAAAAAAAATTTACATTTGATAGGCAAAGTTAAGTTTGACTCCCGTACTTGTCTCTCTGTAGGTCACTAGAGGAAAGCATAAGGGAAAAAGCAAAAAAAATGATAAAGCAGCAGCTCCGGTTAAGTTCAAAACAGCAGATAAAAGTTCAAAATGTTTCAATGTACACGTGCTTTTGAAAGCTCTAGATTTCACTTTCATCATTTAAGATTATCAGAAGCAATTTAAAAAAAAACAAGTTGATATCCATTTACAGCATTTGAATATTAAAGTTTTTTTAACTCCAGACATTGCTATTCTAGATTATGGCTGCTACTAAAATATTAATTATTTCCATATGGATGCCTTATTTAATAAAATTACTAAGAAACAGAAAACTCAAGTTTTCAGCTGGGGCAGAATTCTGCTTTCTTTAGAGCATTAATATCATCAATGCAAACTTTGAAATAATTGTGAAACCCTTTTACAATTACCAATGTGATTGGGATTAGCATCGCAAGGTTTGCACCCTATGAATTACACTACAAAAGCCCTTTACCAGGTACATTAATGATGGTTTTGAAGAGGTAATCAAGCACACCTGGTGAGCTAAACACAGCGGCTGAAGGAGTGTTACATACAACAGTTTCCGCAAGCAAAGTGTTATAAGGGTTGTTAGTGCCATGAGGTCGAAGAAGAGGATTTGTTAGTAGATAATTGCCCGTCATCCCTAAAGCAACAAGACAGAAAAAAGATGCATCAGTTTTCTGGCTCTACAGCCATGGTCTTTCTCAAACCACCTAACATGGTCCTGTTGACATGGGCTCATTGAAATTCAGTTAATGAGGTCTTTTGAGGTAAAATTTTCAGTGCAATGCATTTCCAATCCAATGCATTATGCAATACCAAATGCAATTCCACTAATTCATGGGTGTAATATGAAACCCCCCTTAAGTAAATAGCTGCTGACATTTATCATCTCTTAGAAAATAGTTGGAAAAGCCACCTTAATTGCTCTTTACTTTTATTATAAAAATGTGCAGATTTAACAAGGTGCTCAGGGCATAAAAGCCCACCAAACAGCACAACAGTCCAAAGGGAAGGGGAAAATTAAAAGGAATCTAATGCACTTCACCTGCATTGGGAAACCATATAAAATCTTTTAAAGGCTAATGCTGCTTGTATACTATAGAACTGCTTCAAGTGGAACTGTCTTTGCTATGGACTGGGCCTGTTTACAACACGGGTTGCATTCCATAGCACCGGGACTAAGACAAATTGCTTGCGAGCAATTGTTTGAAAGCCGCATTCCAGACTCAAATTTTTGGCTGTCAAGATTTATCTTGATGTCTGGAGAAGGTTCGGAACAGACAGACCACTGAACAACTGCATGGCTTGCCTATAAGGGCAGGTTGTTTCTTCAGCACACCAGCAGCCAGGAGGAATGGCAGCCCACACGTCCAGAGGTGGCATTCATATTGCTACAACAGGAGATGCTGCCTCCAGGAATGCTCAGAAATCCGCCTCTTTAAGCATGACTCAGTGCCTTCGGAAGCAGCAGTATCTCCTTGTCCACTCTGCAGCAACAGCTGCATGTTGAAGCATTTATTTAACAATATGAAACATGTCACTCTACTCGCGTTTTCTGCTAACTGATCATTAGTACTGCCCAATGGTGCAAGTACACACTGCGTTTCTGCACAGTTGATTATGGTTGAGCTTGGTCTGCACACGGCTCCCAGCTGCGTATAATTTTGGTTTAACTGTCCAAACTTATGGAGGATTAGCACTGACATGCAACTTCTTGTCTGACCTTACCTCGCCTCTGTATTATTCAGCACAATCAACTGAGTTGAAGTGGGACCTATTCAGGGGATTGCTGCAGGCAATAGCAACTACTCCTTTTCCTAAATAACTAATTCCACGAGGCATTCATTTTAATTTCGAATAGCTGCAACAAGGTATTAAGTTTTAAACTCAAAATGCTTGGGAATCAAAATTTAATCAGTGTAAATTTAATTATTAAGGAATTAATTAGCACTATTTTTGGACAGTTGATCTCAGAGTGAGTGTTGACATATTCCTGATTTTAAAGAGAGCACGTTATCATCAACAAATCTTTCCGGCGATTATTTATACTTCAATCTAGAATTGGTAAAATGTAATGGCACTATAGAGCATTTCCCAATTGAATCTAAAAGTTTATCCATTGGCATTTATGTGACCCACACTAACAGGATTAGTTTTAGGCATTACACCACAGTCTTTAAAGTTACAAGCACTACACTGGGTAAGTTTGCCTGATATATCCCCTTTTCCAAGTTGTGCATTTGCCAAAACTTTAAATCTTCAATAAAGATTCCCTTGTGTGTACTGTCAGCAGGGGTTTCAAGTTCAGGGAATTCTGAAAGAATGCATATTATATTTCATCCTCCCTGATCCTGACCCCCAGCTTGGTTCCAAAACACTGGTTGTCCAGCGCTTTGGGACGTCCTCCCGACATGAAAGGCGTTATACAAATGTAATTTTGTTGTTGTTGTTGCTTTACCATTTTCAAATACAACATTCAGGTTAAATATTTACATCTCTCATTTTAATTTAGGTTTTAGATAATGAGCTGTCCAATAAATATTTTAGTTAATTCAATATTGCTGTATTGGTAACTCAGAACTGCAGTGCCTTGTAGTTCTATAGCAGACACAACCTTTGCATCTGCTCTAGATATCAATGGCAATGCATGATAAATATACCCTGTTTTAGCAATGTAAAGCCTCAGTGTGGAACTTTGTGTTTTCATTTTATTGACAAATTCTACATTTTAGTTTGGTTGCCATGACAATCCAGACCTTTTGTTTTATCAAGTGATGTCTGCAATTTGGAATCATGTTTCAGGAAGTCTACCCCTTTATTAACTGTGCTAACTTATTCACTACATTTTAGTATGTATTTTGATGCACTACTTATTTTTTTATTAAGTATTTAATTATTAAATAATTTGAATGCACTGCCTGAAAGGGTGGTTGAAACCGATTCAATAACAACTTTCAAAAGGGAATTAGATAGATACTTGAAAAGGAAAAAATTTGCAGGGGTATGGGGAAAGAGCGGGGCAATGGGACTGATTAAGTAGCTCTTCCAAATAGCCGGCACAGGTACGATGGGCCAAATGGCCTCCTTCTGTGCTGCAATGTTCTATGATTCTTAAGGTTTTGACTAACCCACTTCATGTTACTGTTCCTCTGTAATATTCAAAAACCAAAACAGCAGGATAAGGTCACTGAGTCCATTACATCTCCAGTCCCCACCAAGTGTAAAGTCTTATGTAGTATTCTAAATTTCACTAACGACACCAACAGTACATCAACATTATGCTAGTGTGTCAGCGTTTATCACACTTTCTCATCATAAACACTTTTTTTTAAAAAAAATGGTAAAAATAGTCAGCAGTAGCCAGAAAAAAAACCTGAGTCAGATTATATAATGTACTAGAATGAAGCTGTCTAACTCCTCAACACACTAGCATGATTAACATGTCTTATTTCTGCTTAGCATGGCACAACGGAATCTTATTTATAACTAAATATGAATAGTCCTTTTTAAATCTTCAGTTTTATATACGTTTGAGATTATAGTTTATAGATGTCACTGTGTTCAAAAAGTTTTTAAAGTCAAGGAAATTTTGCATTGTTCCTGCTTACATTGGTTTACAAAACGTATATTTATTGAATGTCAAATAAAGTACACATTGTTTAGGGCACAAAATAACGTGAATAAAACATCAGATAAAGTTGCTTTTCTAAGTCAAATTCATTCAAGATGGTGTTTTACTTTTGTTTTAGAGTCAAATAAAAAAAAAGGTCAATTGTTATATAGGTTCTGGTCTTGCCTGGAACTTTAAAGACTGATGTATCACAGAAATGCCAGACTATGGCAGCAATTTTAGACACTTGCTAAAGCCCATTCCAAAAGACATTGTTGTCAATACTTTCTGGGAACTGACCTTGGTTAAGTGTTGAAGTGCTGTTGATTTCACCTGAGATAAAGGAAGATTCTGATTGTTTTCGCACAGTGTCATTCCACATCCTTCTAATACGGCTCTGTGGATAGGCCAAAAGGCTGGTGAATAAAATTACTCTCTTTTTTAAAAAAACTCTAGGGCGCTAAATGAAATATTATAAACGAATCACTGTGTTGTAACATCATTCATGTAACAGACAAGCTATCTACAGGACACAGCTATACTTTAAGGTACCTGCCATTTATGTTTAGATCATAGCAACATTACAGAATGACAACTCGTTAATTTTAAACTCCAGAACCAGGGAGTGACAGTTCATTGATTCATTAACATAAATGCTGAAAAAAAAATTTCTACACAATAACATAGGGACTAACCAAAACCATTCTGCCTTTTATTCCCAATTTCATTTCAAACTAAAGGTTCCCCTTCCAAACACCCAAGACAACCCACAGCTGAAAATGCAAACTATTTTTCTTTCATTTGAAAACTGTCTCTCCTACTTTATAAACGCAAGTTCTGTTCCAACAGGGAAATTACTAATGCCTGGAAAGATTTAGTCTCGAAGGTGTGGAAAGCATGGAAGGCTGGATAAATATGATGATTTCTCTTAGGATACTACACGACATATAATCCATAATTGTTACTGCAAAAACAAAGCTATTTCACTTAAAAAGTGGTGATAGAGGCCACAGATGAACATAGAATTGCTAGATTTCAAAGGCAAGCTGAATGTTATCCATTCTATTAAACAACTTTAATACATCGGTTTCTTTGTCTATTTGGTAAAGCCATTTCTCAGTATAAAAATGAGCCACAGCCCAAGAAGGTCCCAGGTTCAATTTCCAACTGGCACTGAGCTAGCCAACCTCACCCAGAGCTAGCCAACCTCACCCAGGTCCTATAACTGGATCCTGGTCTAAAGAGGGGAACAATTAAACGTTTTAGCCAATTTTCAAATAAAATGATCTGAATACATAAATAAAAAGGCAAGTTTAATCTCCATTTATAGACAAGGATAACTGTGTAATGGTGATGTTATTATCTGTGACAGCTGCACAGAGAAGGCCAAAGATTACTGTTGTACAAAATGTGAAACACGGTACCATTCAAATGGGCAGGCGAATAGAACTGCACGAGATTCATTTTTAACAAGCCTGTCAATTGGATTGAAAGCACCAACAGGCAAGGTTGACCGATTAATCTTGCTGCACATTGGCAGTGACAGCACTCCTGTTCCTGGGTGCTTACTTCTGAAAGGGTGACTACCAGAAAATCAATGGTGCATAGTTTAAAAAGTGGTTCATTGATGTCCTCCAACATCTGAATCCAAGTCCTATAATCAGCATTGACAAGGCACCATACCACTCTATAAAGATAGAGCAAAAATCCCGACAAGCAACTAGTGTGAGGTCAAAAATAGAAAATTAGCTGGCTGGTGAATTGCAGCTTGCTGCAAGAGTCAAATGCAAATATGAACTCAGTCATATTGATAATCTGGAAAAACTACCTAGATGTACTGTGTTTGAGGCTCTCATTATACCTTAGTCAGGTAAAGTCTATAGGTATGATGTAGAGTAAGGGGAAGTCGCCTTTCATGTATGTTGGTATATCGTAAAATGCATATGTAAGCTTGGAAATAAAAGACTTTAACTGAGGAATCTATTCTAATTCTCCCAGATCGAGGGCCTCATTCTATAAACATTTGGCTGGAGGAACACCCTAAGAATTCTGGTTCCTCACGTGTATTGACTGAAAAGAGACAATGGCTCTGAGGATCATAAGGCAAAGTGACACTAAAGACAGTCAGGAATATTCAAAGCAAAGGAGGAAAGTGGAACAGTGGGGAAATGCTGAAGAAATGGACAGATGTAAACTGAATAAGGGATGACCATATGAGCAAAGGAAGAACATTAAGATCATTACAGACAATGGAATGAAATCAAACTTGCGTAGAATGTTTCTGAAGAAAATCTTTTCTTATGAATGATGTGCTATTCATTAACCGTGTGCACTGCTTTCTCTTTCGCGTGGAATCAGTGTGTTTTAAATAGGAATTATATTTCCATAGGTTTCTAAATGCGGATATATAAAAATCAAATCAGGCACTAAGACAAAAAATGTATACTTTGGCGGTATGAATTGTTATTCTTGCCAGACTAAGTGAAATGAATAAAGACAATTTTAAAGTATTATTTGGAGAAGCAGGAGCAATATGAAAGGAAAACGTACTTAGAATTTAAGTTAACTATGTGCGTGACTAGAGTATATGAAAGCGCTTTTAAATCTGTATCTGTACACTCCTTACAATGTCTGTAATTTATAAATGCAAATACCCACAGTGAGTGCGAAACTTAAGACTGTAACTTCACCATTTATTAATATGGAGATGCATCTTGCTGAGTATCTATAACTTTGCAAACTTTCATTGAATTTATGTTGCTGAAATATTGTTTTCCAAATTAATTTCAGTCTTGCTGCATCAGCAGGAAATATACAGTGACAGCAGTTACAGATTCTTGAAGGTAACATGCACACATCGTAAGTTTTATTTAAATGAGGAAACACTTGGCTGATTGTATGCTGATGGCACAGGAACATGTGCAGAATTGTATGACATCTTTGCTGCTCAGTGATGTCCTCCTGATCCAGACACTGAAGCAGCTCTCTGTGAGAGAGATTTAAGCTTTTTACTTCGAATTGTTTTAAAGTTTGAAAGAAAAATCAAGAAAACTGGTGATTTCAGGGGCAATAATTTGTTAACAATCTGTTGTGCCCAAACATGGGAATTTTCATCTGCAAGTAGAAATACATGAAACTCTCAGTCTGATTTGGATATTATTACGTGTGGGGATGGGTTTCTGCATGTGTTTGACACCCGGCTGACCTTAAAAAAAGTAAGGTCTTTCACATCAGGAGGACTCTCAAGGGGCTTCACAGGATAGACTATAAAGTGGAGTGACTGTGTATTTTATGTGGTCCTCATTGATGAACAGATTTACGCATCGAGAAAGCAACAACTGCATATGTTAGAAAAAACTTCAGCTACAATGTTACACAACAACTTGCATTTCATTTATATATCGCCTTTCACATGCAGTAGCATATCAGAGCACTTAACCAGTGGCCCTACACTGAGCATGGGTGTGGGGGGAAGGGAAAGAAGATCTAAGGTATGATAAGAAGAGGAAGAGGCAAGGCGTAGGGATAGAAACAGAGAGTTCCAGTCTTGTAGTGTAGTGGCAAGAAATATGATCGAACATGGTAGAGCGGAGGGGATGAGGGATGTGCAGGAGACCAGAGCCAGCTGAGCGAAGGCAACAGGTAAAAGAGTGCGGGTATGAGCAGGTCAGAGAGATAGGGAGGTGACAGAGAATGAAGTGATTTGTATGTGAACGTGTGGATCTTAAAATTGTCCATTTTGTTTCCCAAACCCTCAGAATCTTTCCCTAATCATCCTTTTCAAATCACAAACAGAGGCAAAGGATTAGAATGGTGAAGGAATGACTGCTCCAAGGGCACCCTGATATCAGCAGCCTTGGGGAAGGGGGAGGAAGATGGTTGCCTCTAAGAGAATACGGAAAAATAACCTACTTCATGAATAGAGAATTCTCAGTGTTTGGAATGAAAAGAATGTATGCCGCTTCTTTTATAACCCCCACCCACCTACCCGAAATAGAGGTAATAATAATAAGGTTTTTTTTCTGCAGGCACAACAGATAATACTTGTCTCTAAAATGCATGGGAAAGAAGCATGCCTATTATCCACAGTATCACCTCTAGGCTTTGAAGCTGGAATCTTGTGCACTCTAAGCTTTCTAAAGTTAATCATGCAGCCCAGTCGGCTAATCTGCCATAACCTGCAAGATTGTTCCTAAACTCAAGAGACAAATTCCAACAAAAAAAAGCAAAGAGCACTTATGTTTGCAGGCAATGTTAAGAATGCAGGAGGAGGGGAGCGTTTCTGGCAGGAATTTGGTTAAAAGGCAGAATGTATTTTGCATTTCTCAAGGCAAGGAACTTGTCCTATCATCTCCCCTTCCCCCCCACCCCCAGCGCTCCTCCACTTCAGGAACAGAATCATTTATTAAATACCGACAGAAAGCATCATTATTCAGTGAGGAAAATTATTCAATGGAATTCAATGCATGAAAACTTGGAAATCACTTGACTGTGACAAGCGAGTGATATTTTAAACAAAATACCAGGCAAACATCTGATGTCAAAGTAAAACAGAGTCGGGCAATGATTGTGGGGAGCGCCGTCGGCTATTTTCATTTTGCAAACCTTAAGAAATTCTGTAGCTATTTGCTTTTCTCCTGAAATTCATTTGACTCCTTTTGCCTTGAACAGTTTTTCTGGCACCTCACTGAGTTGCCATTATTAATGTCTTAACTTTGACAGTGAGCATTGGCAGGCTCTTTGATCATGGCTGGGCACATCACAACTTTCCCCACTGTAATGGGGACCTCTGGATTGGGATCAGAATTGAGAAATCATTGGATTTTCGCCTTCCTAACCCAGGGTGCGGAAACCCAAAGAAGCCACAGACCAGGTGATAAATCTGAGTCTTTTCTAGTTTGCATGACGCAGCTACTCACTGATGAACTCTGAGACACCGGAGATCATCCTATGTTGATGTTTGTAAGCAAGAAACAGCTGGTTACGCTATCTTTAAATCTGACATGGATTGATATTTCTCTTTACATCCACACCTAGTGCAGGTTAAAGGTAATCGGTTTGGCTTCAACTACTGTGACTTGTTAAGACTCTGGCGCGCTCAGATTTACAATCAAAATAAATTTTAAAGTCTCAAGGTACCTGTGTGCCAGAGGAATATCGAGCACTAGTCCTTGTAGTCGACGCCTTCACTGAGCTGTGGGAGCTTTCAGTGTTAAGTCGGCTGCAACAGTAAGCATGACGGAAACACTTGCTGTATTCTTTCCGAACCTATAGGTAACAAAATAGTGACAAATTTGAACAGTTTATACAATTTATTCCATGAACAACTGAGATCACCTTTTGTATTTAAATGTGATGTGTGTGTATGTGTTGGGGGGGTGGGTGGGGGGGGGGAAAGCATACATCTACTGAGTCTAAATTATTCTTCAGCAGAACGCCGCAGATATGAGACAGAAATAAAATGACAGCTTCAAAGCATCGTGTCAAAAACAGGGAGAATACAATTACGTGCTGAAATCTGTTTGCCGCACCGGTGCTGTCTTACACCTTAAAATGTTGTAACTAGCGTCTCCAACGTGTGGAAGGAAGCCAGTTGTCTGCAGCCAAATTAAAACGCCAAACGGCCAAAGTTGTGTGATCCTTAGTGTTTACAAGCTACTTCTTCTTACACAAGCTGCTTCCTTTCCAAAGCCAAGATTGACAGTGTGTTCGCTTCACAATATGAGGCGAACAGTTGTTGGATGTTGTAACAGCACCTGCTGAAGCCCATTTACCAAAATTGAGTGTGGATCTTGGACATCATCCTTTTATGGATATTAATGCGCAGTGACAGCAAGCTGAATGCTGGCGAGGCTATGGTAGTTGATCAGCTTAATTCATTTTATCATTTGGCACAAATAAGCATAAAAGATGGAAATGTATGTTCTGGGATATCTGTCTCTGACAGCACAGCTTTTGTCAACATTGCTGACAGGTGCTCGTACGCTATGCCATGTCCATCCCAGAATGCATCTTACAGCAGCTGGAAGGATGTGCAAGACAAGAGGCCAATCTTCAAGTTCGGTTCTGAGATTTCATTCTTTGAAAAAAATGTGACAGGTTCACGGCTGCTAATCAAACAAGTCTATTGTCCATCACTTATCCTGTGAGAATCGCAGGTCCACTCCAGGCAAGCATAAACAGCTCGGCGATCTCTCAGCTCATCAGTGAGAATTGTAGGCTCACCCTGCAAACCAGCGTGAACGCACACTATTACACATACCGGGTACAATTACAAAGCTTGTTTTGCACGGGACATCCAGGTGAACCTCGTGGGCAAATAATCCATGTCAATGTCAGGAAGGGCACGTGCATTTCGCAAATGATCATTTTTATCTCAAGTGAAGCGGATGCCTTTAGGCTGTAAATAGTATTTATGCAAAATTGATAACTACAAATTTTTGTGTCAATAGATGGCTGTCTTTGGCCAGACATTCCTTGGAATATAAAATCTAGTTCTGTCAGTTTTATGGCCCAGCAAAGAGTAAATGGGAATACACCAGTGGAGTGTTCATTCATGAATTCACAAAAGCATGAAAGTGTGTACAGTGATTGATGGTTTGCAGATTGCAAGACTGTAGATCCTATATTACTGGGTTTTCGCAACACACAGAAAACTGATTTCTCTAAATGTATTCAGTGTTCATTACTCAGAATTATGCGACCCAAGTAATGAAACTGAAGCAATATATTGGCGAATTAAAAAAAAGCAGTTTGTCTTGTCCTAAATTAGTCTTGAAGTGCAATATCTGTATAAAATCAAGTGCAGGTGTTTCGCTATTCCTTAACTTCAATTTCTTAAGATATGAAATGTATATTAGCACCAATACCCTGCATGGTAAACAAGATATTTTTTGTAATTTTCTGTGCGCTACAATGGTCCTGGGACTTGATTCTAATTCATCCTCAGCTGTTAAATTGGTAGAACTCAATAGGCTTTAATAAGATATGCCATCTTAAGGCAGCTGGAATAGTGATTAGAATCCAGCCCTTGGAAATGCAGTTTGACATCCAGCTGAAAATTTCAAGGAAAATTTTTTAAAACTTCCCTTAACAGTAGAAATGATATCCTGTTTAAATCAATCTCAGTGCCACAGGTTAAAGTTTTACACCTGATTGGCACATAATTACATTTTTTGCTTATAAAACACAACACCATACATTCACAATATATGCTTAGATGCTGCCGCTTTCTATTCAGTTCAGTTTTATTCCTCACTCGCAATCTTCCACAAAGGGCAAATGAAACAGTTCCAAAATACCATCTTCTAATTAAGCGTGAGAAACATTCTCCTGTAAAATCCAGTGATGGGGCAGAAGTTAATTAAGAATAAGATGTCTATTACTGTCAAATGCTACAGAAAGGTCATTTCGAAAATCCTGTATACAGATCGAGACCAAAGTGGGACACAAGGAAAAAAAAACATGATTGCGTGAACCTTTGCTACGGGGTGAGAGGCAATCACTTACTTTCTTCTGAAGAGCGCAGTGGAATATAAAAATAAACATTCCTTGGAAGGCATTGAATGTTGTAAAGAGATATGCCATTACAACCGACTCTTCGTTTATGAACAGCAATCCAAAAGCCCAAGTCAGGCCAAGCAAACACAGGAGAGCAAATGCTCCGAGAACCCAAGACCTGGAGGAAAAAATAAATCCGCTTAGTGAAAGCCCATATAAGCACCGCATTAAAAAAACATCTTAATAGCAGCTTTTAATCATTATTACTACAGCTGCTTCTTTTAGTAAGCAGATTAAGATGTGCATGATCTTCACTTCTATAAGCTTGATTTTGACCAGGTTTCTGTCACTTTACAGTTTAGGCTTAAGTGAGACACACTTGCAATTTTCACTCTGCTGCTGACCTTCACTTTAAGCCAGTGGAGTGTCTTAACAGTTTCTCATCAACCGAGTCTAAGAAAAACATTGCACACATTTTTATACTGTGTTAGAAAAAGAAAAAGTATGGAAAAAGCACAAGGGTCTGAGAAAGAAAATGTAGCGCTGTGAGACCTGAGAACGATCGCATGGTAAACATCAATACTTTATGGATGGATCAAAAATAAATTAATGATTTAGTTGGAAGTTCACATTAATGTCTCTCATACTATGCATAAGCACACAGAATAAAAGTACCAGAAGATAAATTCTGAGACATTAAGAATAGCAAGTGGGGAAATTCAAAATTGCAGACAGATTTGTAATTCATTGCAGAAGGTAACAAGCATTGTCGGAAAGCTGAACAAAATAGTGCAATTGATGAACTGCACTTTACAGTAACTTCTGTGAAGAGCGTTGAGACGTCCTCCTGACGAGGAAGGTGCTATATCCAATTCAAGCATTTTTTTAAAAAAATGCGAGCAACGGATAAATAGGTTCAGTATATTTAGCTTCTGGCTAATGATCTTACTTGATATATGGCTTATTATCTTCATAGCTAGAAAGCATTATAAGCAGAAAAGAGAAACAAAAAAATTAGACAATATTTTAATGCAAAATGAAGAATTTTATAAATTTATATGCACTCACACAATTATATTTGAAGAAATTGTTTTCTTAAAATATAAGAAAGGCAAGTGCCAATCATGTTAAATTAATATATATAAAAAGTAATTCTAAAATTGATTTTTTTAAATATTCTGAAAATTATATTTCAAAAGATATAATACTTTTTGACCAAATTATGGCAAATATTAGTAGAATTAGTTAAGTCAGAGAGTATAAAATCATGCATTAACAACATTTTTTTTTCTGCATGATTCTTTCTTACCCTGGTAAATCCGTGTTATAGTAGCCATCGCATACACGATAATTACTGGTGTGGATGAAGCGAAACAAAAGGGGAGGAAAAAAGAGAGAGAAAAGAGAGAGAGAGATCCTATAGATTAGCTCTCTCTCTTCATGCAGCATGCAGTGAATCCAGAATTCAAGTATCCTTCTAGTTCACTACTTCAGCGGTAAACATTACAGCATAATCAAAGTACTAAAAGCTAGCTGGACATTTTTTTCTTTTATAAGCATCTTCTATCTACAAAACTATACACTTACATTAATATATGAAATTCAACGTGAATGTCTGTTTGATAAGGATTGTAATTTGTCGAGTTCCATAATTTATAAATGGCAAATTGTGAATGAATTCCAGTTTGTCTAATAAGTAGAAATCAAGTTGTATTGTACAGACTTTCAGGAAGTGTTTGATTTATAACACTTATGCAAGGAGTTTCATATATATTTTGTTTTAAAAATCCCATGTATTTAATGGCCAGTTAGGATCAGAAAGGAATAATAATCCATATGGATGTTTGACTGTGTGGATTGAAATATGATTTTTAGTTTCATATATCCAAGATCACACACGTTATAAAACTAGAATATTTGCTCTCATTACTCTGCACAAATATTCCATCTGTTATGTATTAGGCAGTTAATAGAAAAGCTAAATGTGCAGTTATCAGAGAAACAACCAACACCCTCCCATCTATCAACAACAGTTAAATCTCTTAAGAAAGAAGGATTACAAAGAAATACTTTTCATAATATATAAATATGAAGTCATTTAACAGAGCAAACTTGAGGAAAATCACTGTAAATATGCAAACAAAGTCACACTGCATTTTAAATGCAAATGAAATTACTTGATTTCTGATGAACATAATGCAGACATTAGAATTCCTTGGCTCTTGTTCAAGTCTAAAATTACAATCTAATTTGGGCAAACATCTATGACCTTTCGGCTGTGGTATGGCAAAGTGGGTGATTTGAAATGGCTCTTTTAGATGACAACTGCTGTGGAGGAGAGATGACAGGCCCCAGCCTGGAGTCTCTTTATACGCCAGTTTCTGGCTAACAAGCGTATTCAGAGGAAAATCAAAAGCTTTGTTAACACAGTCACTTACTTTATGTTTTCCAACCTGCTCGAATCTGGTTTCAGGGTCGATGTATGCTTCACCATTTTGTACAAGGTGATAATCAAGAAGATAAGATTAACCTGTCAATGTTAAAAACAACAACAAATGATACTTACAAAGCGCCTTTCAGGTTCCAAGGCGCTGAGAAAAAAAGGATTCAGAACACATTTTTATTGGAAATGATTGGTTCCAGATGAACATTATTCGAAAATTACTCATTCCAGAATGATTCTTTTGTACAATTAATGATCAGCATTAGCTTATAAATGCAAAAATGATTTGAATCTTGCCCTTGCATAAAATGTAAGTTTGCTACCAGGAAATCCAGGCTTTACATCAAATTTTGACTGTGGGATTTTAATATTGCTTTAAATCCTTAAAACTACAAAACTACATTAAGCACCTACAAGGGCACAAGGTGCAGTTATTCAACACATTTATTTTTCCTTAAAATCAAAACAATATTCCCAGAAATAAAGCTTTCAAAAGCAGTTAGACTATGATTTGAGGCCACTATTATATAAAAATGAACCCCAACATTTATTAAAATGCATTTAAGTTTATAGAATCTATCAATATTACGAGAAACTCTCAGTGTTAAGGGAGTTGGATATAAAAAGGTTTGCATTAATGCATAGCCTCATAGATCAATAGGGAAAAAGGTTGAAACATATCCTTCACTTCCAGGATTTAATCAAAAGTACTGGAGTAACTATTTTATGACATAATTTTGTACAAAATAACATAAATCATTACTTTTCGAATAAAATATTAAAAACTTTAGTAGATGAAGCTATCAATTAGTAGATGAATAAGCCAGGGATGTTTCCCATTGCTTTAGATTAGGCCTGCTATTTCTACACTGTCCTTTTAAGACATATATATGCAATTACCTTGGTATGAGAATCTGTATGAAATTAAGAGAGGAAGTTGAGAATAATGAAGGTCAGTAAAGGCAGAGGATTGGTGGGGAGTGGTGATTTTTAGGTACGTTAAGATTTCACTTTGAAAACTGCATATTCGTCAAGGGGAAAAATACAACTGTGACTGCAAACAATTTGGTGCTTTCCTAAGACTATTATCTTATCCAACATTTCTTATTAAATTGTTTTGGTTGGCGCCATCGCTGTGTAGAACTGGCTAAGGCTAACAAATAAATGAACTGCTGATCATACCTAGATAAACCAGGTAAAGAAAGTCTTATCATTTTCCTTTACTAAATGTTAAGTGGCTGAAGCGAAGTGTTAGCACTGCAATCTACAACAGTTTAAAGAGTTCAACTGCAGACTACAGATTACTGGAGCGCAGAGTGTATTTTATAGCCATCAACCTGCCCAGTCGAATCACATCTACCATAGCTTAGTGGTTTAAAATTCATTTCACACAGCCTGCAGAACTGACATGGATACAATGAGACGCAAGCAGTGAAACACTATTCTAAAGTAACCTATCTGAACTGAACATGTTTCTACTCGCTTCATCCTCCCTGGAGTCTCCGTTACCTAGTGAAAGTAGCTCTAAAGCCTCGCTCATTTTTTAGAATCTTTTGCTGCTAGCCATGCAAAAGCCCATTCCTCTCTGGGACTGCTTGGCTGCAAAGATACTCTCTGAAGAACGGCTTCAGAGCATGTGTGCAAGCTGAACTCTAAATGAACTGAATTAAATATTAAAGGTGCAGATGGAGCTGTCCAAATGATAAGAACAGCTATTGACGTGTCATGATCTAAGCTTTCATTAAAGCAATTCAGGCATACTAATGGCTTCCCACTGCTCATTACTTACATACAGGTTTTCATAGATATGATAACCTTCGCACCCACAGGCACGACACTTCATAGGAACGCTGGAGCTGACAAAATTATGCCTTTATGGGGCACTTTTGTTCGTGGCTTTGGCTTGAAAGCCTGGGCAGGGGGTACAGTTTCAAAAAGATAAGAATAAAATCATATTTAAACTAAAATGATTTACAGGTTACCCCTGTTTTTAAAGCCCTATTGGATAGATATTAATGATAGAGATCCCCAAACTATGGCTCCACTGCATTCTAACTCTTACAAGACACTGTTTTGTATGCTTTCTTGCCTTTGCCTGATGGGATGATCAGAGGGCAAAGCAATTGGAAGATTAGAAGTGCTCGCAGGAACTGTCCTACTACACTTTGATTGCCACTTCCTTTTCATTTGGAAGCTGGCACCACAACTCCCTGGTGTCCTTCAGTTGCAGGCCTAAATGATTTGCTGGTGGAAAATAATGTCATGCCAGGTAAAGAAGAGTGTACTGTGACTAAGCATGGCCAATCTAACTGAGTGCCATTCATTTAGGTTTATTCATTCTCTACAGTCACAAATAGCTAAGCAATTCTTGGAGCTTCCCAGTTAATAACCCACCTCAAATAAAATGTTCTGCTTACAGAAGATTTAACACTGTAACTACTAGGTTACAGTGTGTACAGGTCACCGTTGGTGAGCAAAAAAGCAAGGCTCAGAACTTCCTTTTGAAAATACTGTTCATGAAAACCCTTGCATCCTTTGTTTTATTATAGGGTATCTTGGCAAAATGACAGTTGTATTTGGCCTAATTCCAACTCCGTTTCCTGAGAATTTATTTACGTACATTATACGGATATCAACACTGCTGGGTCTACGTGTAGTCTTAGAAATTGCTTACCTACAACAGAAAAAGGAAGTTTCCTTTACATAAAAATATGTTGGCCTCTTGTAGATTTTTAAAAAAACTTGGAATGCTATAAGCTATATTTCCTGCCCTGCATTATGTAGCGTGATGATTTACATTGTGAAGCAGAATGCAAATTATGTTATTGCATCTGTTGATGGCAAGTGGAAATATCACTCAGCCTGCATCTGGTAAGTTCAAACACTATATTTTCAAATCCCTAAGTGTTGAAAGTTGCTTTATTTTAAAATATTCTGTGCCAGCCAACAAAGGACATTGTTTGTGGCTATAAAGGCCCCCTTAAAACACCCTTCTCTTGGGCTTTCAACCTATAAAAATGCAGAAATAAAAATAAAACAAGCAGTTAATAAAGCCAATGGCCTCACCATAATAATAAATGTAACTGGTCCAATGAAACTCCAAATGAAGTGATTATCAATTCTCAGCCAGCAGCTGTAGTGAGAGGAAAAAGAAATAATTAATCAAAATTCAATTTCAAAAGAATTCCCAGTTACAATTTAGCTGGGGATTGTTATTACTGTTTCCTAGGATATCTAAAAATACAACACTTAAACTGGCCAGATAGAAATATGCTTTTCAAAATGCCATCAAACCCAGATAAGATCAATTCAATTTGATAAAACTTTTGATCTTAAAAAGGAACTGAGGCAGCCAGGAATGATAATCGATTAGAAATAATTGACTTCAGTATCAAAAATTGGTTATTTTTCAAAAGAAAACTTTCTTTTCAGTCTATTTTCAAAGCCTTTACATCTTAGATATATTACAATTTAACCCTTGATGTCCAATTAATCCTAACCGGATAGCATTTGTTCAATTTATGTGGGTGTGCACATAGTGGCCACAATTCTAAGAGTAGAATCCAATATTGTCCTGGAAGATGGTCCATTTTCTTTTGTAATGGAAACAGAATCTGAGACTTCCATTAACATGGCGTGTCTTCAGGATAATTCTTTCAGTAATAAGCTGAAGAAGCATATTCAAGGTCACGTTTTCAATATATGCACAAACACACACACACACACACATCAGACAGGATAGTAAAATTCAACAGAACACAAAAAACACAAAACATTGCTTGCTTTAACAAAAACAATTAGTTTGCTGGGGGTGGGGAGAGGGTTTTTTTGCACAAAAGGTATTTAATGAAGCATTAACCTGAAACCATGCTCTTAAGCTAGTCAGGTATTTTTGCTTGAGAAGGTTTTCACTTAGTGTCCGTTTATAGCCAAGAAGTATTTACTTTCCAATTTGTTTCAGGTCAAGTCTTTTGTGCATCGGGGAGGGTGCATAATCTGGAATCTTGCTGCCTTTCCAGTACAACAATCCTGGTGCGCTTGGAGAATCACAAATTACTTGAATGCAATTTGCATGCACCGCATCCATTCTATTAACATAGCGCTTTTGTTTTGCTGTCTGTATCCTGCTGACAGACTGCCTAGCTTCCAGTAATTCTCCTTGTGATCAACAAAATGCCGAATGTTTAAGCTGCCTGCCATTACTTACGCTTTCTCTGTTCCATAACTCTCATAGTCGATAGCCGTAGAGACTCCCACAACAATAGCTGGAAAGAGGTAACCGCAGAGGTAAAAATACTTTTTCCGAGAGTATTCACTTTCAAATACCTCCACCAGCAGGAGATAGAGCTGGACGCCTTCTAAGCACATCCAGGCGAATGCGGCAAGGAAGAAAAAGTGCAGCACGCCAGCAAAAATCGGACAGGCAATCTGCAACAGACAAACATTAATTTATCTTTACAAATAAATAACAGAAAGCATAGGCTTCAACCACTACTTTTCAAACTGCTGGAAAATTACTGCCCAAAGTTTATTTTAGCACCTACACCTCGAGACTGGATTTTGTGGTGTAGGCTGGAATTCCAGTGCAGGCCAGGGGCACAGAATTATCAGAACTGTTACTGTTCGATGAACCTCACATCTTTATTTGGGTCGTTAAAAACCAAGACCTTGTCTGTCTGTTTTCAGGTGGACTTTAAAGAGAAGGGAAATGGACTATTCGAAAAGAAAAGGGAGTTCCTCCCGACGTCCTGGCCAACAATCCCCCCCGATTCATTGGTCACTCACTTCATGCTCTTTGCGGGAGCTTGCTGGCGCAAATACTTGTGCAAATGCTGGTGCCATGTTTGCCAACAAATACCCGAAGCACTTGGGAGATGATTCAAGGTGAGAAGGTACTATTAAGAATATGCAAGTACTTGCTTTCTAGAACACTTATTAAACAAAAGACTGAAATCAAACACAACAATTATTTCAGTCCTCATCTGTTTTAGGGGAAAGGTCAGGCTACTCAGCTGATTGGAAGGAGTAGTTTTCCAAATTGCTAGTTTCAGTGAAAACAACAAGGAACTCTACTGTGTAAGTCACATTAATAACTCAATCCCTTCGTCTCTACATCCTCTAAAAATTACTATAATGACACCAAACTCTCAGAACATAGCACTGACATTTATATAAATGACTAATCACCACAAACCTAATTTCAAACTTTGCAATTTTTAAATAATTCATCACTTTCCCATGTAATTACATTAAAAAAACATAATGCAGATCGCATATGCATCTTATCTATCCGACCTCTGAAATAGTTATACCACAAGATGAATTTTTGATGAGGGAGGGCGAGAGATTAGAAAAGTAAATGAACAGAAATTACCAAGGATTTGATGAGTTATTAAGCATTAAAATACTCTGTAATTTGGGATGTTTTGTTCAAAACAGTTTCATATTGTGCCATTTAATTTGCACTCACTAAAATGTGATGCTCCCCGGACTTCAACTCCCTAACAGAACAGTACTGCACACTTATGGGTGTGGAAATGTCTCACTGTTTGAGCAGTCACACTGAAGTGCCTTCAGATACGAGAAGGGAATGTTCCAGGTTAGGATCAGAGCAAATTAAAATCTTCAATAGAGTTCCTAACACCCTTAATAATAAATGTTGTTAATATATTAGACAGGTAACTGCTAAACAATACTAGATCTTATTGATGCAATACACATTCTAAATCTCCAAATAGTCTTAATTCCAAATATTTCAGATTCTATTTGACAAATAAGTTATTTTACTGGCTGATAATTTAAGAATAAGTGTCCCGATCCAAATGTTAGGTGTTTAGCAGACAATCCCATCTGCACTGACTGGTAAAGTCATGTGAGTTGTCAGTCAAGAATAGAAATCCCAATTTTTGCCCTCACCACCACCAATTCACATTCAGAGCCTCCTGCTAAATGCACACCCAAGTTACCAATATTAATGATTTCAATAATGTTCTTCAAGTGTTAATATCTCAATTCAAAAAAGGATTGTATGTTGCTCAAAATCACTGTGTGAACAGATTGCACCATGGTTATACAGTTGTTGTAAAACTGGAGAATACCAGTTTACATTGAACATAGAGGACTAAGCATCTGAGTCCTTGTGCTCCCTCCAAAATGGTCAGGGACAAATACCGACTCTTTGCACCCATCTCCCACACAGAGTGAATGCTACAAGGTGAGGGTTGGGGGCTGCCTCAGGCAATGGTGTCATGCCATATGAAAGAACACAGCACCTCGACACAGATGGAAAGAAACTTGAGAAAATATGAAAAAGCCCCTCCTCCTGCCTCCCTCCCAAAAAAATTAACTCAATATTTTCTAGATCAGTGGATTTATAGTTGACTTTCTGTATTGCCAATAACCAAATCTCCCAATGAAACATCCTGGAGAATGCTCTTTAATCAAAAAGACAAACAGTGATGGTGTTAAATAGCAAAGCTCTGACCCATCACAATGTGTCTTTAAGGAATGGAGAGTTCATGGGAGTCTATGTAAAGGTAGCAGAGATACAGCCCATAACAGCACCTTGATTTATGAACTGCCTAAAACCCTCCAATTATTCAATATCACAGTTAAACATGGCCACCACTCAGCAGGCCTTGAATCATAAGCCTATATAACGCCATTGCGGCAGTTTGATATACAAGGTTAGGAGAACAGAGTCTTATTTAAATTCTCATTCATTTCAAACAAATGCCATTTTCCAAGGCCAAGATATTGCAAAATCAATACAAAGAGCGACACATTACCTCGTATTTAACCTTATCGATGCCGATTAAGAAAATGAATTCAGCAATAAACAAATTAATGCACAGGTTCTTGTGGATGGTGTTGCGGTCACTTTGGAGACCTCGGAAGAAGCAGAAAGTAAAGATGCAAATAGCCAGGCAGATCAGGGAGATGACGATCCCCACCCAGGTGATGACAGAGAGGAGCAATTCATGCATTCCACTTTTGTACTGGAAATGAAGTATGGTCAGAATTAATATGGCGGTTTATCAATACAAACAGAAGATCAGCTATGTTTCCATTCATCATTTCAGCAGGAAGCTGCCAGAAATTTACTGTCTTCTTTTATAGGCGATACTGGGAATTAAATGCTCAATGATCGTCAATCATCGACTAATCCTTTTTTACAGGAAGTGATTCATGTATTTTTTTTTAAAAAGTGGGGTGGGGTTGGGGGGGGAACTTGTCTGCAAACAATAATGCAATTGGGGGAAAAGGCAGCTGTACTTTATGCTGTCTGCATTTAGGATGTTGCTTTGTGGAGAGAATGAGTCTGAGGAATGCATTATGGACTCACCTCAATCTCCTTGTGAGCCATGAGGATTGCGAAGTTGGTCAGGTGGTGACACTCACAGGTTGTGTGAGTCTTATTGGTGTCCACCAGCCTGCAACCTTTGGTGGACCAGTAACCCATCATGGTTCGTTCAGAGTAGTTCCAGAACGAGCAGTTTGCGTTAAAATAGTTGTCGGGCTATAATAAATTGCAAGGAAGAAACGGAAAGAAAATGTCAAGCTTTTTCTCATGTAGGTTGCAGACCACACAGATTATTTCAGATTTTTAGACCTGAAAGATACGGCTATCAAAATCTAACTGATTAAAGAGCAGGCATTTATTTAGAGCAAAGAGGCAGTACTAATCAGTGGAGCAAACTCATTTAATACAGATTCTGTGACTAAATCAACTCTTCAGTGATGTGTTCACATTCTAATAAGACACATTTGCACTCCATTTTTATTCAACAATGTTAATCTTATGACCTTCATTTAACTCAGCGAGTCAACTTACATCAAGGTGCTCCAACGTAAAAACTACTGGATCAGACAGGAACACACGGATAGACTCCTTGTTGATAGAAGCTGCTATGATGTGGGAGTTAACTGCGATGGAATAGTTTTGTCCGTTTGTATCACCTAGATTTATTGTTGCATTTTCTGTGGTAAGAAACTGGCCCAAGCTTTTGTACAGAATGAACACTAGCTTTGCTATACCTGTTGGCAAAAAAATGGTTACGATTCAAACATATCTTTTTGACAGTATGCTTTGATCTTCACCCCTTTGATTTTACCTTCACGTGATCGACTATTTATAGCTAATAAAATCCAGTTAGCCCAGAGTAGTAAAATCCTTACCTTTACATGTTTAACACGGGGGGAAAAAAGATGAAAACAAATTTAGTCGAGAGCAGTAATCCTGACTTGAGGAGGAATCTGGTTTGCTGCCCTGTGCTTACCGGTGCGACTGTTTTGCTTGACAGTGTTGACTGAGAGCTGGATCGAATTCCCACCCATATTGCCTTGGGGAAATTTGAAGTCCTGGTCCTGGCCCTCCGTGCTGAGTACACCCACCTCCAGAACTGGATCAGCCAGATACGAATTATAGTTTGGGAAGGAGAGCGGGTGTGTGTGAGAGAGAGAGAGAAGCAAACAGAAGTTTTTACAGTGTAGTCAGATTACAAAGTGTCAGACAATGAGCTGAAAAATCATTATTCTGCTATCACCATCCTTCCATTTCAAAGGATGTGCACTGACATGCTCAGAAAGCAAGTGGTATTTAGTAAACCTCCACAGACAAAACTAAGGAACAGGCTTTGTTTTGGTTAAGACAGGACACCGACTCAGCAACTCCATTGTTGTGTAAACAGGGCTTAAACAACAACAAATTTACCTTTACACAGTCACAAAGAGACATACTTGTCAAGAAATTCTCTGATGGATCTTGGGATGTCTCTTTGTCATGATTATTTTACAACACTACTGCATTGCTGACAGTGCTGGAATATAAATAAGATTCTGCCGTTACCATCGCATTCTGGTCTTGGTTCGGTGCACAGATGCACGAGCACCCATGTCGGAAGGGTAAGCAGACCACCGCAATGCAACCGATATGTGTCAAACCTTTCACCTTCCCTTTTCAGCTCAAGTCTGTGATACACTGAACACAGTTGCTCTGCAGGGTCAATTTTGGATTTCAGATTGCTGGATAATAAGAGTGCACTCAACAGGGGGACAAGCAAGATTTGCAACTTTATTCTTTCTTTTGACAAGTTAAGCATCTTTTGCATATTTGTCCCATGCGGTGAGACTGCAGGCAATCTAACCATACTCCACATTTTCAGTGCCAGTAAGTACAGCAGTTTGTGATACTGAACTTGATTTAATTGGAATACCGGTACTGAATACCGTTTCTCTTCTGAATGAATGGAGGAATTTTGTGCTATTGTTTCACAATACTTTGAGATGCTTGTTTGTCACTTATTGCCTAGACAAACAACCTCATCAATTGAAGCATATTAACACATAGAATATACTGAGAATATGCCCTCAAATACTTTCCTGCAGCTCATATATCAGTATCAATGCAAACACAAAAACCTTATGCAAAGCATTATTTAAAGGTGCTTTAAGCAAGCAAGTTGAAGGTGCCAATAATTAATTGAACACCTGGTCAATAACACTCACTGTAATTCAGAGTTAGGCCATGCAGCTGTACCCTGAGTAGAATCAGGTTTTAGTTATGACTGGAATTAACTGCCACATTTATCTGTTCCTAGTAGGGTTCTCATTTGGAATTCAAATTGACTCAACCGAATTCATATTATGTTTGTGCTGAGAGTCTTATCTTGGGTGTGCAAGATTAATTCCTGCTGGTGAAACTGCGAGAGGTTGCACAAAAGGTAAGAAATGAGGAAAATGGTCCATAGTGTAGTCAGGCTACCTCATTCAACAGTCCAGGCTACCTGCCTGACAATTTTAACTGCTCGTACTGATGATATTAAGTCATTTGGTCAGGTAACTGATATACGGGAGATACATTCTTAGTTTTGGGTCGATATACAACATAATGAGGTTTCAGTCAAACGTTGTTGCGAAGAAACTCAAAGTCTGAGATGTCCACGAGGCTTGGGTTAGATGGGTTCTGATGTGGGGTAAGAGAAGTAAACAATGATACAGATGTTTAGGCACTCCATAAACATTGGTAGTGTATACGAGACTGGAGGAGAGATAAATATTGTGCTGTTTTATAGAATAAGCCAATGGGAGTCAATGATTGCATACAGCCTGTGGAAGGATATACAGTACATCAGTCCCTCCTTCCACAGACTGAACACAATCATTGACTCCCAATAGGGATCAGTAGTGAAATGACCTTTCCTCAATCCTTGCTGGTTTAAGTTCTTAAATCTGTCAGTGCTTTACTTTCTTTCTCAATTTCCAATGTTTATTAGACTGCAAGTTGTTAGGATACAATGTGATGTTGCGCAATGACTCCAAGACTTTCTTTACCTGAGGCACTTTTGATGCCTTGTTTACAGTATATCTCTAAAGTTCACATTTGTTCTGAATTTACAACCACTTTACATCCAATTCCACAGAATAAACAGTGCAGACTTAATTACTCCAATCTGGCTGAGGTAATAGCTCTTGCCTCAAAAATCCATTTAAAATCCATTTAAAATCAGCCCCACAGCATCAGGTTGCTGACACAAACAGTCTGATTTGCTTCTAGGCATTTCCAGCAATGGGTAGTAACATGTACAATGTTTTTATATCTCGAGTCCACCTCCTGAGGAAAGGCCAACTCTGGAGGCAACTTGTAATGCAAAACGGACGTTTTTCCCATCATTTCATATTTTGATCTCCTGTTGCCTCCACGTAGGTCTAACTTTGGAATGAAAGGGGTTGGGCTGGAGAGTCCAGACTTTTATGACATTCCACACATCCCCTAACATCTGCCGACATTTCTAAGCAGTCCACTTCAACCACATTTGGTCATTGGCAAAACGTCGTAAGGATTTTTCTATGTAATCTCCGCTACCAGCACAATGCAGCAGTAGAACAATTGAAAAGGCTGGCAGCAAGGTTACCACATATACAGGCATATCCCGTGACCTCCGTTACTGTTATTTGGGCAGTTGAGATCTCGAAAATATATTACTAATAATAGCATTGCTCAACATACAACAATGCATGTGGCCTAACGCATCCCAAATAAGCTGGTATCTACCAACTTGCTCTCCAAAGTCACTGGAAGTCCCATGCATGACACAGTTACATACGTGGACTAATCGATAATTAAAACTGGTCGCATTTTTCAATGATATGTTACGTATCACAGGTCGAGTATTTACTCCACAACCTCAATTCTTGAATAGATAGTTTCCTCCATATCTGCCAACTCACGCCACGCAATAGGTGTAATCCCAAAGTGGTCAATCCAAACCCAAACTGGTTTTGCTTTTTTTAAAATCTAGAACAGAATTTTGCTGTTCGGGATAAGAAAATAACCATTTGTTGGAAACTTACATTTGTCTTTTACTGGTAAGAGATCAGAGTGGATACAGTACTTTGAATGGTATGCATTTCAAAGTAACAGATGAACTGAATGTTTGCTTGCTGTGGGTCGTTCCACATTGGATTTAGAGGCTTACACTATACATGTAACTTACATAATTTTGAGCAGTGTGGGGGGTTGTTTGTATAAAATAAAATCTGCAATCTTTGTGTCCAATCTGTAGATTGAAGAGTGGGATTTCAATGTCTGCAGCTCATTCCTGTTTCTTTTCTTCATGATTGTATTCTTAAATGTCTGAATGAAATGATACCTTCTCTCACTAACATACAAAAGTCTTTTCATGCTCACTATTAACAGCTGAGGTCTCTTTGATCTGCAGATTATTCAGGTCAGGAAAACCCGTTTATCATCAAACTTCCTTGCAACAGAATGGAATGTTGACATTTATTCCCTTTTGAAATATATCACTTCTGTCAAAGACAGACGGGCAATGATTCCACCTTCTGTTTTTTTGGCCTCACGAAAGCATTTGTGTCATGTGTTTGATTTACAAACAGGAAGAGTTATCACAATTGAACCTGACAGATCTGTGTTGTGTATCTCCACTCTAACATACGTGCCACTCACCTATATTATCAGTGGGTACTTTGACTCTGGCTGGTTCAATCAGATTGTCTGCCAGGACAAAAGCCCCTTCCTCCAGCGTGTCCAGCAACATAGTGGCAGTGTGAGCCTGCTCAGTTGAATTCATATCTTTCCACGAATCCAGTGCTTCAGTTCTCAACAAGTTGTCAACAGTGTCCACAATTGCCTGGATCCATTGAAACAAATCTCATTAGTACCGTTTCACGGCAGGTTTGCTTAGACATTTCATGGCATTTTCAAATATGCAATAAAGCAGCGTGTGTTCAATGTAGACATTCAGGAAAGCAACAAAAGCAACCTAGCAGATCCGGCAGTACACAAAGGCAATTATGTAGAGAATGTTTCTGTAGCAAATGATTTATGTATTTTAATGTTTCGTTATTTTCTAGCTTTCTCACCTCACCTGTGTGAGGTCTCAATGGAGATGAGTTTTCCTCCATTACTTACAAATTCAGAGCCTATATATTGATGAATTAAAATATGAAACAAAGAAAAGTAAAAAAAATATTAGTGATCTTCAAAGTTTTATTAACCGTTTTTATTGCATGCAAAAGTGTAGGCGGTATTGAGTCTTTTCCCCTTCATCAAATATTTGATGCTTTAAAAAAATTATAAGAAAATGCAGATTAGGGAATGGAAAATGTAGCTCCAGCAGAGAAAAGATTAGTAAACAACTTTAAATATTACATGGAGAATAATTAAAGCAATTTGTTGTTAATTTTTTTTTCTCCCTCACCAATTTCTCCTCCCTCACCTCCTCTTCTGCTGAAAGCAGTCCCCCCACCCGCCTTTCCTTGTTCCACAGTGGGCAAGGTTCCACCGTGCTGGTTGCTCTCAGTACCTCACCAAATGGTCATTATTCATGTGTGAGCTTTGACAGTGAGTGTTGGCAGGCTATTCAACCATGGGAGCATCACAGCTGAGCGTGTGTAGCTTGCCAGGATGCTTAGCAGGTTAATGATATGAATGAGATGGCTGTCTATTTTTTATTGTAATAGTATGTAGTTGAGAAAAGAGAGGGCTACATTTGCATTATCCAACCATCTGAAAAATATTGCCAGAAGGTGAGGGTGCCATGGAATCTATCAATCATTTTGCAGTCATGATGCATGACTGTTTTTGGAGGCTAATATCTGGAGAAGGTCCAGTCTATACAGGCTAGTGAGCAAGAAGCATCACCACTATAGTGTACTCATGGGCTCAGCCACAGTCTAGTGTTGCTTCCTTCCACAAGTGCTTCTGTCTACCACCTATTTAGGTGGGTCTCAGCGCCTCACACCCCTGCTTTAGGGGTTAGAGCTGTCACTGGCAGCATCGCTATAAGGAAAATGCAACAGAAAGAACAGTTTTGTGAGAGAACATTCAACATTACACCTCCATGGAGGTCGGGGGGTTGTAGGAAATAGAGAGATTCTTGCTTGCATCACTGAACTAAGTTATCATTAATTAAATAACATGTTAATTGCTTGCACCAAATGCACAGGGAATTGTTGGTGGGAATGAAAAAGAGGTTCACTTTCTATCCAAAGCATGAATGCATTAGTTTACTTTTACATCAAGAGGATAGAAGCTGAGCTCCTGCTCGATGCTTTATGGGGTCATTTCCCTTTAATAAAAGAAGGTTTGACTGGATACGGCACAGGTCACTAGTCATGGGATGGATTTTCAAGTTTTAAAAATAAGTAAGAAAAAAACAACAGGAGACCATTAAAATCCCGTCAGAAAGTAATTACATTTAATCAACTAAATCAGTTAATCAATTGTGGCTCTACTTGGTTCTAATGTACAGATAATGCAACAGTGAATTAAGCATAGGAAGGAAGTGCTGCTGGGCCACTGTGTTTTAGGATGCTGCAATTCACTGAGTAAATGGTACGGACTACATATGCCTTGTCTGATCAATTTTAATGTAGCAGATCCATTAACAAGACACTTTATGCAAATAAAAACAGGGTGATTTTACAGAGCGCATTGTGCGTGCATGAATGATTAGAAAAACTCCGCTAAGGCTACTGTCGGTATAAGATTAATTAGCCTAATCCATCTTAATATCCTCTTTCTGTCTGGTTTTCGAGCCACTATAACCTTGCTGGCAGGTGGAAGATACTTAGATGTGGCATTAAAGGCTTTTTCATCTCTAATGGGCGACAGAATAGTCAAAATGCTAATACTAGTTCTGCCACAGCCATCAACTGTGAGGTAGAGAAATTGGTCTGCTGAGGCCTTTCCTTTTAGTTACATAAAAATACAGCTCTATATTTCTGATCTGCAGTATAAATGAACCCTTTGTTACAAAGAGTGAATTTATTTGAAATTAAAAGCAAATTGTAATTTAACGGGTTTGTAAGTGTAGCATTATCTGAACAGGGAAATGTAAACTCCATTTGGTTCCAAGTCTGTAACTGGTACAGACAGACGAGGCATTGAAAGGGAGACAAAAGTTTTAAACTTCAGCTTCACTAGAAACCCGAGGTGACAGATTGACTTGGTTGATAGGATGCAAGGCTGCAGGTTTTGGGTTTGAGCTCCATCTCGGGACAATGGGCTCACAATCCAGGGTAACGCTCAGTGTATTAGTGGGATGAGACGTTGAAATGAGATCCCGTATGCCTATTTATAATACAGTCAATTCACATTACAGTGTATCCTGTGAAGCACTTTGAGGCTTCTCGGAGGCGTGATAAATCGCTTTATCAAATGCAAGGATTATTGTTATTATTATTAGATGGATGTTAAAAATCAAAAGGAGTTTCTTCGATGCCCTGGCCAATAACATTATAAAATCTATTTTCATCAAAAGCTAAACAGTTAACATATAAAATAAGAAAGCATGGTGTGGACATTACAAATTCTTATAATTTGTGCTACCTTTAAACTGACCATTATGTATATATCATGTACAAAATAATAACTCAGCTGTGCTGGGAAAGCCATTGCAACACCTGCTGGGAAAATATTACATTGCACTGCTGTTTATCTACACACCTATTTGCAAAGCACAGTAAATAAATCGTCTTTGTTGTCTTGTTGCTACACAACTTGACATTAATGGTACATCTGTATGCAATTCCAGATCCACAGGAAATATCAAGACAAATTTTGCAGTATTGGTGATACAATGCGGAAAAGAACTTTGGACCTAATTTTCAAATGTTCACTTTTAATACTTCCAAAAATGCTGCAGACATTTTGTATAACACACTCGCACATAAATATAACAACAAAAAAATGCCTTTGTTTCTCTACAGCAAAAATGTTTCATTTACTCCTGATGACCAAGAGCATTTTGTTTGTGGTAGGGAGGGGGTGTTGTAGATCCCTGCAGAATGTCTCAAGATTGATTCAAGAATATCAACACTCCGGCAAAAAATTTGCAAACAGAACTCTTATAGGATATGGATCACCCCAACCCATAGAAGCTCCGAAATGGTGAGAAGACAAACAATGGTAACAAAGTTTGACAAAAAGAAAAGACTGCCAACAAAAATCGATCTGCGGCAATTTTGAAAGTAGAGCCCAATATCTGAGCAGGATAAGTAGCGACACAGGGACTTCATGCGGCTTAGTTGCAAGCAGTTGGGAGGAAGGAGAAGAAAGTGACAGTACAGATCAGCTACCTTTATGTATGCCATGCATGTCCTCTCTCTTTTTTGGAGCTTTTCCATTTATAGACAGCAGAGTTCATTAAAAATAGAAACACAAAATGGTTAGTGAAAGAAGAGTGGCATTGGTTACTATTGCATTAGAGCACAAAGGACCTAGAAGAGACATTCTAATACACAAATAGAGGTAGTTTCTTTGTATGAAGGAAGCACCTTTTTTGAAAAAAAGTAAACGTTTATACATCATTAGCCTTACCTTGTTAAAACTACGACCCGCAGTATCTTTTTCGCTCGGCCGTAGCTCCTGTAGCTGAGCATCCAGGATATCAACCAACTGTTCCATCAGTCTAACTGATGAACTCACATCACCTGCATAAATTGGTCCTCTGGTGTGCTTGGCTAGCTCGTTTGCTAGGTTAGCGGCATTTTCACCACTTCTAATCTGTAATGATAAGTTAGATATTCTCAGTGTGGTTTCAAAAAAAAATATTTTTACAATCAGCAGCTCACGGCTCCCATTAGCACATACCCATGTCTGGTAACTGCTGTGTTGAAATTGATTGCGACGTAGCCATGCATGGACATGTACAGCTAATTGAGGTTGATAATATCCTGCCCACTCTGACAAATCAAACTTATCAGCCTAACTTCTTGGGTGAAAGCAGCTACCAGTTTAGTAGTGAGGGTATGCAGCACAGTTTGAATGCCTTATTTTGTCTAAATGTACTAAATGTAGACCTCAATCTATGTATTTGACAGAATACATAGATTGAGCTCCAGAGAGCTATAGCAAAACTGCCAGAACGAGTCCCATTATCCACAGCAGTGAACAGCATGAGGTCGAGGGAACATACAAGATGATACAAATGGATGACTGCTGATTGCAATGAAGCTTTTTTTAAAATTTATTCTTCACATAAAATGGCTAAAAGGGATACAGCAAATAAATGATGGGCTAAGGCATTCTGCTAGCAAGATCTACACTGAGTGGAACTCGGCTCCTGTAAGACTGTAATATTTAACACGGAATGGATAATGACAGAATAATAGAGGCTGCCACTTGTCAGTATCCTTCTGGGGAGCATTACTACGCTTATCGAAGTAAGCAGCATTTGAGTATTTGTGGTGTTAGTGTTACATCAAAGGCAAAATAAATAAGGTTTAAATTTACAATGACTCAATCCAATTGAGCCACAAATCCACATTCTCTTGTTGCCAATTTTCCTTTTCTTTCCTTCCTCTTCATCTTTGGAATATTCTGAATCTTTTTCAGGGACACGGTTTCATGGCTCTGCCCTCTCTCCCTTGCCCCCCCCTCCCAACATGGGCATTCTTCAGGTGTGAGTCTACATTTTATGTTGCCGTTGTATCTAAGGTTTGGGGGCGAGGGAGAAAGCGCATCACAAGCAAGGCCAATATGTGCTAATCTAAAATCCACACAAATACACTCTCCAGTTAGGTAACAGTCAGCAGGGACTGATTTTCCCTTCCTTGCCCAGGCCCACTGACACCAACTCTTGCTCCCCAAAGGCTGCCCTGCTGAGATCAGCTAACTCAGCAAAGGCAGGGATTACAAATTGGGTGACCTTCTGGTCTGAATGGTCGAGTGCTGCACCAGATGGTGCCTTTCCTCACTTAGCCATTGGGAGAGCTCACACCTGTTTCTTTCATCCTCACAGCTGAATGTAAAAGCTGATGAATTGCAGGTTGTCAATGGTTTTTAGTCTGGTAGCCCAGGTTATGTGGTTCACTTTGCCACATAACTCCCAAGGCTGTACACATCTGGAATATCTGATTATGCTTAAAGCATGCAGGTGTTATTTAGTTGTATTCTCAACTACAGCAACCAATAATACACAAGAAAACTAATGCTGCTTTAATATTGTGCCTCTGGATCAGGGTTTGTGCCACCAAAGTAGAGGTACTGACAATTTGTGTTCCTTTTCAAGGCGCTTGTGGCTTGTGTCGTCAGACACTTTGCACACCTGTAAAGAGTTTGATTGAAAGTTTAAGAACACTGCTCGCCCCCAAAATAATGGTAGCACAAGGACCAAAGATGTACCTGATATCACGCCACTCCTCTACCTACACTGAAGTGCCAATTGGGATAATAAACGTCTAAATCTGTTGTGCACACATACAAGGATGCACAGAACATCACCATGTAATTTCACTCCGCACAAGGCCTGTTCTTCCTGGAGACAGAAGTCACTTGCTTCAGAGGCAAATTCCAAAAAAGGATATGGGATAATGCGGGACTGGGAAATTCATCCGCTTAGTCTTCAGAGTCAGCCTTGCCTCTGCAGGCAAACTCGGAAAATAAAAGCAGCATTAATAGGCTTACAGCTGATACAATGTAAATACTTTTGGAAATAACACATTAGCGAGGATTTCAACAATCGAGTCCTGACGATTTTGTGTTTTAATCACCACTGGATGGGATTTTAAAAGCTTGAAACAAACCTTCTGAGCCACTTGATTTACCCAGTGTGAAGTACAGTTGCTCAGATCTGGGCCCTTAGGGTTCCACATTCCTGTGGAAACCACACAGAGATAAGAGGCAGTCCCTGCAAGAAATAAAGCAGAGCAAATGAGATAAACCTTCAATGTTTATTTTTATGCATTTAAAACGCTAATGGTCTTCAAACAGTGGTTTATCTTAAATATAAGAAAACCAAATTTGCATTATTTAATATATATTACATAACTTGTATTTCCCTCTCCCTAGGTTTAGTCAGTAATAGTATCCGTGAATAAAGGTGCATGCACAAAACTCTGGATTATAATCCTGCAAAGACCATACATTGAAAGACCTGTGTATTTAGATCTTTACTGCTTGCACAAAATTGCCGAAGCCATTGCCACCAACCTGTTCTTATGTGAGTGACTAACATTCAACGTAGTTTCTTTGTAGAACATGTGTGCGCCAGAATTTATTTTGCATATTTGGGGGAAGGAAGGTAGATATAAAAAAACATTCAAAATTATCGAACCAAATTGATATTACAGATCACATACAACAGTGCAGAACTGGACTAGTTTGGTGCAGAAGTTCTTAAGCACATAATATCGGCAAAACTTTTGTGGTGCTGCAGCAGTGAACTGATCCTTTTAAGTTACTTACAGTTGTTAGTTTCTCCAATTATGATCGATTGTCGATGCCCTGAAATGTCATTTATTTTGTGCCACATAATACCCAAACCTTGAGAAACTTGCTTAGTAATGGTTCGATTGTTCCCAAGAAAGAAAACACACAAAGGTTTTATTTAACCCAACCCTGAACTCAGACACCAGACAAAATGGTCAAAGAGGTGAAAAGTGTAGAGAGGAATATTCGCTTTTAACAATTAGTGGTACCTTGGCGATCTAGCTGTAACTTAGACTGGCCTATCCCGAGAGAATGATCCAGAATCTTAATGTAAGTACGGCTCCCCACAGACACAGACATTATTCATGTGCCTCGTGATGGGTCATGGCTTTAAGATAGATTCCATCCCTTGAGCATCAAGATAGATTAGCTTAATGACAAATTGAAACTTCCAGTATCAAGGCTTTCTGCACTCCTAATGTAGATGCTGATATTGTATGGCTCCTTGTCTGACAGAAATTTTTCAAACTAGAAAAGAGAGTAGCTTCACCTTTCAGTGGATTTGGAGTCAGGAGGAGGAGAAAACCCTCATGTCAACTATTTAAAGTTTCTGTCAGTATTCAAGACATTTGTTCTTGCTTCCTTCCTTACGCTCCTCGTGAGAACTCACCTTCAGTCTTTTATTCAGATCCTGCTTGGCCAGACACATTTCGATATCGCAACAAGATAATGAAAAGGTATTTCCCCATTGCATTAGGTAAGCATGGGGCATGGACCCCTGATGAATCTACACTGCAAAGCATTGATCAACTCGATATCCGATATATTTAACGAGGCAAATAAAATCTAGAACAGGGCGGCATGAACTCAAGCTCAGTGGAGGAAAGAAGAACAGGCAGTTCAGATTTAATTATTTTACAGAGTGGTGACTATGCGGAAATATTGTCCAGGGAAGTGGTTGGAAGCAGATTTTGTCAGCAAATTCAAGAAGGAATTACATAGCTACGTGACAGATAATTGAATTGAGAGGGTATGTGGATTGTAGGGTTTCTTTTCTAAATTTTGGGATTAGCCAGATGGATCCTAATGGATATTTCCACTTCTGCACATTCTTATATTGTTATCTATAACAAATGAAATCAACATGGTTATACCCATTCTATTCTTTTAGAATCTTTTGCTTTTTCTATTCAAAGAAGCTAGAACTATTTTCTACTTGGCCTTAACGTTTGAGCATTTCTGTTAACGCATTCTTCAGTGACTCATTGGGTAAGAGCCCCACTTAATAAGCTATAAAGCTTGAATGGCTGTGAAGGGTTTGTTTATCAGACATTCTGTTATGATGCATTAAAGATGATTATGGACCATAGAAAGGTTTACTTCACTTGTATCCCATGAAAGTAGTCGTCGTAAGGCCATTATGACTGTCCCTGTTCTCCCCTTAGAATTAACCCCTGCTCTTGCCACACACATTAAATGTTTCCTGCAGCCTAGATTGAGTTAATGTCTTCTTCCAACCAGACCTCTACGGTCCTGCATTATCAGTGCTTGACTTAGTTCCAATTGTATATCGTTTCTCAGGGGACTCCTCAATTAGGACTTTAATGAGAGACTGCTAACCTTATCTTCTCAACTGGAAAGGTTCCAGCATGTTCCTAGCGCAGAATATTTAGAGGGTGTATTAATTGGGGTCAGGTCTCAGTCTGCCAATTCCAATGCAGACACATCTTCCTCCAAGATTCTAGTCGATTTTTCTCTGGGTTTTTGGACATCCCAAGTCATGTGCTGTGACCAACACCTAAGTCATTCTGCTTGGCTTCTACAGGGCATGTTAGATGTATGTATGAGAACATATGAGATTTGGACAAACTCCATCATCTTCATCTAGCAACTTCACTGGGACTCTAGGGGTTTTAGTTAAATCCATCCATTCTATATTTTGCAATAGATACAATCCACAATTCTGATAGATGCAGTCAGCTAGATGAATCCCACTGGATGGAGAACCGGGTGAAGGGCAACCAGAAAACATGGTAGAACTTTGAACAAAAGCGCATCTTGGAATGTTCAATACTTTGGGATGTTACATAAGGCTTGATAGGAGTTTCTCTCTTTCTCTCTTTTATGTTGTGAATATAACTTTAATTATAAGTATAATTTAAAAAAACACAAATACAAAAGAGAGACTGTTGCACATAACTAAACAGCCATCAGTAAAACATTATGAAGGTTATAATTTGGCAGACTGTTGTCAAAAGTTATTTTTTAAAAAAGAAAGTTTAATTATTTGTTGATCTCTATGACTGCAATAACCTATCAATTTTAAACATACTTTGAAGATAATCTGTTTAACTCTAGCCAATTTCAGTGTTCCTTTTAATTTTAATTACTGCATGCCATCCAAAGCACCCCCTTGAAGTCTTTTGGTGAAAATAAATGATTGCCACCTGTTCCCTCTGCTTCCTAGTGTTTGGTGAATTATTAAAGCTGTATTTCAGTAGAAGGCACCATGATCACCAACGTGGAGAAATCAGCTTATTAAATGTAAAGCACAGTCATCCTGTTGATAGGTTTCCTATGCCAGCCATTATACATCTGAAGACAAATGCTGTAAATCAGGAATCGATCGTCTGGATGCAGAAGAGACTCCGCCAGTAGTTATATAATAATAATAATAATAATCCTTGCATTTGAAACAGCGCTTTTCACGTCTTCTAGATGTCTCAAAGCGGTTCACAGAATATTCTGTAAAGTGAATTAACTGTATCTTTGTGGGCGAAATGTGAGAATGCCTGGCAAACATTCATACAGACACAGTATTGGTAAGTACACATTCTTTGTGTTTAAAACCAGATCGGCGACCTTGTGTATAATAAATCAGTGAATCCATGCATCTCTTTTGATAATACAGTATTCCCAGTTATTACTGGGTAAAAGTAATGCCTGGCTCCTCCCTTTGTTGGGACATGTTTCCTGCTTCTCCCACTGAGAAGGACTGTAATCAGGCCAACGGCACTAGCACATTATCATGGTCATCTGGAAACTGCAGCATTGCATCTGGAAGCTTGCACTTGCTATTCACCACCATTCCTGTTTTGAGCAGGGTCTTTATGATACATTCACATTTCCTGACTCCCGGTTTACCTCCTCAGTTTAAAATTCGTTTGTACAGCACCATCGAATTCTAACTTGAAATTCCTAAACCTGCAATCTTAGCTTTAAATCTTCGACATTGTCTTGTAAATAACTTGAAGCTTTACTCCGCTCTGACATTCTTCAGCTTTAAAACTAAAATTGCACACAAGAAAATCCTAATATACCACTGCCCCATTAACTCTCTGTTATTGATATTCTGAAAGAAGCTTATTTTCCATCACCCGAGCAACTGTGGAGAATTATCCTACTTTGAAAAGTATTCTGCAATAATGCCAGCAACAGAGCTCATCTTTGCTATCTGATTGAGACTATATTTCACTTATGTGGAGGGCAGTTCCCTTTTTTTAAATCTTAAGATACGTATCAAGGAATGAAGTTGCCGGCAGTTGCTGATTTACCTGGGTCAAGAATTAAGAGAATCTTGCAGAATAGTGTTGAGTTGGCAGTCTGCTGCAAAACCGCAATGGTCAAAAACTTTAAGGTAACTGGGTCTGAACTCTAGGATTTCAGAAAATAAGTGCGTGATGCTTTAAAAGGGTTCAGTTGCTGTCACTGAGATTCTGGAATGTCTCAATTCTTGAAGCAGCTTGTTCTGAATAGGCGTTTCAAACAGTGTGAGATGAGCCATCAGGGAAGGTTCATTAGATAGCGCAACAAACATAAATTCTGCACAGTCTGAATTTGTTGCCAGACTATTTCTAATTTTATCTTGATTTATTAGCAGTGTTCAAAATAGGAATAGTGTCAGATGTGATAAGCAGTGTATTGTTTTGCCGTCCTCTGCAAATGACAGCAGTAAAGGAATTCCAAGACACATCAGTCCAGTTTTCCAAATTTTAGTACAGATCTCCAAAGTGGAAAATTGGCAGATCTTAAAAGTCTCTTTAAGCATGTTAAGGCCACGCTTCATATCATAACAAAGGTTTAACATAGAAATAAGCAATTACTGTCAGTGAACTAAAAATACCAACTTAGTGATCATTCAGGGACAGATCCAATTAATGTAAACATGGTAGGAATATTGTCTTGTTTTAAAAAATTGCAACACTTATAACTGTTGGACAAGAATTCAATAACACTGCCCACTTTAGGGAATGGAACACAGTGTAAAAGTATGATCACATACTCCAGTCGCAATACTCAATGTACTGTCCAACAAGCAAGAAGAATAGGACAAGGCAAGAGGTTAACATACAGAAATCGTAACAAAGTAAAGACCGTTGAAGCCTCCAGTAAATTACCTGACCTCTGCAGAGAAGGCATGTATAAGGAGGTTTGGGCTCAAAAGGAGCCAAAGCTTTTGAAATGATGGCCACAGATTCAGAGAGACCCTCATTGATCCTAACTGCTCTACCTCTGACTATTAAAAGTGACAGCAGTCATTAGTTTTTGGGGGGCAATGGGGTCTTTCCAAGCACCATGAAAGAGATTAGAGCATGTGACCACCCATACTAAAGTGGTGACTAATGCACTCTTCCAGAAGCCTGTCAGGTTCATTAGTCTTGCAGTGTAGTGAAACAATGAATCATACAGCAACAAAGATATGTCATTGTTGACATTCCCCGAGTGCTGGATATGGTCACCTGCACCAATGTACAATATGAAGGCCAGTCAATTTAATACCATCCATCAACTGTGAGGATTTCTATTTCCTTAACAGGGAGGTGAGCTGAAGAGTCCAGAAAAGTATCCTCTTGGTGACTGCCAATTACTTGAGGGTCAACAACACAAGACACTTCCTTCATCCTTAGTTTCATGTTGATTGGAATGTGACAAATGACTTGACTGTAGCTTCGAGAAGTCTACAATAATAGCATAATGCCTCGGCTCTCATCAGAGCAAGACCCTGTGGTACCACCATCAAACAAAAGCTGACCAAAAGAACAAAACACAGCTGGAAGCTGTAGTTGAAACAGAAAGCATCAACGTGTTTAAGAGGAAACTTCACGCACACATGTGGGAAAAGTGAATTGAGAGGTATGCGAGAGGGAATTAGGAGAGGAAGCTCATATCGAGTAATATGTGCTGCATGATGGTGAAAAGGACGAGTGAAAAATAGATCTTATGCCCTCGCAGTGTATTTTGTGGGACTTCTATAAATTTCACCAGAGATTGATGAACTAGGATTAGCAAGAGATGATACATGACCATGTTGTTGCAGCCAATGCTCAGAAAAAAACTGGGACCTGTTTCTTTAGTCCTCTATCCCAGACTAATGAACCTGACAGGCTTCTGGAAGAGTGCGTCAGTCATCACTTTAGTACTGCTGGTCATCCACTCTAATCTCTTCCTGGTTTAGGCTTGGACCCCATTTTCAATCAACTCTGCTTGCAGCACCACTGCACAGAGGGCCATGGGACTCTTGTACTTAGCTGTAATTATTAACAATATCCATTGAACAGAACTCTAAACAAACTGATAGCAAGATGTTCATATGCAGTGTCAATGCCGTTGCTATCGCCCTCAAAATTCCCCAAATTGCCCAATGTGTCTTTATGCCCAAATGTTGGTACCAATTCACCTTCAAAATTATCCTTATGTTGAATTTACATTAATCTGCACAATCAAATAAAATTGTTGTGTAATAGTTGGAAACCAACAAATTTGCTATCCAACACTGTTACACACTGATTAATTATAAGAAATATAATTGTATCTCTTACCTCGGGTTCCCTTAGGACACGGGCGTTCAACCAGGATGCCTCTCTGTGACTCTGGCCAACCTATTTCTCTGGCTTTGGTGGCCTCACAAAATCTCTCTGGGATAGGGAAGAAGCTGGAGTCTGGAGGAGTTTTAGTCCCAGTTTCAGCGGAGCCTGCTTTAGGCCTACGACTGCCTTCCTTTCCACCTCCAGCTATGCTTGTGGTCATCAGACCTTTCTCTGAAGTGGTTGAGGTTGTGGTTATCACTGTGGTTTTTGCAATTGCTGCATTTGAAGTGGTTGTTTCAACAGTGGTCGGCACTGAAAGAAAAAACACATAAATGAAATGTATTTCTTTTGCCAATTTCTGCCCATATATCTATCTATAGGAAATGAATCATGGCATGCTAAATA
The DNA here is from genome assembly GCF_018977255.1 of Callorhinchus milii. NCBI lineage: Eukaryota > Metazoa > Chordata > Chondrichthyes > Chimaeriformes > Callorhinchidae > Callorhinchus > Callorhinchus milii. Next base: position 16,261,021 of record NW_024704746.1, on the reverse strand, counting down.
CATCATAATTGGATAAAAGATTTTTCAGGGTCACAAGATATGATTTACTTGTATTGATTTGCGACTCAAACGGCATTAAATAATTAAGAAAGTAAAGTAATCTAGCTAGCGTTGTATGAAGTAGAACATTCAAGAAATTCGTTTTACATCATGTTTCAGTAACTTAATTCAGCACCTTACAGGAAAATAATTAATGTAACATCTGCCCACCCTGCAGCCATTTGTGTTTGAGGGCTTGTGAGCATGCCTGATTACACTTCAAAAAGCCTGAGTGGGAATAGATTCCTTCATTGTAAGAATATACTTCACTTTTCAAAAACTAGGAATAAAAAGCAACTAAATTCTAATAATAAGAATAGTAATACTGATACTCATCCTTGCATTTAAATTAGCACCTTTCATGTTGGGACTATGTCTCAGAATACTTCGCAGAATTTACTGTAAAGGTTAGTGACTGAATTTTGTAGGTGAATGCAGCAACAAATGTGTGGTCAGGAATGTGCCACAACAGCCATGAAGTGAAAGGCCAATTTTATCCTGGGGTTTGTTGGCCAGGACCCTGGGAAAAAACTCACTGAAGTAATATCACAACCTGAGGGCAACTTGGCTCAGTCAAACACTACTTGGAATGCTGATTTTCAGTGTTGAATTGCTACCTCTTTTCACGTTCTTCAATGTTGTAAGCCTCATTGCTCCTTCCCTGAAGGTGCTTACTTATGCACCTCCACGGGCACCAGTAGCCCACCAGTGCCTTCTCCAAGTAATCATTCTTTCTGTTTGGCCCTGCACAGTAAGTGTGAATAGGTGATTCAACTGTGTCGAAACCTTCATCTCCCCTTACCAGGTGGGATCCCAGGGTAGGGAAAGCAAACTCGTGATTTATCGCTTCCTTGAGGATGTCGAGATCAAATTTTGCAGCCCTCCATTGGCTCAGTTCAGATTTGACTAAGTCAACAAAGAACAGTGTTTAAGCTTGTGACTATTGAGGACTATATTGCACTGTGAAGTAGGTTTATCTATTTGTGAGTCTTTTAGTGCACATCTTATTGGCATTTGATCTTATTTGAGGCTCCACTGCTTTTACATTGCCTTTATACATCTGGAAGACATATCCAACAAAGTCTTGCATTGACCCCACATCTTTGCATACACTCAAAATACGTTAGGATGTATTTGCTTCACTAATAATAAATTTCTAATGACTTTGCACATAGACTAGATCTTCAGGTCATGGTGCTACTGGTGTGATAATATCAAGACCCGTGCACATACATGGAACCTCATTGGGTCTGATGACTACAGCCTTTTTCATTACAGAGTCAATTCTCCTCCAGGAGACGATGGGAGACTCAACTATCAAGAAGTTCACCCAAACATGGGACCGGGGAAACCAGGCGTTTTGTATTGCCTGCAGAGGCAGACTTGCTTCTAGATGTAAACTCGAAATTTGAAGGCACCATAAGAAATGGATTAAAAAAATTAATAAATGTTTTCCCATGAGAATGTGCTGTAGTGGAGGTGAAACACTTACAGCTTTCTTCATGTGGATTTGAAAGAAGTAAATGTGTGGTTCTGTGCACCGAGCTTTGTTCCAATTTGCTTCTCCCCTGAAGGAATGGACTCATGCTGAGCTTATGCTCCAAAGGCATCAGCAAACTTCCACTGTTTTGCCCAAGTGGCCAATATTCGTGTGTGAACCTTCCTCGCTAGCAATTTGCCAGCATCGTGTTTGATTCTGGGGAGTTGAGCTGATTTTGTCTTCACCAGACTTTGACACACATTCACTTTCCAGCAGGGGTCACTAGATAGATAGCAATAAAGAGAGGAAGCACCTTCACTTATTTTTCCCCTCCCGAGCCCTACTGAAGCAAATTATACAGCTCCATACCTCCCCACCATTCTCACACTTTCCCCCTGACTGACTGAAACTAGCAAACTCATCACAGATTTGGACAGGGATCAAACATGGTTTTATGCCAGACTTAAAATATAATACTCCTTTTCTTTACTTCCCTTCACCCAATTGTCAGATACAAATGTTCTGCACTATGCTTGAAAGTAATGACTTTCTTCAGCGTTGATGCCTGACAATTCAATATTTGTTCCTTTACACAGTTAGTTTGGAGACCAAATAGTGCTGATCAGGCTAATTTCCTTCAATATTATCTACTGATGTGCAGTGCTGTCTAAAGTTACTGGAGTAATAAGTCACAGGACCCATACTTTGTCCTGTAGCAATAATGATGACAGTATTATAACTTCTGAACCAGAACTTGAACTATCAGAATTTGTCAGTTTTAGAGGCTGGGCATTAAACTGCTACTGATGTTGCCGTTATCATTGCATGGATGATATTCTCATCTTGCCACTACCACACATCTCAAACACCAAAGTCCTGAACCCATGTCTTGTTTTGAATGGCTGCTTCCATTGATTGCTTGAGAGTTGCATGTCTAAGGCAGTTGACACTTCATGCCTGACTGACTGCTGCAGAAAGCCATTGGAAGCTGTCTGCATCCCTCTCTGAGAGTGCTTGTTTGACATCTCCTGAAATCCCTGTAATTTTCTTTTGATTAAAACACAACCAATCTTTTCGGCTGGAAAACCAGAGTGCTCGCTCAATTAAGATTTGTCAAAGTCATCAAACTCTATTGCAGAGGTGTCAGGTAATTGCTGGTAAATCAGTTCTGCTAGAGAAAGGATGGACTTATTAGGCCTATCATTCGATATTATGAATTTTGAATTTCATACCACACTTAAATAATTAGTAGTTTTTTAACATAATAAACTTACGTTGATAGTAGTGCACTTGGTTGTCAACTAAAGAGACCCATGCAAAAGCAAAGTATCTTTTGAATGCTTTACGCTTTCTTAAGATGGCAAGCAGCTTGAAAGGATGATCAAAAGTGACAAAGAAGGTCAATACTGGTTGCAATAAAGAAGCGCTCGCCTCCAAGTGAAAAGACGTTTGTAACAATTTAGTGAAACTACTGAGATAAATCAATGGGGAAAATGAAAAATATAATCGACTTTGTTTATCCATTTCATGTCATAAAACAAAGCAAGCTTGTATTTTTAATACCTTGAAGGTTGCTATTTGGAAAACCAGGGTTCATTTAGATGCCTATTCTTGTAATGCCAATTATTATTATGCAGTCTCCCAAGGGATAATCATCTCTGATGTCTGATTTTAAGCTATCTGATTAGTAATCTACTACATTTAGTAAACAACAAATCTCTTCTCCCAGGAGACAACCAGACCAAGAGTTCCTCTAACAGCAGAGAGCAAATCCATGAAGCAAGTTGAATTTCACTGACATTTTTATATACAGCAATTAATCAAACTGCAAATAAAAGCTACCTTGTAGATATTTGTAATCAGCTGGGTCCTTTACCATTAAGCTTAGCAGAATAATTTGGTTTACACTGTCACATTTTCACGAGAGATGTTTGGAAGACAAAAAGAGGCCCTTTGGACTGTGTGAAAATAATCACTGAAGTTGCGTGTAGAGGTTCATTTCCACATATTGGTATATTAAACTATGATCATTTCCATCATCTATAGGAGGAATTAGTGATAAGTCTACATTAAAGTTTGAACTAATTTAGCCTAGTTCAAGCCAGTCATATTTAGAAAATTCCAACTTTTGAGTTAAAATGAGAAAGTGATCTGAGGTAACCTGAATCAGTGAATAATTACTACGAGTATAAACTGTTCTAAACAATATTGCACTTTGAAGTTTAACATTTATAGAAATAGTAAAGCATTGAATATTGCTAATCAATGTCTCCTATGTCTGGATGATTCTTTCCTTGTTTTTGTTTATCTATTTGTTTAACTTTGGCTTGAATCCCAGGACTCTCCACATCTTCTGATTTCACTCCTTCACAGAATGAAGGCAAAGGTTCATTGTTTGATAGATAATCCTTCCCTCACTCCTGGCCTCTCTCCTCAGCTGCACTGTCACAACCTTTCTTATCTCTCAAATTATTTTATACAGCTAAAAGTTGCTGTCCTCCTGAACTTTCCTCTCTTGTTCTTCCCAAGATTCCAATAAGTCATCTGCTCATTCTGCTCTCTGTGATGAATCAAAGTCAATCACCTACTCCTTCACATGACCAGCACTGTGGGCCTCACACCCCTCAATTTTACCTCCCTCGTAAATCTACACATACAGCCTTTTAAAGTTCAAGATTGGCATTACCCAGCCATGTCTTGATTTACCTTGTTTTGCCTCTTCCTCATCTACCTCCTCTGCTCGTGCCATTGCTTCTGGGTTCTTAATTAAGATTCTACCCATTTATCCATTTCAAGCCCAAATCTTTCTTAGCTCAGTCTCTGTGTCTTCCATTTTTCTCTCCATTTTGAACTTGATGGGAGAAAATTGTCAAGGGAATTTTAAAGAAAACACTACTATGAAGGAGATATAACTGTTTTAGACACGGACAGCACCACACTTCAAAGCTGCTGAAGCACATTTGGTTTTCAAAATGTAACTCATTTACAGTAATTTAAGACCAAAATAATATTACTGTTTTTTCCATGTTTGTATTCTGTGAAAATGCAAAGCGTTTGCATATCTACAGTGACAATAATCATGTAAAGCTCATGAGCTCTAATTTTTTCGCCTTTATGTTATCGGATCCTGTCTATAAAAAGGGAATTCTCTGTGAAGAAATATCACTTAAAAAAGAATGTGTTACAGATATAAGGTGACTCTTACCTTGGCCAGGGTCAGGGGGACCAAACTCCAGTGAATACCTCAGAATGAAATTATTATTCCACACGTAGAGCTGGTTGTCTCTTGGGTTGTAATCCACAGCAGCTATGTGCTGGTATTGGTTTGGAAACTGAATATCCACAAACTCCTCTTTGTTTAGGTTGGTGTTGTATACATAATCTATCGAGTTCTTCCCCGTTTCGCTCTCGTTATCTTCATAAACTGATCGCACTACGTATAAAACGCCACATATCATGAACGCATTTGATGCTGTTCGCTTGTCGTACGACGTGTCCCAGGTGCCTTCAAAGCGGAGAGTGTAAGGGTTCAGTTGGCTGATGACCATCATTCCGTTGTTCTGCTCTGTGGCATAAATGACCCACAAGCCATTTTCATCCACTGCTAAATCTATGTCTGACTTGCCCCCCCAACGGTAGGGTGAGGTGTCGTGATAGTTGGCATTGGCAATGATTGCTTCCCCACTTTTGATCCTAGTTCTCAAGTCATATTTCACAATATTCCTCGTCCTTTCTTTGTTGAAAAACACAGCGCCATCGTACACCACAAAGCCAGTGCCATCAACCCGGTGGGGCAGTTTGTAGGTCGTTGTGGGCCGTCCAGAAGTGAAATCTTGCACTGAAGCATATTCCATCAAAGTGTCCGTGCGATAAGGTGTCCATGGCATGTAGTAGATTTTGTCCCCAGCCTGAAGTGGGTCTTTACACCAGGCACCAGACTGCTGCTCAGCCTCAGTTACGTAGGCCGAATCCACAACTGCTTTCAGAGTTCCAGGACAAACAAAAACTAAAAATCACAGTGGAGACGCAGGAGGAAAGGAAGAGAACAAAAAAAGAAGAGCGTTACATTTTTGAAAACACCCCAGGTTGAAAAAAAAGGTTTCCCTTTAAGATTTCACAACTACAATATTCTGAAACACTGAAAATTTACATTTTACCCACACAACAAAAGTAAGTGTAACCATTAAATACTTGTGAGAATGCCTGTTATAAATGTTTCAAAAGTTTGGGGAGTGAAACTGGAGTGCGGGGGGAATAAGAAAGAGGTTCGTCATCAGGTTTTACAATAGAAAGCTAGAGGTGGAAAGGCAGTGGAGAGCAAAAAGACAACAGAAGCAGTGCGTGAGGTAGCCCAGGAAACCCTGTTAACCATGGCATGCTATGGAGAGGGTTCTGGAAGCCAGGCAGATGATATCTACTGACACAAGAAAGCACCTATGGGTGTGAAAGAGATATCCTCGAGGACACCAGCAACTACACCCACCACCTTCTTAATGCAGCTATGTCCTCGGATCAGATAGAATACAAACTTATTGACCTTTACATCAATGTTCTGTTCTGATGAGATTCCTCAAAACACCAGAGTAGGGGAAGGGAGGTTAACAACCATATGGCACAAAACAAGGATCTGGGTTTGGGACTGTATATGTTATTTACCTTTTTGTTCCACTTCTATTTTAAGCATTGGAAGAGAGAATGAAAAAGTGCAAGAAAAAAAGAAAATAGATTAACATGATTTATCTATCACTGTAAGGACCGCCATACTTCAATATGTAGGCTCAATACGAGATATGTGGGGGTTAAATAAGTATTGTACCTTTTTGATACCAGTAATACACCACCTGTATTCCAATACTAGAGTAGGCACAGCGAGAATCAATCACCATTTTAGTTACACATACGACTAAAATGGATTATTGCATTAACAGTATAATACAAAACCCCTCAACAGGTCTTTACTCTAAGAGCAACTAATTTCTGCAGTGCCACTTTCTGTCTCCAAGCAACACCACAATCATCCACATTAACAAGGCACATTTCATGCTGATGCAAGAGGCTAGTCATGCCCACATTGCAGCATTTTAACTGAAAGCATACAGCATAGAAACATTCTCATTGTCATATGCCGACATTAGTTTGTTAACAAGCTCTTTAAAATATTATAAACTGCACCTAAATGCAATAAATGTCACCATTAAAGCTCCACACAGTTAAGAAAATGAATTAGGTTAACTTTATCAGGTTTCCACTGATTATTTGGAAAGATTAGAAGTTATTAGATTCATTGTGGGAGCATATACAATTTCTCTTACCAGCAGAGACAAAACAGGAACAAAAAAGTTAATGCAAGTTCACAGTATAAAGCAGCCTACCTTTATTAGATGCACTGGACAGATTTAATGGTTTAGATCATTATCTTGTATTTGTGATTTGCACAACAGTTTTGTTTGAAGCTTATTAATGCATTTTAAGAGAAAGGCAAATATTAATATCAGTGACTAGGGTCAGTATCTGCCAATAAACAAATCCATTTTTTTTGATTAACCAAAATGTCAGGCATTTAAAGGAAAGAGTTGACTGGCAAGTTTAAAGCATTAAAGTATAATTTGTGTTCAAAACAGAAATTCATAGATTAAACCAGGACTTTGTATTACAGTAACAAGTGTTCTGATATCCAATGGATATGGAAGGCACTGATGACATTTGATTGACAATGTGAGCAATCCCTGTTCAATAATGACAACCGTATGCGGCGGGTTTGGGGTCACTTAGTAAAACTTAGTTAAAGGGTTGGTTCTCAGGCAAGCTTTACTGGCAGGCCACTGGCCTGTCAGAGGTGAGGACACCTGACGAGCAGCCTGGGAGACTGGAAGTGGGCAGGAGTTAGAAGAAGATCAAGAGGAATCTCTTGAGAACTGACCATCAACCTCTTCATGGTTTTTCTCCCCCATCTTAAAGAGGCAAGCTGTGGATAGATTTGGAGGCATTTAAGCCATAGCCACCTGCTGCCTATGCTGACAACACAAATTGAGAACATCAGAACTTTTGGCACAAGCAAACAAATGCAGAAAGGTAAAATCCCCTAAACAAATTAACACAATTCTTATAACAGTGAGAATGTTGGATTGTGCACATAAGTATTTTGCAACGAAATTCTGCCTCAACGGCAATTAAATGATCAACTGCCTGAGTAAACTAGGCAACACTTCCAAATTTTCCAGACTCTTGTAACTGATTATGCAAACCAGCTTCCTAATCTGAAAATCACAAACAGAAGTTACTTTTCATTGCAAATGTGACACTGAGCTTGGCTTTGCCAATATTTCACTCAGTCTTTTCATGGAGAAAAATGAGGTGTACGGAATAGGAAATTCTCAGGGTTTGTTTCCCGATCTGTCTTCAGTTCAGCTGTCATGGCTCTAGCACCACAATTGCCTTCAGTGCTCTGGTGGAGAAAGTCAGCCAGCCAAGTCAGCCAATGCTTTATAGTAACCATTGCTAGATGTGCATTTATATGGTGGAGGCCAACATCAGACGATGCCAATATTCACTACGCTCACACATGAATAAAGGCCACTTGGGCAAGGAATTTGAGGTGACAGTTACCTGAGGAAACAGACCTCCAGCAGAAGCAAAAAACAAAGAGTAGGAGTGAAAGACGAAATATGTTTAGACATGGTTAAGTGACGCCAGACGTGGATTTCAAAAACATGTAAACTGTAGGAGAGAGGGAAGGCAGAAGGGAATAAGTTAAGAGGATAAAATAGTATGAGTTGAGCCTCGGTTTCAAAATAGTGACAAGAAGGAAGACGCACAATGCTGTAGGAGATCCCAGAAACGATGGCAATAGCAGTATTGATAAAACACACAAAGACCTGAAAGACTATGATGGAAAGCAGTTTATAGACTGGACTGTCCACAACAGAGTCCAAACTGCTGGAAATTACACATCTATCTGAATACACCCCATTATCCTCTCTAACTGAGGCAATACTCCTGAGCCAAATTACCTCAGGTGGCACCTCAGATGACAGAATGGGCATACATGGAAAGGGGGAGTCAGTGCAAGTTGTCTATGGATCGCCTCTGGGTATGAATTGCTCCGTCCTCAAAACTTGAGAGATATAGGAGCCCCTTTACATATTTTTTGTATACTCTACCACACTACGGATTCTACCCTATTTATTTCATCACCTTAAGAAAGTTACACAACATTGCTTTTGATTGCGATAATCAAACAAAATGTCTATCCATCCTATTTGTAAGTTATTCAAACTGTGGGTTTTTGTTCTACAATACAACTTCAATGATCTCAGCAGCATTGTGTTCTATGGAGATTTAACCATCTCTTTCTTTACTTATCTCTGTCACTTTCAATCTCATTCATAAATAGATATTTATTGAGGTTTTTGGAGGAATTGATGACGATTGCATTATCTACAGGAAATATCAGCAAATACCCCATGAATCTAGGTGCCAAGTGCCAGAATAGGGTGAAACGACTGTATAAAATAATCCTAAACTGGATATAAATGGAAGTGTGCATCAAGAATTGGAGTGTAGGGAGATAAAGGCAACATTTTTTTCTGATCCCCACCCACCTGTAAAAGCCAAAATAAAGTGAAGAGAGTTATTCTAAAAGGTAAGAGAGATAAGTGCAGAGAGAGAGAGTGACATCTCACCCAAGTGAAACACCAACTCTACCTCAATTCTACCTCCGTTGTCTGGAGGCAACATTTAGACTATCAGAGAGGCAATGTTATGGTGGCAGAGCAATGATTTCTGATTCCTAATTCCCAACCAGCGAACACCATTACTCTCATACATGTGAATCAGGAAAATAAGACAGGTTACCAATATTTATTTTAATAACTTGAAATAATTTCTTGCCAGTGACTTGGAAGGTTTCTTTTTCATTTGTGGCTAGAATTGCTTATTATTACTTTCACTTTATTTTTGACTGATGGAGAGCAGAGACTTTTGTTTTTTACGATTTCATCTCAATGAGTAAATTAACTTTAGGTCATTTGATACAAAAGTGGGACCTGCTGAGGCTTCACTGAATCTCATGTAGCTTTGATGCTGGGCATTCTTAAAAGCATTAGCCTTTGTTAACAATTTCCATGTCAGTTCATTTTTATAACAGGCTTAATTCCCCCTTTTTCATCTCTTGTTCCCAACCCTCACATTTAAGATACACTTAAAATTAGGTTTTCTATAACCATAAGATTGCCATAAGCAGTTGCAAGAAAAAACTAACAATGCAAATGCAATTAATTAATTCATAAGAATTGAGTTTTGGCTGTATCATTCATGCTTTCATTCTCAGTGGAAAAGCTTAATGTCAAACACTCGATAACTCTGTTTGGAAGCTCAGTCAGTCCAGTTACTAAGATGGCTGTGCAGGATTATTGTTGTTTAAAACACATATCTGCTTTCATTGAACGCTAACTATTGTTTTGGTAAGACAATAAGAATTATTTGAACTCAGATCAAACATGGTTTCAGAGCTTTGTTCCAGTAGAAATACCTCAGTTCTTAGGATGAGAATATCCTAGGTCACTCCCAGTCAGCTGCGTGAAGCGCTTTGAAACATCCTCCTGATGCAAAAGCACTATGTAAATGTTATTATTGTTGTACATCAGTTTTCACCTCTAATGACATGTTAGCACATGTATATGTACTTTAAGGTAACACGCTCAATTCCTTTGAGTTTTTCTCCATTTAGTATAACAAGGAGGAAGAAACAAGCAGTACCAGCGCCCAGTATTTTTGTCAAACTGGCCAACAATCTTATCTTCTTATATATAGTACATAGGTAGTTTGGGACATATGTGCATGCAACTTCCAGGAAGGTGGAAGGCGAACTAGGAGGACCTTGGCCTTTTTTTTAGTCTAGTATTTCTTATGTTCTTATGTAACATTATGCAAACGTTTATCACCTGGGGATAATAGTATCTACTGGGTAAAATGATTTTCCTCTTGATGTTCAAGTTGCTGCTTGACCTGGTATTGCTTGGTTAGTTATGGCAATTAGGAGCAAAATGATCAATAAGTTAGTTTAGCCCAGCCCTAGTCAACCTAACCCTAACCTTTATGTTAGCTCACCAAAGGTGGCGTCCTTCATGTGTGAGCCCAGACAGTGAGTATCAGGTAAGCTATTCACCCATGTAAGGCATTCACAGTCAAGCCTGAACTTGTCCTCACCCACACAAACACACACACATGCGGGTCACGCACACACATACACAACACACGCATGGGAGTTCAAACTGATTTTTCCCCTCCCTAACCCAGATATGTTGAGACCAATTATAGTGCCCCAACTGCGAGATGTTGCTAGCTAACTCAGCTTCATTATGAGTTAAACTTAAGACAGTCAGATCTGTATGACTTAGCACTACATAATCACTTCCTGGGTTTTGTGCCCATGCTTGCTATGTGCAAGAATCGCTATTAACATCACTTTGTGAAGGCCACGATGCTGGAAACATTTCTTAAGCTCACCAAAAATTAAATGAGTGGCAACCTGGAAGTTGAGCATTTTCTCAGGTCTCACTTATAAAGAGTGACTGAGCACTGGACCCAGCTAACACCTTCATAATGAGGTTTCCTGGTATTATGTTTAAGTATAGCACAATAGTAATGGGTTGACTTATGTAAGAGAACAAAGAAAGGCATGGGTTAAATGGTTTGCATTAAATTCCCGTCTGACCTACAAATTTCACCCTGAAGTTAATACTGAGGAGCATGAAACAGTGGAGATTGTACCGTAACTGGATAGAGGTCAGGAGCAATCCTGAAAGGGAAGAGATATTAATACCTTTTGACAGTTCAATTCACTATTATAATTAAATATCAATGCTTTCAATATATTTTTATTTCTTAAGTTAGTGTGAAATAACGTTCAATATCATTGACCAATTTAAATGTCAAACTTCACCTAAAAAGATTTACATTGAAGAAGTTCAGAAATTATTTGAAGCACATTTTAGAAAATAAATATAATTGTTAACAGAAGCAGGACTCCGGCATACCGCAATTGCACTTCTGGCTGCCTAAAAGGTTAAAAAGAATGATTGGATCAGTCACCAGTATCACACACAGGAGGTAGAATACTGAGAAGCAGTATGCACAGTGGGCTACCATCCTGCAGATGGTACAAAGGAAAAAAAACAGAAAAGGCATCCTTCTTAGAAAGCTCACAGAGGAACGCACAGCAAGAACGAAGAGAAGGGATAAGATCTTTGTTTGGCTTTTAATGGATTTTCCCTACAGATATGCTGTCAATATTCCAACGAACAGGTCTGTGTTTTGGCTGGGTAGAGCTGCTGCCCTTTAAAGGTAGGCCAAGCCAATTTATACAACACCTGGTGCTGAATGGCAGAAAAAGCTTCAGTCTGTAACCTGAATGTCAAATTCAGTTTGGTTTCCTTTAAAGCTCAATACCTTAAAAGCTAACCTTCTAACAAATAGGAAAAATGTTCAGCCCGCACCAGAGTATAAAGTCTACCCATACTTTCTGAAGTAATTCTAAGTCTTGCTCAAAAAGTGCTTCACAGGCTGTTTACACGCTGTTGTAAATCTACACATTTTACATGCACAAGGTCCCTGAAATTAAAGAGTTTCCATCTTTGGGAAAGTATTAGGCAAACTCGAGACATCTTTGATGGAAAAACCAAAGGAAGCATGTGTTATTTTTGATAGTGTTGGATTGCAGGCAATCAAAGTAAAGATACCTTGGTGCGATTTGTTTCAGTTTAGTTCAGTGGGCAACACTTCGATTCAGGTGGTTATGGATATCAGCTGCATGCTAGGACTTGAACTCACACACCAGTGGAGCATTGAGGGAGCGCTGCTTATTGGATTTGCCATCCTTTGGATGTTACAGAAGTACCTTCTACCTATTTTCCTAGCTTGGGAAGACTTAAATACCTGTGGCACCTTTTTAAAGAGCAAGGAAATTAATATTCTCCCTCATACAAATACAGCAAAAAAAATTATGCATCTCGTTGTTTGTAAAAAAAATTTGATGCAGATTATCTGGCACCTTTGCTTATGTAACAGTCATTGCACATTAAATTAACTCATTGTGTTTGAGAAGTTTTGAAGTGCAATATAATTTTTATTCTGCTTGAAACAAAATAATAAACGATTACCGAGCACTTTCACATGAAGATGGTTCCTCTTTATACAACTTCTCTGACACTCATTGTAAATAAAGATGTACAAAGAAATGCTGATACTTACTGTATGGGACACATTCATATTGGACCTCAAGGTATTTGTAGGTCCCTGGACAAGGGTCAGGAAACACATCTGACCCAGTTATCACAACACATTGTGTTCGATTGTTGCACCTGTAATGAAAAAAAGCAAGATAATTCATTTAGCAGAGGATTTTCAATTCACAAGTTAAATGGAATGGTATAATACTGCTGAATTTGTCACACTAGGACAGCCAGATCAATAGTCAAGAGACACTTAATTAATATTACATTAACTGTGCCAGCAAACAAAGCTGTATAAAAACTCCCTAAAAATAATAACATCAGTAAACCATTGATTTAGACAAACCCAAATGTGCTGGAGCAGTCAATGAGAATAGTTCATAAAGAATTGGTGAAACACATTACATATCTTCACTCTATGATTTGTTATGGTTTTATTTTGCCTGCAAAAACAAATCCATTAATTGAGCCAAAATGCTTTCAGTTTATTGACCAGTAGAAAGATCAGTAACATTATTGTAAAGGCATTATATGCTAGAATCCAATTGTAATTTACAGACACTGGAAGCAATAAAAACAAGTGTTGGTGCACAGATGCTGGTAGAGTTGAGATTTCGATCAACATAACCATCCTTCTGCCAGTGTTTCCAAAAAAACAGCTCCACACAAAAGTGACAACACTGTTAATTGCAACTCTGGCTGTATACAACGCTTTGTGACCCTCTAAAAGATCGTACATAAGGTCCCACTTCATGTGCATTAAATAAACAACGGTAGTTCAGGGGTTATCTTACTGAATTTTAAGCCAGGCATTTCAGGAGTGACAGAGAGCAGGGCAAAAATGCTTGAGCAGTTATATTTACTGTTCAAAAATGCAGTGGTTCCCTGGTGGTTCAGCTGGTAAAGCTGCTGGCGAGTGTGAGACTGAGCTATATATTGTCAGGCATATCCTTGGCTCGAACCTGTGAACCTGCTGAGTTATTTCACCTTGGCCAAGGTAGCAGTAGGGGTGCTATGATTGACCTGACTGGTTTGCTCCTTATGGTCTCGTCATCTGCTGATAGTCAACGTCGAGGTTCACACATTAAAACAGTCACTCAGGTGAGGTGCTGGAGGGCAGCTGGCACCAGTAACACTGGAGCCCCTGCAGAAGTCAGCACCTTTGGGAGAGGGCAAGGTAAAATTGTACGGGGGAGAGAGAGAGAGACAATGAAAGCTTAAGAAAAAATGCAAACTAGGGCCAAACAATGCTGGGGGCCAAAAAATGTGGAGACTGGAAAAAAAATATCAGATTTTGAACAGCCTGACCCCCTCAGCAGCAATCAATGGCTGGATGAGCTCCAAAATAAAGCCCATTAATATTCACAGCATGATGGCCCATGCCAATGCTTGCCAGCGTGCCATGCTAAATCAACTCGGGAAACCTTCTCAGTGGCTTTTACGCCGGCTATAGCCTTCGCTCGAATAATTCTGAGGGCAAAGCTCTTTGTTCTATTGGATACTCTCCGAACTATTTCCTCACACGTGAGGGCTCTTTAGCTCGTTGGGAATGTACAATTAAAATGTAAAGTACACTCCAGTAGAAAAACGAATTTGTTTGGGCACTTGGTGATTTATAATAACAGATGTTTTGCACTGTTTGAAGTGCTTGGAGTGAAGGCTGAACTCATCTCCATTTACAATGGCAACATTTACGATGTGGACTTCACTGCATACTTGATAGAAAATTACCCAATAACAGAAGAAAAGCCTGCATAGAAATTAATAATGAAAATTATTGAAAAACATAAAACTAAACATTTGACAGAAGTATCCACTTAACTGTCGACTTAAGTGGTGTACACTAAGCAGACGCAGATTAGGAACATTTGAAGGGGCAGACCAGTCGTTGGGACAGGGATATTTCTCACTTAGCTCCTGATAATCCAGGAGGCCAAATCTCCACTGGATGGGGGTGACCCCAGCTGGAAAACGGCGTGAAACTTGGCAATCAGTTTGCTATGGGCTTTTAACTGGTTAAACTCCTACAGTGCCCCACTGCACACCCTGGGGACTTCAAGCCTTGGCTCCTGCCAGCCTATGCCTAATGCTTTCTGTAATTAGGTCCGTTCCTTTGTGGAGAGACTTCATCATCCATTCCAGACAAAAGAAAATTTCCATGCGAAGGTGACATGCGCTAGTGGAACTCTCAGCCTAGTTTGGGTACCAGCAATGCTGGGTTCAGACACATGTGGAGGAACAAATCTTTAATTGTACTGCTGTTCACTTCTCAGAGATGAAAGAGACTACAATGCTCACCAATACACATCACTGAAAACTTGGCAACAAAAATGGCTGCATCACAGCTATGTACTTTACACATCTTATCACTTCATGTTCTGACATCTACGTGCCAACACCGCAACATATTGAGCTTTTAACAGCCTGCCACTTACATGTCTAAAGTCCTACCTCCTACTTACTTTGGTCTTTTTACATCTTCTGCTATTATGTTTAGTTTTCTTCAACTGGCTTTGTACACCTCCCAAACATGTTTATTTCCCTTGTATCTTTTATAGTATATCTGTCTGAACCTGAGGTTGGTATTGACCTTTTTACTCAACCATCATGCTCTTACGTTTTGTTACATCTCTCTCATCTCTCAGGGGATATTTCCAAATTCCTTAAAATATAATTTTTTTAAAAAAAAACTTTTTTAAAAAAGTTGTGATTCCCTCTTAGTCTTACCCATACTTCGTCTCAGAGTTCCAAAGGTTGGTCTTTAAAATCTTACTGTTAGTTCTGGCCTTACTCCTAAATATAATATCAAAAGATGGAATGAATGAATGTATACGTTTCCAGCAGATCACTAAATACAAAACCTATTGCAATGATATTCATACGTCCTGATATTCATACGTTGTGTAAAGATATTTCCTTTATTATCCAAGCACATTAATCTTAGAATCATGTCTCCATATTAAATGTCACCTGCCACTCACCTACCCAGTCACCTACTCTTATAAGTCTGCTTGAATGCTATCTCTCTCCAAGGAATATTTTACTTCCCTTACATCAGCAGAGAGACACTCTGCTTACAACATCTTCATCAAGGTCGTTAATAAACCATTATAAACAGTAATAGTCCCCGGATTCATCCCTTGGGGACTCATCTGGTCATTGCAGTCCAGTATAAACTAATATTGCTGATAATGACCCTCTGTTTCCTATTATCAAGTCAATTAATTATCCAATTTGTAACTTCCTCGCTGATCCCTCGAGCTTTCACTTCATCTCTGCTTTTTTATGTGGGACCTTATCAAATGGCTTTCAAAAGTCTACATATAAAATAGCTACAACATTACTCTTATCCACTAACGTTACATTCTTGAAAAAATCCCATAAATTTGTTAGGCATGACCTGCCTTTCATGAATGCATGTTGACTTTGATTTATTGCACTTACTCTTGCTAAACGCTCCTGAATTGCTTCCTTTATAATAAATTCTAGTCATTTCCCACTGTAGATGTCAAACTAACTGGCTTATAATTCCCAGGATCATGCTTCTGACCTTTTTAAAGATGGCAATGACATTAGCTATTTTTCAGTTTTCTGGTACCACCCCATGTTCAATAAGTCATGTAGAATGGTGCCCATTGCACCATCTGCTTTTAGCTCGTGCCTTTTTATTCTCTTGGATGCATTCCATCTGCATGAGTGATTCATGAATCTTCAAAAAGTTGCTACTTGATGAAAATTTCATTGCTGGCCACAGCGTGATATGATCTCAATTGCATCCTTTGCCAGCTCGGTCACAGATTTGAGAACTTCCATCATCTATAGTGAAAAGCCATGTAAGAAATTAATCCAATAGTGTAGCAAAACAGTTAACCTCCTCTGCTGTTGCATTCACCTCAGTTATGCTGAAAGATACCTTGTGTTCTTCAATATCATCTGTTCTGAATGTACCGAAGAATCTTCTATTATTTCCATACATTTCCATTCAATTCTTTTCAGTCTATTTTCACCACAAATAATTTTTCTAGCGTTCTGCAATCTACTTGTGAATGCACTGTCCAGAAGGACATAGATGCTGAATCAATTGAGGTGTTTAAATTGAGGCGGTTAAAAGGGAGATAGATAGATACTTTGAAAGTGGGGACATTAAGAGACTTGGAGAAAAGACAGGGAAATTGGATGAAAAAGATAAGAGCCATGAATGAATGCAGTGGCAGAGGAGGCTCAATTTGCTGAATGGTTTATTTCTTTTCCGAGAGTCCTACTTTGGTATGGTTTTGATCTCCCTTCTCAGTTATCTGAAAGCTCTAAAAACAATCCTGCTTTTCCTCCTAGTAACTTTATCCATGCAAAATAGCAACAGAAGTGCATGCATGTGTGAAGTGTATAATTATCTGCACACATCACAAAAATACTTGATTTTTTATGATAAATGCAGGCTATCAAATAATTTTTCAACCAATGCTAATATGCAACATTCCTGAAAGGCAATTCCACCATGGCCGACACTTTACGCACTCATAGCAAAACTCAATAGTGGTCCTTCAAGCTTCAAAATCACCACCAAAAAAAATCAGCCAGCAGCCCCATCATAAAATCAAAAAAGACAAACCTAGCTTTCCTTTTATAGCCCAAACAGGGTCAAATATCCAACATTTATAAAGTGAATGTAAATTTAATAAAATATAAATATTTCAAGATTTCCTTCTAAGGACTCCCATCCTCTCCATGAAGAAATGCTATCAACCCAAAAATAAAATTGACATCTTGGCAAAATGCATGAAGAAATTGGCATATAGCTCTTTTTCTTCCACCCCCCAAAAACAGCTTTATCAAAGATTTCCCATCAAAACATTACACTTCAAAATCTCTGCCAATCTCCAACCGTGCCTGTTACATTTTCTTGCTTCTTCAATCTCTTCCCAGCTTTTATCATTGATCATGGAGCAAGCAGGAGGAAGGTCTTAGGAGTCTTTCCTAACATACTAAAGTCCTGACATTCCTTTTTGGGGGAGCTGATTCCTTTTTCTGTCTCCATTTCACCCAAGCTGTGTTACCCATGTGTTCATACCATTGCCAATGGTCTGCCCCCCCCAGTCCTACTCAGGTCCAATTCCTGTATTGTTAATTGATCTTGATTACAGTGGGAGGAAGGGCATTACAACTGGCTAGAAAAGGAAACCAAGCACATCAAACACACTTGTATCAGTATCAAGTGGAGAAAAGTCTCAGTTATCACACAACTGGAATAAAATCCACACATGGATAACAGAAACGTTTCCATGATTGTAGCCAGACATTTTGAGGCAAAGCTGCAGGCAGAATCGTTCCAATCTTAAGAGATTGACCTGAAAATATTTCTCAATTATTCTGTGAAGATAACTGAACTGAAATAAAATTACTATTATAAGCTTGTTTTGCTTATATATTTGAAGCAAAGGGTTTTCTACTGTCACAATAGCAACGTGAAATGTGCTTGTAATGTGTTACTGATAGTATTGAACTGCAAAGAAAACCAAAATATATAAGGGCTCCTCCATTTGGGTCACAGAAGGAATGTTCTTCCATATACAATCACTTCAAGATGTTAATAATTTAGCGTTTATATTTGCTGCATGATTTCTTGGAAAGAGTCGTAAGTGGCAGGGAGAGGTACAAGCATAGTCTAGAAAGGTACGGTCTGCACAAAAGGCTGTTTGGTAAATGTTTTATTTATTTAGAGACCTGCAACACCATAATGTAAATCATATGAAAGCACAATTGTGCGCGATGACAATGAGACACAGCTCCTCTGTTCTCTCTCCCTCATCAATTGAAACATTTCATTTGTCAACTATTTTCATTAGGGCTTGCCTCTCTGAAGAAGGTGCACGTTCCCATTTAAACAAATGTGAATAAAATGGGTGAAAACGTCCATCAGTGGCAGCATTCGGTTGAAATGATGATATGAATCAGACTATGAACGACATTTTAAACAAGCTCGGCGATTCTGCCTTTGACCTCAATTTTACTTTCACACAGCTACAGCTCAGAATCTTCACTGAAAAGGCAATGGATATGTTTGAGAAGTACACATATATATTATAAATATACATATATCCTAGTCATTTCATTGCACTTACAAATCAGAATGGCTTTGAAAAGCCATGATTTCCTTCTGAACTGGCCAGAATGCGTGTTTTTGGTCTGGTCTGAACAGGATTCAGCAATGAGTTACTAAGGGGTTTAGAGGACCTCAATGCAATAATGAGCGATGCATTTAGCACATATACCTTCTTGGGTTTGGAATTGAGAGCTCAATAATTGCATGTCATTTCTTGATGGTGACTGCAGAACTGGCCTCACGTATATTGGAAGCAGTGTCTACTTTCTGGGTAACAATCCGCATGTACATAATTGTACACCAGCTTGAGGCAGCAGCTTCAACAGTCCCTTATGCTTGTATCACACCTTTTGTGTAGGATAAATGTCTCATCACGCCTCACAAAATTCAACAAAGAACATTCAGCAGGCAGGAGAAAAGGAGAATTTAATTGTGCTAACCAAAGTCAAAGAGATTCTTTAAAATATGGTTTTGAAAATGGGAGAGAAGGAGCAAAGGAAAGTGATTTTGAGAGAGAGCAGTGTCTCACAAACGTCGTGACCAAATTGTTATTGTTTTTTTTTCTTGAGAGATTATTATCAGGCATGTGAAGCAAGCAAACTTGGCCAAGATTTCGCCCTGCCGGTAATCGAACCCAGGTCTCTCGCTTGTGAGGCGAATGCTCTAACCACCGAGGACCCCTGTAGTAATGTATAAACAAGCTACAAGTGCCTTTGCTTTGTACAGTTGCACAATGAACTTTGTTTTAAAAGGCCGTTAAAGAAACTGAAATAATTTATCAAGTCTGTATGTGAAAGTATTTGCGAGTGTTAAAATAGAGCTACATAACCTACAGGTGAAGTATGTATGTGTGGTTGCTATGAAATTGCACAACATGGCTAACTCCAAGCAATAGACATTTCGAAATCACACTGCAAAGGCACAATAGACCAATCATTTATTCTGTGTAAATGAAAATACAATAATGTGCATTTGCTGCAGTGGGAGATGAAATTACTCATTTCTATGCTGAAGTTATAACATCAATGGGTAAACACTGCATTTCAATCTCGTAGAAATCTTGTCCGAAAAGTACCAGTAACAGAAATCAATGGCAAACTCTCTCTAAAAACATCAACAGAGACCCAAAAGGTAATCTCCTGTGCCTTGCTAAAAATTTTGATGTGGCAGGGGCCTTTATTTCTTTAAATAAAACATGCACGTACAGTGAAAATATTTTTCACATAGCTGATTGTGCAGTGTAATAAAATCAGCAACAAAACACTGTAACTCGAGGGAAAACCCTTTGGGAAGATATTTTCCTGAGAACCGAGAAAACCTAAGCTCTTTTTGAAATTCCAACACAATGCACACAATTATAACGTGTGCAGAAATAAGCTCCAAAAAATCCTAAAGGGAATTTTTGTTAAATAAAGCTCAATTTCCTGATTCACATAATTAGCAAATTGAATGAACTTGTGTGAAAGTTATTTCAGTAGAAACAAACACTGAATTCTTGAGACTGTTATTACTGTCCATATTCCATCCATATCCATGTCCAAACAAATTGGGTCAACATAATGACCGCATTCAGTTTATGGATACCTATTCCATGAAATGGCTTTCAACTGGGAATGAGCATTCAAAGTTCCACACCAGATCTATACCCATCATCAGAATACTGAAGTCAGATGCATGTCTGTCAATAATCTGCTAAGGAATCTGATAGACAGACAGCACTTATACCACCATCGAAAATGGAAGCCGTCGGATGCAGATATCAACCCAAGATTATCATAAACCGCTCACAAGGTGTGCAACCCATGGGCAAATTTACATTTCTATATCTCTTTTCATGTCAGGAGTACATCTCAAAGCGCTTTACACAGGTCGCTGGAAGTTTGAGCTGGGGAGGGGAGTAGGCTGGAAGTGTAGTTGAAAAGATAGGTCTTAAGGTGGGTTTTAAAATTAAGGAAAGGCAGGTGGATTCTAGGATGGAGTCCCAGAGACCAGGGACACAATGGCTGAAAGCTCGATGGTGGTGTGGATCAGACGGGGAATATGAAACTGGCCTATGTTTGTTTTGCAGACAGAGTGGACAGGACTGAAGGGTCGCAGGAGGTT
The DNA here is from genome assembly GCF_018977255.1 of Callorhinchus milii. Taxonomy (NCBI): domain Eukaryota; kingdom Metazoa; phylum Chordata; class Chondrichthyes; order Chimaeriformes; family Callorhinchidae; genus Callorhinchus; species Callorhinchus milii. The sequence goes on along the minus strand of NW_024704746.1, from coordinate 16,240,068 downwards.
TGTCCATGGAGGGATTTTAAAATGAAAATGAGGATCTTGAATTTGATTCACTTGGGTACGGTGAGTCAGTGGATCCGAGTGAGGATGGGCTTGTGAATCATGGCCGAGATTGCGGGAGATGTCACAAGCTGTAGAGTTCAGGATATTCTGCAGCTTGTGTCGAGAGTTGCTGAGAAGACCAGTGAGATGGCACTGGAAATAATTAGGCCTAGACATAATGAAGGAGTGGATGAGGGTGTGATCAGAGAGATTCCTTTCATTGGAAGCATGGTGCCATTCATTAGGATGCTATGTTGGGTTTTGCAGCAAAACCCATTTTGGGAAGGGTCAGTTTCTGTTCTAACAATGACAATTTCTGATGTTCACCCTGAGTTCCTACCAATTACACAGCGAGAACCCACTGCAAAGATCAAAGGTCAGGAGAGCTGCATTTAGCTTCCTGCCAATCAGAGTCAGATCTCAGGGTTAAACAGTAATTATACAAGCTGCGTAATCCTGAAATTGTCTTCTGCAAAACCTGAATATTTGCAAAATGCTTGTTGTTAGCAAAGTAAGCTTCAACAGGTGAGCTTCTGTAATTTCAACCAAAACAGTTGAAAAAAGAATAATAACTATAAGGTAGCACAACATTAAGCAAGCTTCAATGTGGAAGACAATTCTTTGGTAAAACGGCAGTGGCCTAATCAGATCCATAAAAGTTCCTTAAATGTCAGACAATGCCAGGCCAAGGTTGAATTTATGCAATACAGAATTATAAATGAAGAAACTAAATGTTGAGAATGTTGTTTCTCATTGGACTAAGCACATGATAAGTCTGGCCATAAATGCTTTAGTGGCAGTCTCTTTCAATTTTAATGTACTTTCCTTCAGCATTCCTTATGGAAGATGGACAAAAGGGAAAAACCTTTGTTTTTGCTGGTTAAAGTGTGAATGCATTTGTGAATTTGATATCAGCAATGTTGCTGATTCAGAAACAGATATGAAGAATTTGACTAGTAAAATGAAAGTTTGGCTAATTATTTTTGCAGTCTGTCTGGAAGTGCCTCAGTTAAATTGCTGTGTTGGTAGTAGCTGATTTATATCATGCTGTGGTCGCAATAGTATAATAACTGTGGCTGAACAAATATCTGGGTTACCACCAGGGGAATTGAAGAGGAACAATATAAGAGGGTGAAAGGAAAGAGAAGGTAATTGGGATTAGAGTATATAACTGCAGTGGAACAGCCAGCAACAGCATAAGCTCAATGGGGCAAATGTCCCCTTCGATGCTATAATTTCTTCTTGGTTCTATCCTGTGGCTTTTGCAAATTAAAGTTTTTTTATAAATTCTGTGTTAAAAATTGGAGTCATAAATCTGCTTGTGAAACATTAAAAAAAACCTTGCATTAACTAAAGATCATCATGTTTAATAATTAAGCAGCAAAATACAATGTCAAGCCATCCATGGCATTTACAAAAGCCTGTCATGAAGGAATTGCCTATTCAGAAAGAAGAAGCTGATTTATAGTAATTTTTGAGGACAGAGCTATTATTGCATTAGAAGACTGTTTAATTACAAATCTTATTTGAGCAGAGAAATTATTCTGTAGAGAGAAACTTCTTGCACCCTGATTTTCATTCATTTGTCACAGTAAATCATCATTCATATGACACAACATCCCTGCTACTCTCACATTAGGCAAAGACTCATCACGGGTGTACTCTCTAATGCACCACGACCTTTGATATCAAGTGAAGTACGTGTGCTTCCTTCCGTAACAAAGGCAATGCAGAAGACATTTTTTCCATTACTGTTTTTTGCACAGCTTGACAAACTACTCTTATTCCTAACTTTCAGATATATATTTAGTCTCTAGAAATGTAAAAAATAATAACGATATCTCTGAATTATTAGTTCCCCCTTACTAGGATTAGCTAATGATTTAAAGTGAATCAACATGTTTACCAATTTGAAATCCTGGTTCCTTGGACAACTGATTTCACTTCAAATGTTCACACTTTTTAAACTTGCTCTGTGCTGAGATCATACATGAATAACATTTTAATCTTTATGTAAAGCAGCATAGTCTAATCGGACTTTTTGTTCAAATCTGTAGATTCAAATCTATAGGTCTGTGACAATTCAGAAGCACAAAGAGATTCAAGTCGATCAAAGAGTTGATTACATTGCTATGTTCAAATTGGTAGTTGTGTTCACCGACAAAATGCAGTCACTTCACCTTACAGTAAAATCATGTGAAGCACTTTTGAGACTTCCTTCTGAGGTGGCTCCATATTACATACAATGATTATTTATTATTACCCTTAAGCCATCCAGATCTTCCAGGATTCTGGACCACATTTACCCCGAAACATACATGGTCTTCCTCTTTTCAATATATTGCCTTATCTTAGAGCCATGTCAAACGACCTAATGGATCTTCATTCTGCACTGTGGGAGAGCATTGATCCTGGCAGCAGTAAAATTAACCATAATGGGAAGGAAAATTCACAGGCCTGGAGGAACCAAAGCTCAGAAAGCGATAAAAGCAAAGTAGAAATAAATGGAGAAACAAAGTAGAATGTGTACTTTTAAAACAACAAAGAAAAAGTGTGCGTGTCTGAATAAAACACTGACATGCGAGCAACCAAGGGAAGAAACAAAGGAAGGGTGATGATAACAAAGGTTAGCACAGTGCATTGTTCCACTGGAATGACAGAACTGTAAGAAATGAGTGGGTAAGGAAGTGAAGCATTAACAGTCCAGAATAAAGAAAGGGAAAACTTGCTTCAAGTGGAATGTTTCAGTGATGAATGAATGAAATAGAAAGCGGGCACTTTAGAAAACAGATGCTAATGTCTTCAATGCATAGATGCAACATTATTGCAACTATGCAATAGAAGCAGCACAGAGTACAATTATCTAACAGCAAACCCACTGCAAGGAGAGAGCAGAGGAAACAATGTTGTCTGACCTTATAATTGTAATCGGTACAAAACCATGCTGGAGCTTTAAGCCTTCATCTACTTGAGGTACTTTTCATTTCTCAAAGTAGGCAAGATTCATAGCAATAATATTCTATAAAACGCATGTTCTGAATGTACTCTCACAAAGTGTCAGTAAGGAAAGGAATGAAACGAACGGTTCTTTTTTCCTCCTCCAATAACTTTAATGCTTTTGAGAGATTTTTAAACAGACCTCCTTTGATGTAGCTTTCCTCCTCATCTAAAAATCCAATTGCTTTGATAAATGTTTTAGAAGGTAAGACCATCCTTAAGCTTAAGCATCTGATTTTAATGTATGACATATAAAACTCTTAAATTTTAAAAACATACAACATTGACCTGTCTTCCAATGCTTTTGAACACTGAGAAAATACTATCTTCACGTTTCAGTCCCTGTAATCGTTGTACACTCATCAGTGTAATTTGCAAAGTATGAAGTGTATAGCTGAGATTCCATGTGTAATCCATAAGCACACGGTGTTAAAAATCGATAGCGTTGTTCTGCTGATTTAGCAGCGACTTCTGCTTTGGGTAGATAACATTTGTTTCACTGTTTTGCACCAAAACCATTGGGAATCTTCAACAGATCATTAGATGTATTACAATAAAGCTTTAGTACATTCCACTTTCTCCTTAAATTACTTCTTCACTGTCCTATCATTTTGTGTCACCATTGGCACTGCATTAATACTAATGCTCCCTTGAAACTTGCACTACAGCTATGTCTTGAGGCCGTGTGGTGCCGGATCCAATAGAGGCTTTGGGTTGAAAATATAAATTAAGAAAATTTCATTATCTCCTGCCAGAGGGCATTATTCAGCAGTGTTCTATGGAAGATTAAAAATGCAAAACCTACAGACTTGAACAAATATCCTGGAATTAAAATGAAAAGCTCAGTATATCATGACAAAAAAGACTATGATAGCCTTGAGAGCTTAGCGTAAGGGGAGAGTCTAGATATCTTCTCAAATTTGGATTTTGTATCATCTGCATGAGTGTATAACATTGAAGTAGTTGAAGTGATAATATTAAAGTCGCAAGTTTATCTGATGCCTGAAATGAGAAGCTGGACTGGTAATAAAAATCAAGTTTAACTCGTTATGTCCTACAACTGGTTTTAATTATATCAGTAACATGTGTTGCTTTTTCACACGTGTCACAATTAAATTCAAACTACTTGGGTCACCAAAGACCGATGGCTCAGCATTCAATATTTTTATGCTTCGCTATAATAAATGCAGCAAATGCATTGAATTCAATGTCGAGGTTGATGTGTACATTTTGTTTTCGACAGTTTGACAAGTGAAACATTCAAGTAAAAGTTCTGCACTATTATATTAGGAGGTCTTGATTTCTTGCTTTAGTTCCCTTACATTCACCTTCTCCTAACTCAGGGCATAGTTCCAATGGGCATTAACTGCTATGGTATCTCAACAGTGAGTGTCAGCAAGTCATTTGACTGAACCAAACCACATCCTATCTTCCCCCGACCTGCATTTTCTTTTAGTATAGATTCACTGCATTACAACAAAAGTGATACTTGTTAGATTTCCCCCTTCCCTAGTCCACAAGTTCTTGCTAGTCCTGTTGGCTAGTCTGTTTCCCACTCGACAATCGTAGGAGTTTTGATTGTCAGTTTTATATGAAACTTACTACAGTTTTAAGGACAGCACATAAACAACTTCTCAAAAGGTGATCCAAACTGAGCCAGAATTGGAGGATTTTTTTCTGGGATTCCTTCTTTTGTTACAAAATAGCATCTTGGCTTATGCTGAACTTGTGTGAAGAACTTTGTGTGAAGAACAACACCATCTCCTCATTGTAAGTGTGTTCCTGTTATGGCAAGTGTTGGTAATCATGTCCGAACACAAAAGTAAATCAATTTCCTTGACTTTTATATCACGCTATATCTTTATTCAGTGGTGCTTTTCATGTTGACTTTGCAGATTTTTTCCCTTTCAAGCTAATGTGGTGGATATGCAGTTAAGTTCCCAGCAGACTGTAGGTCTGCCTTCTTCAAACAAATCTCTTTTGTGATCTTGTATTCAGTGCAATTTACCGATCCTGGATTTCAAATGCTAAATGCTTGTTTGGATCCCTGGTGACCTCGCAATGCTCCTTCCAAGCCCAACCACTGGCCTCAATTGCTCTGACTTCAGATTCTGAGAATTCTAAGTTTTGACTCTTTGGGTATAACTTTCAAGACAAAAACTAAACAAACACACTACCTCCAGTAGCAAGGCAACTGGAGAAGATGCTGAAGGTCAGGCAATGTCAATTATCAGTTTACACATCCACGCAGATCGAGAATGAATATTTTTGACTTCCGCACAAAAAAGAACAAGACGCAAGGGAAGGATTGATGAATAGTTTCCTGCATTTTTAGCAGTTGTGGAATGATGTAAGACAGGACAGAATTGAAATGTTGAACACAAGCAAAGGGTAGGAACTGACATAGCCTGGAGCAAATCCAATTACTATTGACCATGCACAGGCATGGTTCGTTTTTGTCTCTATACAATTTTCATGGTTTTAATTTAGAAAAAGCATGAATATTACAGGAGATTCATTTCTATTATAAAAGTGACATACCAAGCAGTTTGCATGCTGCACAAAAAATGTGGCAGAGAGGCTTTATACCTTCCAATGTAATTCTAACACTACCTGAAGGAATTTACATAAATTTAGCTATATTTGATGCGTTACCAGTAAAGGGCACCCCGCGATTAACAAAAACTGAATAAAATATTAGTCAATCACAGCTTGACCAAGACAACAACGAAAATGAACAAAGGCCCACATTAACATTGTTCAGCAAATTTACCCAAGACAAAAACTTATTTCTCTCAAAACAAATCCACTTTGAAGTGCTGCTTCAGAACACACATTGTACTCCGTCAAACTAAACTAATTCCAGAAGAAAAAATTGAAACAGTTGAGTGTAATGAGTAGAAAAGATTGTTGGTGTATGCTGCACTAAATTATCTGACATTATGTGAGGCCTTACTGTATCACTTTGAAAGTTTGCTTCATTTTCTTTCACTATTATATTGTTGCCTTTGGCTTTGAACATTTACGAGAATCAGAATGTGCATGAGTGGGTAATTATAATAAGGGTACAGGGCTTTAAGGAGACTTGGCACAGAGTTGTATTTTTAATTCTACTCCATGGGGTGAACGATGAATAAAAATGTATAAAAAAGCATTTCAGCCATCCATTTATTAAAGTACAGGCTTCAGAAGATTTGATCAAAACTTAACAATGTTAAACGATGACAGTGGACAATAACCCTTTGTCTTATTAAGGATAAAGATTTATGAGTGTTCTCAAAACTTAAAAAGTTTTTAGCATTAATAGGAATTGAGGTCCAAAGTAACTTTTAATTCTAAAACTTGTTTGTTCCACATCTGCTTTCAATTGGTCTGAAAGCAGCTGTGGTTTGTCCCACTGGGCTGAACAGGAAACATAAATTGCTGGAAAATGCCCCTTTTTGTTGGAGAATACCCTGCTTGGGCTCTCTGTATTTAAGACTATCAAACGTTATTCTGTATTAATGCATTTGATCGCAATTTCTAAAGCAAGATGTTGCAACTGTTCTGTGATGTTCGAGTGTACATTTTGATCGTAACTTCATGGGATATTTTTAAATCTCAGATGAAGTACATTCACTCTGCCAATCCAGCTTGGCTGTCTTTATCCAACCGGGATAAAGTTTGGGGGGTTCTAACAAATATGGATAAAGCTCTGGCTGTCCTACCCAATGGGGATAAAGTTGTCAGGGTTCAGGATAAGTCTATGCCTCTGCATCTCACCAATGAGTCAGACAGGCTGGTCAACTGTGACAATACCTTGGATTACTGTGGAACTGGCCACCTTTTGTCAGACATATCTTCAGAGCCGGTTCAACCGCACTTATTACTCCTCTCCCAGGAGGACATGGTTAAGTGTAGCACAGTATTTCATTCGCTTGACTTCTGTACAATTTTAAGGTAAAATATGCAACATGATAACGTGTTACACTGGAAATCGACTCTTATAATCTTCTTTTGACGCAGATCTAAAATAAAATGAAATTAATAACTATCCAGAATGCGTGCCTGCATTAATAAACAGATCACAGAACGATGGGTAATTTGCCACATTCAAAAGCGATCTTCAGAGGATCAGTTTTCAAACTGGAAGCCAATTGTTCTTCGTAATGCAATGATCTCACTGAACTAGTGTTACCTGATCAGCTCCATATGTCCAGCCTAAAAATTATAGAACCTGGGAACTAAATATTTTCTAAATATTTTTGGCAGGAACTACTGGAATGTTAATTTAACTCAGAATTTCTAAATTTAGTTGCCTTCTTAACCAATATATTGTGTTTCTCTCCTTTCTAACAATCCTTGCAACTGACATGCTTCATCACATCTTCAAAATGCCTCAAAGGACTTGACAAGATTTTATTACTTTTAAAAGTGCAACAACTATGTATTTAGAGGAGAGTTGTTAGGGTTTAGCTCTAAAAGTTACCCCTCACTATTTCCCCACCTGGGGGAGAGGGCGCGGTAGGCAAGCTGCCTTAGACTCCTGTTAATGCCATCTTGAAATAACATGCCCACCGATTTCCCCTCCCTGTGGAGCTGCAGTTATTCAGCAAGATGCTCTGTGATTCCCTCTGATGCCATTGCAGAGATTCAATCAGGTAATTGCAACTTCATTTAAGGCATCACAAGAAACTTTCTGCCACGGCTAAACCTGAGTTGCGCTTGTAGAAATATTTTGTCAAAATATTTCAAAAAGGAGCTAAAATGAAAGAAATATTAAACACTGCATTTGCTCAAAGATAGCTTTGAAAGTTAGTTATGAAACACAGAAGGAACAGGAGTACAAAGTACTTATCTTGATATGTGCTTCAGAGTTTAGTTACAAGCCTATTTCTATATTTTCAAAGGCTCTTCCACAGAATAGGTGCACCAGTCTTTGCTTGAAGTGGGTACACTATGTTGAAGGAAGGCACGGAATGATTTTGAAAACCTGTGCAATCAGGATCATTCAGCACTGAAGAGATACGACTGTTCGTAGAAGCATTATAATATAATAATAATATTCTAAGGATTGGGAGCCAAAGACAAAAAGAAAACTGTCAATGTGGGATATATGAAAATGCATAGAGGCATGTGAGAGGGGGAAAAGAAAAAGATAAGCTCTCATTGTCATCTGTTAACCTCACTGCTAGAATCCAACATTTTCCTTTTCTTTTGTCCAAAGGAATGTCAGAAGGGTTTGATTGTTGTTTTGTCTGATCGGGAAAGAAAAAGAACTTTGAGAGAGAGAGCAAGTCTTTACTGTAAGTAAAGCCCCTGATTCTTCAGCAAACAAATGACCAATGACCACAAACTTTGCAAGACATCAAGCCAAATCTGCTTTTGTTGAATGTTCCAGACATCCTTTATCCATTCACAATTCAGTGACAGAAATCCAAACGCTGTGAGACACATAAAAGGGTACAGCCATCCTACAGTGCTCTGGCTTCAACCAGAAGTCAACTGCATTATGGATGCCTGTCGAATCAATAGTAATTAATTAGAATTCATAAAAGTCCGTTTCCAGTAGAAATTGATGAGGTAGTCGTCTTTGAAGAAACCATTAGTAAGGAAAACAAAGTACTGATCACTTCACCCACCGAGTTTTTGGCCAAATTCTTTCCAGCAATTGTGTTTTGTTCATGCACTTGATCAGCGCCCCATTAAGATGGAACAATGGACCCTGATGTATAAATACCTAATTTCTTTCTCGATATAAAGCATGTTCAAACTGCCACAGGTTTGGCTGCAGAGATCCAAGCAGCTTTGATTTGCCTTCTCTGCTTTTTCCTAATTATTTTCAGAACCTGCCATGGCTGTCCCAAATCTCATTCCTACTATAATTATTTGCACCTGAAAGATCATTCAGCGGAGAATTTTTTTGCCCTCGTGCCTTTTTTGTTTTTACAAATGGCTCTTCTGGTTCTTTAATTACCCACAGAGAGGATTAGAGTTCAGAATATGGGAAAAGCCTACTATCTGAGCTGACTTTTGCAGGAAAATGAATAAATTAGTTTTGTAAACCTACATGGGGGAATTCTCTTATTTGGTTATGATTTCCGTCAACTGAAGCTGTGTGCTATGATAGGCCTTAAATAATTCCAAAAGTGTCATGTATTTGGCTTATGTCTGTGGCTCCAATATCAAGACAGGCCTCCTGAGATCTTCCATATTGCATCGAGAGGAACTAATTTTGCTATTTTAAAATGAACTAGGTATTCAAGAATGATACAGTACAGCAGTTCTGTCACACTGCAGCTGGAAGATGCAATAATGTAAATAGGAATTTTAAAAAATATTTAAACTCGTCAGTAATGTGCAATCATAAAAATGCTAAATCGGAAACCAACAGGACATTTAGGACTTAATTAAGCACTTCAGGGGATGGTGTGAACGGCTACATACAAACACAAGTTTGTCAAATTTTGAGAGCCCCAAAGCCATTATGATTGCCAATGGATTTACTCTAAATCTAACATACTTGCTTTGCAAATGTAGCATTGTGCATCCCATTGTAAGGTTTCTTTTTCATTCATAGTTTATAGGTTCTTGGAATCACACATAAACCTTTTGAACATCAAGATAGAATCTGGTTTCAAACACACTGAAACAATGAAGTCTCTCCTTACTCCTCACAACGGGCGGTAGGTGTTTATTCAAATTAAAAGTCAAGAGGGCCAATGAAAGGAAGGATGCAGAGGCTTCACTGGTTTGCTCCTCTGAACTACTGAATAATCTTTTAATCACATCCAAAATATTTATTGTGTAATCCTCTTATGAAATAGCTTACAGATTCATGGAGCTCATATGCTAGCGCAATTACAAATACACGTTATTTCTGCAGAGTATTACATTCCATTTTATGCAAATCCCCGATCATGAAATGAGCGTTGGCTGGCACAAGTGTTTCGGGAACACTGCTGATAAGAAAACAGATATTGTTGGCGCAATGCAAGACTGAAGCCGTGGTTGTAAATCTCTGTGCTTCCCACACTGCAGGCCATGTTCCTCGAGTGTCACCCACAGCAGTGAATCGCACTGAAGTATTCTGCTCCCGCTGTCCCAGACACCAAGCCTGCACGGCTTCTCCAGACTGTTTGTCAAAGTTATTTAAAATCAAATCTGCCTGGCCTCTAACTGCTCGCATCCCTCGACACAATAGAAGATATTTTCACCAATCAACTCGTTGATGAATGTAATTGTAGAAATGAAAAGACTGTATGCTTCATTCCAACAGACTTGTCAGATATAATTCAATTAATTCATTTTAGATACTGTGCTTGAGAAATTTCGCAGCAATAGAGGACAGAAAGCAAGAAGCAAACAGAAAAGGGTGCCGCCAATTATAGTAGTGGCAGAGTCTGCACAGCCCTGGGATCATTGAGACCAGACAAACCACAAAGGATGAGAAGATTAAACAATTAAAGAAATGTTTTATACACATACTTATTTAATGCTTGCAGCATTTTATTATAATTCCGTGATCTATGTTTTTAAAATCTCCATCAATAATCAAGGAAGTATACAGCTGCATCTTCGAATTGAGACATCAAAGATCTGCACTTACATATTACTCCTTTCCAGATGTGTTGACATTTGTGATTCATACAAAATGTCAAAATAATAAAGTTGTACAGTCTCTCTTGCAGCGAACGACACAAGAAATGTGTGTAAATTATTTAAGGGCAAATAAAAAAGGAGTTCATAATTTAGAGTATTTAATATAAAAACACAGAAGATTATCTTGTACTATTGGAATCAGTATTGCTTACCCTTGAAGGTTCTATCTAACATAATCATGTCAATGAGCTGTGGTTTTTCATGGAACAAGTTCTTTGTGACCTATTAAATGCAGTCGGAAGTGCTTAAAATACCTAACAGCACCATATGTAAGCCTATAAGTGCAAAGCATTGTGCTGCGAAGCGGTGAAAAGTAAGGACTCTTTGGAGAGCACTGAACACACTGTTCTGTCACTGATATAAGTGATATGCGTAGAAAAAGAAATGCAAGACAAACTCATAGCGTAAGCAAGGTTCACAATTCCCCAGTGAAACTTGTGGAAATCAGTTGAGAATGAGTCATAATGTCATAAGTATGTACAGGCAATATACAAAGGTTTCAAATATTTTTTTTTTTGGTGATTAATGCTTATTTGCCTGTTTAAATTGTGACCTTTTTTTCCCCCGCTTATGCTAAATCTCCAGCCGTTGTTTTTGATACGGCATAAATTCAGCAAACCTGCCCAAATGAAAAGCTTCCTCGAGGTTATATTTTAAGCGCTAATGAAAGGAAACCACTCATTGGTTTGCTTAAAATCTAAAGTCTTTTGTGTTTACAGCCCTCTTGCTATCATTGTACAGGGTCTGTATTGATCTGACTGAAACAAAAGATGTTTTTAATTGCCAAGAAGTCAGACTTACCAAGGTCACGGGTGTTTATGATCCCTTCAATGTTTGCAGCTAATGGTTGCAACTTGCTGAATGTCAAAAGTCTGATTAGAAAAGCCTTGCTGAATTTATCATTGTTATGTTATTGCCATAATAAAGCAAAAAGGTACCAATTAGGTTAGTAAGATATTTTGAACCCACCACTCATTTATATTTCACAACCAGTACAGAGCTTCAGTGAAGTATTACATTTTGTGCTCGCCGATTTCTTGTCGTTACCTACTAATTTTGTGGATAATGACAGACCGCTGGCTTCTAGAGCAAGAAATGAAAAGAAACTGAGAGAAGGTTTTCCAATTATATGCCACCTCGATAAGTCAAAAACACCAAATCTGTTAACTATACGGATACATCAACTATACAACTATCAAATGCAAGGATTATTACAGAGGCTTCAGACACCCTGGTCCAACGCACACAGTACCCCTAGCTTTACTGCAGGAACTCAGGAGGATGCGGTGAGGAGATCTGTGCCAAGTTTGGTGACAATCCCAAACCAGGTATCAAGTCACTGGGGTGATGTATTACTTTTTACAGATGTGTACGGTTTTGAGCAGGTGTGTGCCTGATCAAGGAAGGACAATCCTGGAGTCTGATTAAAGTCTGATGAAGCGTTTCAAAAATTACTGAGGTGTCAAATTTATGAACAAACAGATGGCCAGACAATGCCATAACATTGCTTCGCCTGAAGGATGAGGTGGGCTACTTTTAACAAACAATTTAGATAAGCTACAGTTGGAGTAAAAACTTAGTGCAGAGGCACTTCAGAGTAATTAATGTAGATTTATACAAGTGGGATTATAAATGAACAGTTTTGAATGTGTTTAACTTAATATTCTTGGAAATAATTTTATCCTTCAACTGCGCTGTTATGGTACAGAATGAAAACAGTGCCACTTTATTTGATATGTATCTTATGAATATATGCACATTCATGATTTTATCTAAATTTAACAGTGTGAATAAGCCTCTAGAGTGGAAAGTAACCATCTGAGGATGGATCGTAGAAACTGTAAAACAATATTAATAATAATAATAATCCTTGCATTTGATATAGCGCTTTTCACGTCGGGAGGACGTCCCAAAGCGCTTCACAGAACACACTGTAAAGTGAATTGACTGTATATTTGTGGGCGAACACGGCAGCCACAAACAGTCATAGATTGAAAATGACCAATTTTATTATTGTTTTTGGTTTTGGAGGGATTATTATTAGGTGTGTGGAGTAAGGAAACTTGCCCAAGGTTTCACCCTGCCTGGAATTGAAAGCGAAGCGAGTGCTCTAACCACTGAGCTACAGGACTCCAGTGTGATGCGATTAGAAATATACATTTCAGGCATCCATTTATCCATTTGTTTATTACAATAATAATCCTTGCATTTGATGTAAGGTATATCAGATTGCAGTTAGATACAGAAAAGCTCTACAATCCATAGAAGTTAAAAACACTTCAAGAGTGTAGATGAGAGTAGGAGCTCATTCTGCCAAACAGTGCTGTTGCAAAGAGTGTCTTTCTTAGTCTGACAAGAATATCTGTTATAATCAGCAGAGATGCAGTCTCCAGCAGAAGATGAGACACTGGTGTAAAAAAACCTATGCGATACTCTTGATGAGAACTACACTGCTCTTTGCACATTTTAAATCACAAAGATTTAAGTTTATGATTTATGCAAATATTTTATGTTTAAAACTATGATTTGAGATGCGGGTATAACTTCATTAATTGTAGTTTCAGTTTATGGGCAAACGATATTTAAGTCCTTGATGGGTTAACACTGGCTAAATCTATAGATGACGAGATGGCACCCAATTACTTTAGCCGTTTTTCATGTTTGTGGTTCCCCACACAGTGTGCTCTTGATCTTGATGATGCCATCAGGAAAAAGCACAGAACACAGGTCAGGCATTTCCCAAAAGTGTGGAAAAACAAAACGAGCAGAAGAAGTGGAAGGACCCTCTCGCATTACTCCTGACAGCCGGATGAGGAGTGAGTGGCACTTTACATGTCTTCGCTCTGGAGAAGAATCAGGACTAAGAGTTCAGACAGTGCAGTTGCAATCTATAGGCATGAGCCCTGCGCAGAAGCACCATAGCGTTGCGTTATCTACCAAGTTGCTTAGGAATTTTGTGGTGTTAACCCATAATATACCGCAGCAGAATTTTTCAGCGCAATCTCAACCCCAGCAGGTGAGGTAATGCCCCATTTCTCTAATTCCACCTCAGAGCTTTCCCTGCAGGTAGGCCAAGAAATATGTTGCTTGTCTGCTGGTGTGAGAGTTCGAAAGAGGCAAAAGCTTCAAATGAGAACATTTTAAAACGTCACATTAATTTGGAATTAACTGAAACCCATTTAGTGAACACCAACCGCAAATTGCGTTCTCAAAGGTTTCAGTCTCATTATTTCAAGTCTTAGTTTTGTTCCACTGAATCCTATTCCCTGATAGCCTGAAGCCCCTGGAAGCACAGCACAGTGAGGCAAAATAGGCATGAAAAGTCGATTTAAAATTTCCACCATATCAACCAAACTTTTGATTGAGAATTAGCTGTAACTTCATTAGAGCAGAAAACGAATGTAAAACACATGCTAATAATTCCACCCCTTAATCCGAACATCTTTCCCCTTGAGCTATCTTATCAACAGCAGAATACAGAAAACCTTCAGTTCATTTAACAATATCAAAACAGAAAGAAATGTTCAACTTAGTTTGTAAATAGCTCACCATTACCAAGTGCTTTGATACATGAATTACAATAAGCTTGATTAGCATCCAAACTATTTTCTACGAAAACACCACGGAAAAAAAGTATTCAACTTTCTCAGTGATCTTCAAACGTACTCAGTGGAGCATTATTACTTGCAGTGTTCAAAGTTTTACAGGATCTCAGAAATCTAGGGCTGGCTCGGTGCAATCAACTCTTTCTATTTTTCATTAAATTGTTCACTGGCACAAAACTGTGTTTGAATTTGAACATGTTGCGACCCTGAGCTGATAAAACGAGATTTTTTTTGTTTGAATCGCTGCCTTATAATTTATGCTCGTTCAATATAGTTCTTAACCTGAATGACATTCTGTAAATTAAGCACACATAAAGCAATTCAAAAGGATTTTTTTTAGCAAAATTATCAAAGGATTTGTAATCGACTGGCATTAATGCAGGGAACAATACTTGTGCAGGGTATCCTGTGGGTGTATCAGCACTTGTGCTCTCTCCGTTGTTGAAGCACTGAAACCCACTCCAGCCCCGTTCTAGAGTTTCAAACACCCACACTAATTCCCACTTTTATAATAGTTTCATTGTACTGACATGTGACATGATCAAAGGGGTTGGCAGATGGCAATGAAGAAAATGTGGAGCTGATCAAACTGGACTGGAAAAGGTTAGCCCAGAGTGTCCTTTAAAATAAATAATTAAAAAGAAACTTGTTATTCAAAGGTAACACTAAACCAATTGGTGTCACGCCGAACCTCAGCATGATCACAAGTGGAGTTAGCGCCCCATACATTTCCAATCAATAACACCAATAGCAAGATATATGTCTTGCAATACCTGATGTGGAGTTTGCATGCTTGTAATAATCAACTCTTTTTGTTCATTCTGTTCACATAACCTATCCTCAAAATTGGCTATTTTCATTTTCGCCATCAAAATAGTCAGGCTATTGTTACATTGATTTATCAAATTGCTCACTGAAATTTTCGTTGATTTTAGTCCCTTGACAAAAGAGTTATGCGTCAACTAATTACATTCCCTGAACATTAATTTAGCTGCAGTGGTCTCAGGGCTGGTAGTGAATTAAAAAAACATAGTCAGTCAGGAACCTAGGCGTCTTGTTCGACCCTCAACTGTCCTTTCTACCCCACATTCGTGCCATGACCCGCTCTGCTTTCCCCCACCTGCCCAACATTGTCCGACTCCGCTACTACCTCACCCCTCAGGCTGCCGAAACACTCATTTATGCCTTCATTACAACCAGGGTTGACTATACCAACGTACTGCTTGTCGGCCTTCCCAAGTTTTCCCTACACAAGCTACAGATCATCCAGAACTCTGCAGCTCATGTCCTCTCCCGCATCAGGCTCTGTTACTCCATCACATCAACCCTCACCCGGCTCCACTGGCTCCCTATCCCTCAGAGGATCGAGTTCAAAATTCTAGTCATCACCTTCAAGGCTCTCTATTCTGTCCGCTTCCTCTACTCAGCAGGCTCTGGCCTGCTTCATGTCACTAGCCTGCCCCA
The DNA here is from genome assembly GCF_018977255.1 of Callorhinchus milii. Classification (NCBI taxonomy): domain Eukaryota; kingdom Metazoa; phylum Chordata; class Chondrichthyes; order Chimaeriformes; family Callorhinchidae; genus Callorhinchus; species Callorhinchus milii. The sequence continues at coordinate 16,224,322 of NW_024704746.1, read as the reverse complement.
CAATTGGCGGTTGGACCTTCAGCCTCTCTGCCCCCTCCCTCTGGGACTCCATCCCACATTCCTTTTGCCTCGCTCCCACCCTTCCTGCCTTGCCTCCTTCAAGACATGCCTCAAAACCCTCCTCTTTGATCCTGCCTTCACCACTCTCCTACCCTCTCTGCCTTCCCAACCCCCCCACCCCGCCCCACTCGGGTGCTAATCCCTGACTGTCCTTAAAGGTGCTTTACAAATGTCATTTCATATTGTATTGTATAGGAGTAATGTCCACTGTAGAAAAGAGCCATCAAAACCAATAAGTGAGCAGATGTTAAACATGCTCGTATAAAACTTTAACAAACTAATTTCCCCAAGAACATTTATCCCTCTAGGCCACTTTGCCGGTAACCAATCATGAAAAATTATATATATTTTACAACTTTAATATCGATCAATCAATTTTAAGCAAGTGCTCCTGTTTCATTAATATGTTTCTACAATTTTGATTTAAAAGGTTAACAGGGCAGGCTGTCCTTTCTGGATGCCTCATTGATTCAGTATAACTTACAGAACGTACAGACATGGAGCAATGGGCTTGGCGTTTACTGAAAACATTAAATGTTGCCTCACCGACAAAACAGGAACTTCAAAGGATCAGCATAAGTGTGGTGTCCAACTCTGGGGTAAGTTTCCGTTTTTAAGGATTTCGGACATTTGAACGTAATAATCAGGCTTAGATAAATTGATCCCATTAAACATGTGATGAAATGTCATATTTGTCATCCCATTGTTTCAACTGGAATTGCAACACTACTCCTTTTAAGGCTGTGACAAGCATTTCTAACAGGTGTAACCTCCACCCTTTTCAGACACCCATTTCTTTAGGAATACACAAAAGAAATGATCAACGTTACTCTCTCTAACTTACTGTCACCAAGAAGCAATGTTGATATGTTTCCCTATCATTTAAAACTTTCGGACCAATCCACAAGAAAATCAACTGATGTGAATCTTTGTGGTTTGAGCCAAATCCGATTGGTAAAGGGATGGAAGGTCAGTCCCAATTTTAATATCTTTTTAATCATTATTGCTGATTTTTTTTCTGCCACTGGAAGATGAAAGTACAAGGTCGGCTTCACTGATGAGCAGTACTGTAATTGAGTCAGAGTTAGACTGAGGATACAGTGTCTATACTACAGCAAGCTCATTGCTTGGCAATCACCTTTGTGTTTTGAGATTTCATGTTGTTAGGTATTGGGTTTAAATCAATACCTGAATGAAGATAACTCCGCTGATATCTGAGGAGGTCAGAGATCCAGTCTACATTATGTTAGGTTTCCAATTGCCCTAAATTCTTTTCATTTAAAAATTCTAAAAATAATTTCCTACATGTTTAATACTCTCAGCTGGCTGAACAATTAATGTTTTTTGTAATTCTGGACACAAATGAACTGTCAGAGAACACTTAATAAAATAAATAAGACTGCTTAAATGGCTTAATACAATGTCCTCTTTCCATCTGAATAACTGAATGTCTTAATACTTTTTTTTAGAAATTGTTCAGCTCCTCATGCACACAGAAGCTCCATGGAGGAAAAAGGGGAATAAAATCCCTAAAGGTAATTACGAGGTAAAAAATCTTTAATGTTTTACTCCTTTAGTGATCTGGGCTCATCTGGGTCAGGGACATTGGGTCTAATTTGTGATACTTGAAGCCTTCTTGTCAGCCTGAGCAGTCAGTGGTTTCTGAAAGTATTGAGATGACTCAGAAAGGACCACATAGAGGTGTGTAAACATTTTAAAAGGGGATTGAAAAAGCAAACTTAGATCATTACTATAGGATGATTCATGACAGTAGAAAAAGAGGACATAACAAGAATATCCTTGCATTTGATATAGTGCTTTATCACCTCTTCAAGACGTCTCAAAGCGCTTCACAGAATATACTGTAAAGTGAATTGACTGTGTATTTTATATACGGTGAAATGAGGCAGCCAACTGCACACAGCAGTGCACCACAAACAGTTATGGACATAGGTTTAAGAACTGTAAAGAGCAATTTAAAGACAGATACCAGAATATTTTCTTTATGCAGAGGGTAATCAATGATTGGCACAGGTTGCCAGGAAAGGTGCTTGAGGTCAGGGCACTGGACTAATTTAAAAAGCAGTTCGATGCAATAATGGGGAGACAGTTGGGAGGGTGTTCTGGAAAGATGAGATTGGATGGGTTGAAAGGCTTTTTTCATACAGACCAATCTTGTAATCTTGTGGAAGTCATTAAAGTGTGAAAAAAGGCCAGAGAATGACACCGTGGGGAGATGCCAGAACAGCCTCATTTTAAAAATGAAAAGATGGACTTTCATTAGTATTATAACATCAGCGAATTGCATTAATATACAGCCCTTCACATAGGATAATGTCTTACATTATAATATTATAATGATGGGGTTGAACACTGAGCAGGGGAGAGGAGGGGGTGTGTGGGGAGAGAAATGTGGCCATTGTCACGATCAATGAGGTATGATATCAAGTGGGACTTAAAGAAAGATGGAGAGGTTGGAGAAGATTTCACCTTGAAATCATTTTATGTAAATCTTCAATGTTGAACATCACAATTTAACTATTCACTGGAATAACTGTTCTCTTTGACCGTGCCTTCAGCTCCCTTCTCGACTCTCTACCCCCTCCTCGTTCCCTCCCTTCCCTCCCCTCACCCTGACCATTTCCCCCCTGCTCGGGTCCTGACCCTACTGTACAGCGCCTTGGGACGTCCTCCCGACGTGAAAGGCGCTCTATAAATGGAATCTTGTTGTTGTTGTTTTGCATTATCTCATATTCCAAGCACTGCTGGCTGGGTGGGGCGAGAGCTATTTACAAAGGAAGTTGTTTTTAACACAAACTAGAATCACAATGAAAACGAGTTGCCGAAAGGCACAACAGCCTTTTATTTTTCTAAGGGCTGCAGACTTGTGTTACGGACTGAGTGCCAAAAAAATAATCTCGCAGTCCAAGGAGATGGGAAGGGGAATTGAGTATTTTAGGGACGTTCCCTGCTCAGTGTTATTCATTCCCTGTCATCCTGTAAGTCCCTGTAGCTGGCTCATTGGAGTCTTGTGGAGCTGGATGAGGCGGTGTGTGCTTCAACAATGCAGCATTCACTGTCTGTCCCCCAAAGAAGAAAGCCAAATTCAGCTGTTTAGAATCATGCTGGGATTTGCACAAATGAATCCCTGAGAGCTACAGTGCTAAATCATTTCCATAACCTTGCACAGATCATTTTGAAATATCATTCACGTACTTATTTTTTTCAATTATTGCAGTGCGGATCTCAACAGCCTAGCAGCTATTTGTAAAGCAGATCTATTTCTATCTGGGAAAGAATTGCACATTCGTGGCATTTCTTGCTGCATTAACATGGGAACACACTGGGAATACACAGCCAAAACCCAGCACCAGGGCATTTTGATGAAATGACATGAAAAGCCCTTCCCTGAGAATTCATCCCTGTCCTACTTGTGACTTCAGCACATAACCAACATTAACCGTGTGGCATTTTTAAAATTAAAAAATGTGGCAGGCATGGGTATTCCATCAGAAGGACTATCCAGATTGTGAATTAATTCCTGAAATGTGCTTTGTGCAACCAAACCTTAGACACAACCATTTGTGCTGGTTTGCAGACACAGGCTATATTGCAAGGAGAGTAAGTACACTTAATTCCTCAATTCTACAGACCTCAAGACTGTGCTAGCACACGTTAAGTACTCTATGCACTGAATCAATAACACATTTTGGAGATTTTTAAATAATCTTTCCATTCAAATTGGATATCTGAATTAAAATCACTCACAACTGTCACATTTTCAAGTTGAGTTAGTTTAAATTTCCCAGGAGCACACAGACAAAGTCTTCAGATGACACAAGCCGCTAAAAGGATTCTTACGGTGATGTTTGTTTTACCACATTTTATTGAATTAATCCACTTTCTATTAATAGTGTCCCGCAATGTGCACTTTATGGAGCTAAATCTCTCACAAAATGACCCCCTTTCCGAATCCAAAGGNTTTTTTGTTAAGTATGCAATTCTGTTTCCACTGGGATTCAAAGTGAGCTAAAGGCAAACTAATTTCACATGAGAACATGCATTTCCAAGAATATAAAAGGAACAATTACAACCTCGATCTCCTCCCAAAAAGATACAGAAACAAAACAAACAATCCCATTAGAGAAAATAGAGAACAAACCCAAGGGGAGTGCACACCTCTTAACATTCAATACATTGGAAAACCAAGGACAGGGTTATTATCCTTAAAGTCACAGTAAGAGAGAAAAATTCTGAATAATTAAAGCTCCAATTAACCTAGCATTCTTTTCTTTTTACGCTATTGCATGCTTCGAAGCAGTGCCTGACTTCATTTAGTAAAATCAATAGAATGAACTCAGGCATTCACTTCATCAAACTCATAAGCAGTTTGGAAAGTCTCAATGCAAAGATGCATGAAACTTAATTTGTGAATCTGAATAATGGGCTTCATGCTGGTGACTTACCTCTGTGTCATGATTTTAAAGGCATCTGGGAGGTAGCATTGCACATTTTCCATTTGAAATGGATCTGCATCACAGATCTTGTCGTCGGTGCGACCATAGTTGGCGCTCTCAATCATGATGACATCACTTCCTGGGCAGCGTAGGTCAATGGGGTAGCCCTCACAGGACAACTCCCTCCTCACCAGACCAAAGGGTAATGCAGCTCGACTGAAGCCTAGAAACAAAATGCGAGAGGTCACAAAGGTTTCCAAGTGTCCTCTTTGACAATCAAACCATAAAACTGGTACTCTATCATCAAACTAAAAATTCAGTTTCAGGACTTTGCCTTGTTCTCATGTTCTCATTTCAATTCAGATAACTGTCAATTATGATAAGTGACGCAGGCTTTCAAAATGCTGAGTTTTTACCTTTTGTTCAGATGCAAATATGATTAAATGCCCCAAACAATATCACTCGCTTTGCAAGCGAGAGACCTGAGTTCAATTCCAGGCAGGGCAAAACCTTGGGCAAGTTTCCTTACTCCACACGCCTAATAATAATCCCTTCAAAACCAAAAACAATAATAAATTGGTCATTTTCAATCTACGACTGTTTGTGGGACATTGCTGTGCGCATTTGGCTGCCGCGTTCGCCCACAAATATACAGTCAATTCACTTTACAGTGTGTTCTGTGAAGCACTTTGGGATGTCCTCTCGACGTGAAAAGTGCTATATCAAATGCAAGGATTATTATTATTATTACTATAATTCCATTTTCAGTCATTCAGATATGCAACCTCGCAGTCAAAACTTGATGAATCTGCATTATATTCAAATTCAGCACTATCTTTCGGGTACTGGACTGAACCATGTAGATGTTGAACGTTCCAAGTTCAACCCTCCTTCTGTCAGTCGGGGCAACGCTGTGGTTTCAATAATTGGCTGTGGCATCACTCAGGTAAGGAAGGTAGAGGAAAACTTAAGTGAGTTGCCAACACTTTTTTGTTTGCACATCATTTCAGTGCATAGCTAAGCTGTACAGACCAAAGTTCTGGGTTCAATCCCTAATCTATCTTTGCTGATCAGAAATAGGGCAAAGAGAACAGGGAAAGTACAATTAGTCTTACTCCTTTTACTTCTGGCTGCCAACCAACAACCCTTCTAGAGGTGTGGATCTTAAAAATTATGCCAAAACCTTGCTAACGATTGCTAAAGTTTACATGTGAACAATAGCTACTTGAGTGAGGGGCTCCTTTGGAGCATAGTTTACAACAATAGTAACTCGCACTTGTAGAAGTACCTTTTATGTAGGTAATGTCTCCAAACTTTTTCCTGACAAGAACAAGATGGGAAATAATATTACTAATAATCCTTGCATTTGATATAGCACCTTATCAAATCTTCGAGAGTCTCAAAGAATATACCGTAAAGTTAACTGACTGTATATTTTGTGGGTGAAATGTGGCAGCCAATTGCACCCAGCTGCAAAAAATAATAATAAATTGGTCACTTCAATCCATGACTGTTTGTGGGTCACTGCTGTGCGCAATTGTCTGCTGTGTTTCGCCCACAAAAATATACAGTCAATTCACTTTACAGTATATTCTGTGAAGGGCTTTGAGACGTCTCAAAGATATGATAAGGCGCTATATCAAATGAAAGGATTATTATTGTTACAGCAGTGTGCAAAGGTCTTGAAAAGTAAGGGAGGGACGAGACAGAAGCATTTTGGGGTAAGATTCCACAGAGAGGACAGAGAAACTAAAAATATGGAACAGGAAAGAGAAGGGGAGCGGAAAAAAGTGGCAAGAAAACAAGACTGAGCACAAGCCTGGTCACTGAGCCACACAAATACAGTGAAACTACCGTATTATGGAATAGCTGCCATTTTGGGTCTGCACTAAAATTCCTTGACCTTTTGCCTCTGTATTTCTAATTCGGGATGATGTATTCTGTGCTTTTGTTCTCTCTCGCACTCTCCTTACTCTTCCCCCTTTATTTAAGAGGCCCCAAAACAGGCCCCACTGAATGACATTTACACCACATTTCACAGCACACACCCTGTATGCTATAGCATAGCTGCACTGTGAGTAAAGCAACGGGCATCATTATACTACAAATGAGCAGGGATAATTCATCAATTAGAACCGAGTATGTAACGCTCATAATTTTTAAACATTAATGCAATAAAATTTCATATGCATGGTAGTGATTACAAAGACATCAGCTCTGTTAACAATTATGAAAGACATTGAAATCCATCTGCACTGAGGGAAATTAGCCCTTTGAGAACTATAGTAGAATTTCTGCATCAAAATGAAGAATGTAACAAGGTTAGGCTATATTAGCTCCGTCAGAGAATCCTGCACATGATAAAATGTTCTGGATATGAGAACATTTATCTCATTCTACTTTGTAATGTTCGGCAACATAAAGTTACAGGAAATCATTTTGTTACTGATGTCAGCGAGAGGAAGCGTCTGGTGATTTTCAAAGCTGCAAAGCAGACTTGCATTTGAAGGCTTCACACAGAATTAGCTCACTCTTTTTTCCTCCCTTTCTACTCCCAATTTAAAAAATGACCCACTGTCCACTGAGTGAGACAATAAAAACTTGACTTGAATCTTTCACTCAGCGATAAAAGTGACCTGAATTTAATCAAAAGCAGTTTGAAACGATAATAAAGTACACATTTGGTAGGAGGCATATAGGGAGCCAGTGAGTAAAGAGTATTGAAAGGGCACAAGGGATGATATATATAGCAAGGGAAGAGAGAAACAATAAAGGTTTGCCACTGCAGGGATAAACCCGCTGAACTAATTTACAAGCTGTGAAGCTTGCTTCCGGTTCACAATACAACTTTGACCCAATAAATAATCGGTGACTGGAATTTTAATGACTAGATTTACATCTTGTTCAACTGTACATATCAGCTCAGACAGAAATCAAAATTTAATCTGACTATGTGATTTACATATACCTTTACTTTCAAGTGGAATTATCATGAGTATTATGTGTATCAGTCCAGCTCAGGTGGTAGCTCTGGTCTCCGAGTCAGTGGGTTCAAGCCTCATATTGGGATTTTGAATTCATAGTTTAGGTTGACACACCAGTGCAGTGCTGGGGGGGGTCACTGCAATGTGAGAGGTCCATCCTTTTAAAAAGACGTTAAAATGAGATCCCGGCTGCCTGTTCTGGTGGACGTTAAAATCTTGTGGCACTATTTGAAAAGAGAAGGGAATTTCTTCCAGTGTTCTGGTCAATAATTCCCCAAATAAAATTGGTCATTCACTTCATGTCTGTTTGTCGGACACTGCCAGGCCTACAAAATATACAGCTGTTACACTTTATAGTATATCCTGTGAAGTGCTTTGAGATACACTCCCAAACACAAAAGACAATGCATCGAAAATGGGAGAATTTTTCAACCAACTCAAGATCCAAGGCACAATTTATTGATAACAATGACGCTAAGTCAAAATGTTGGCATGCTTACCATTCCCAACAGTGTCATGAAATGTCAAATTGTCAATGGGGGAACAAAGTGGACGCACCTAGATAATAGAAGTGTACATGTGTGGAAGGAAATACAGATGTTTGTGTCCCTCCTAGTGTTTGATAACAGCGCAGTTTCGGTTGAGGAAAAGCAAATTGCACGGATGCTATTGTCAGAAAAATAATTCTTTATAATCAAGTATCTGAAAAAAATCTGAATTTAAAGCTTGAACTAAACAAGCCCTCAGGGTTCTGCCAACCAATTATTTTGTTAATTGAATATCCAATAGAATTTTAGCATATTAAAATTCCACAAAAGTGCTACAACTTGCTGGTTAAGGTTAAACGTGCAATCAGCATTTTACAAGGTTACAATTCAGCATCATGCTGAAAATCTTGCAGCACATTCAGGGGCATTTTCAGCCAACCATCCATCTTGTAAGCTACTAAAACAAAACCAAATAGGTTTGAAGACATTGGTGCGAGCAAATCAGGAGCAAAAAGATCAAATCTGTGTCTAACTCTGCAGCGTGCCTGGCTCAATAACGACTCAATGAATCGATTATTTCATTTTTTGTCAATTAAAATGCTTAATCAACTGGAATTATCGCAGCTTTGCAGGGGCCTTATTTAAGAGAAGGCAAAGACCATTATTTCAAAAGAATGGTGTGCTTTTCTAGTGGGTGGATAGCTGATAAAATTCCAACAAACTCCATGCTTTGAGTTGACCTGCATCAGTCTGTAACCTTCTTCCTGAAGTAGCGCTTGAAGATGATCAAATAGATGTTGTTTATGGCAAATCACATCTCTTAAAAAAAATCTAACACCTTACATATGTTTCTCTTATGCTTTCCTGACAGTGAAAATCAAAAGATTGAAAGTGCTTTTCAACAAACTGCTGTGCAAGGAATCAACGTGCACTAATGAGTGATGTTTCTGTAAAATGGGCATCATTAGGAGATGTTGCTTTAGCAGCTCATTGACACATTCCTAAGATCTTATAATATATTTCAAGTTTTTTTTATCAGTAAAGGTGGGGGGGGAGACAGCCTTCACAGCAACTGAATGTAATTCACTCTATCTTACGGCTCTGACAATCGAAGAAAGACGGTGGGAAGCTCAGCCACCAAACAAAATCAATACTACAGCCTGCACTCTGTGAATATGGACCTTGCCAAACACTAGCACTTAAGAGAAGAATTAACCATTTCACTCAATTTTCTTTTCTCTGAACGAATGATTTTGAAAGGATGAGCTTTTTTTCTTTAAGAACAGTGAACGATGTCAGGTTATACAACTTCTTGCTACAGGGCGATTCAGTTTCATTAAAAGTCCCCCAATAAAAGGTGAGACTCTCTGTGTTCACTTGCTTAATGTACTTTCTGATGTACACAGTAGCTCTGAGTATCAGATAAATAAGCACAATGCTATCAGAGGGAATAAGTCTGAGAGACTAATAGAGTCAAAATTTGCCTTAGGTTTTTTCTATTGTTTCCAAGCTTTCCTGCACTAAGTACACTGTCAATGATGATTGCTGTTAACAGCAGCTTTTAGTCTCACATGAAGTCGCAGTCATTTATATTTACAGTCCTGTGCTTACTTAATGAATCTCTGTTCACAGTCTAGTGCCTAGGAAAAAAAGCACCATTACCGCTTTTGTTTACAAATTTGTTTTGTCAGATTGGTGCTGCGCTACATTCCCTCCTTTTCTTTCATCTCATTCAAACTACATACTGAGTGCTTCAACAAATCAAAGACACTGCCACCATGTTGGCCAGAGTTTCAAACAGAACAATTCCAAATTGTCCATAGCCTCTGCAATGAAATGTACCTTTAAGCCACAATCTGACAACTGATCAGCAAATAGGTCCTCAGTTGTTGGGTGTTAACTCTTTAAAGATCAAACCATTTGAAATATTTGCTTTGTTCTTGGGTTTTTCCTGCTGCTCTTTTACCATTAACAGAACGTATTTAATATTTTTGTGTCAGAATGAGACCTGAATTTTGAAATATAACTTTTCATAAAGCTTAGCAACTAAACACATAGATATCAGCCTAGCTCAGTTGGCAGGACTCTTGGCTCTGAGTCAGAAGATTTGGGGTTCAAGACCCAAGTCAGGATGTTGAGTTTAGTCTATGCTCACGCTCTGGTGCAGTGCTTGGGGATGTGATGCATTATCATACGTACTGTCATTCAGATGAGGTTAAACAGAGACATCCAGTCTGCCCGGTCAGGTGGACAGTAAAGAACCCATGACACTATTTGGAAAAAGGAAGGAATTTTTCCCAGTGTCCTGGTCAACAAACCCCCAGATAAAATGGATCATTCATTTCATGGCTGTTTGGGACATATTGCTTTGTGCAAACCAGCTGCTATGTTTGCTTACAAAATATAGACAATACACTTTAAAGAAATCTTGTGAAGCGCTTTAACACGTGGTGCTGTATCAATTGTAAATATTATTTATTATTATCTGTGCATGTCTGATGAGAAGGTGTAAACAATATTTTAGTCTTCAAAGGACGAATCGAACAAAGGCTTTAAGAGGAAGGCATTGCTGAGGCAAGGCCCGATGGAATTCCTGAACCGAATTTGGTGCAAACCATCAATATAATAAACACTAAATTTCACCGCATTCATTGAATATCATAGTATGCTCCATTTACCCCCTTCATGTCTAAATGGAACATTAAGAGAAAACTAATCAATAACTTGTCTGTTCAGGATGATAAAACATATTCACTAAACCTTAAAAATAGCTAATATGTTTCTGTGCCTGATGGCAAAAATAACAACTTCAAAATCACAGTATCACAGTACAGACAACAGACTTGGAGATCAAAAAAACACTGGTGACATTGAAATAGCACCAATACACTATTTTGTGACATTTAACACAAAGCAAAAGAACACATGCAAATTTTGTTCTATATTATTTTACACATTAAACTAAAATGTTTTACTCTTCCAGAATTGTGCAATAGGGAATATTTCTGTTGGACTAAGATGGTCGATAACACTAAGGAATTTTTTTTAAACATTCAGTGCAGAGTTGAATGGTCAAAGACAATAACAGAGAGATAAGTCAAGAAACCATTTGGTGTGGGGGTGAAAAGCATTTAAGTTTGTACAAGGAACAGAATACTGACGCAGGTAAAGAATTCCATGGTAAGGTCAGGGGCAAAAGGAATGGTTGAAATAGGAGAGATTGTGACAGAATGAGGATCCAGGGAATAATAATCCTTGCATTCAATCAAGTGTCTTATCATGTTTTCGAGACTTCTCAAAGCACTTCACAGAATATATTGCAAAGTGAATTAATTGACTGTTTATTTTGTGGGTGAAACACGGTAAGAGGAAAAGCAGGTAGGATAAAGATAAACACCCAATGTTTAGAGGAAAGAAGCGAGGAAATTTCAAGGAGTGATTTTTGTTTGACCAGCTGGGTGTCTGATATGCTTGTCTAGCTAGGACGAACACTTTAGGGCTTGGCTTGCAGGGTTAATAGGAGCTGAGTAGAAAGAATCCCTGCTTCCAGTCACTGTTCTGCCTCTTACTAATGAACCAAGTTGGCTGATGCCCTGGAGTCTTGCAGACCTACCCGCTCAAGAACAGAGAGAGTTGCCTTAAATCCGATATTCCTTTGCTAAGCATGTCAACTTGGGGTCAGCTCAGCTCCAAGGGCATCCCACTTAGCTCGCCCAAAGAGGATAGTCACAGGAGAAGTGACTTTAGGAATATTAATATAGGTGATCCTTCGCTCACCTGTATCTTGCACTCTGTGTTTGACACAACCTTTCCTGTCTCTCTTGCTGTATTTTATTAATATTCCTAGGATCAGGAGGAGTGACTGTAGGAATATTAATAAAATACATCAAGGACGACAGGAAAGGTTGTGTCAAAGAATGGAAGATAGAGATTAGCAAAGGATTAGGTATCAGACAACAAGCCGTTTCTTGTATCTGTTCCTGGAGTCCAAGAGAGGTTAAGGAGATCTTCTCATGACTCAGTGGATCAATGCCCCTGTCCAGTATCATGAGGCATACAGCTATGGTTTGGATCCCACTATGTACTTTTTCAGTGGATCTGAACGATTGAGAGGATACAAATTGTCTTGTCGTGCCCAGAGAAGACGGCGGCATATTAACCAGGAGTTTTGCTCTAGTTTTTGTCCAATGGCCCCTCTCAAAATGTATTGTGGGATGTCGAGAGATTACAGGATTGAATTCAACTGTCATACGCTTTGTGATCAGACAGCCTATTTGCATTCTAGATTAAACCAATGAAACTAGTCATTTAGGTAAAGGGAGGGAGAGGGTGAGGAACCACTAACAACCAAGCAACTGTAATCCAGCATTAGCCACTACCTTCAGGGGACAAGGGGTAAGATGAGAAAACTGTTGGAAATTTGAAGCTTTCTGAACATTGACAGAACTAGATTTACTGGATTCACTGATCGACTCTGAAAATAAGTTTATTTCAGCTGCTTTGAATCAATAAGTCAATTGCTAATTCTAACAAGTTTGACTGCTTATCAAAATAAAGCCAGCTCTACGGGTTATGTATCAATACTCATCTAAAGAGCATAGATGATAGGAGTAATCAATGTTGATTTAGAGCATCAGGTTATCACAAACCTAATGGAATTATTTGAGTAACTAAACTAGCAGATAGTGCCTACCAGTGGATATAGTTTACTTGGGATATTTAAGAGCATCAGACCAAATTCCACATGTAAGGCTTTTAAAGGTCAAAGAAGCTCATGGAATTAATGGAAAATGTACCAATGTAACTGAAAACTTGCTTAGCAATACAAGGCAGCAGGTGATGATAAATTAAGAAAGGCCAATTGAAAAGGAGGAGAGGGTCAGTGATCAGGAAGACTTCCTTAGCATTCATTGTAATCTTATAACATTTCCTGATGATACCAAGCTATTTGGACAGGTGAATACAAGGATAAATAAGGTTTAAGCAGCTCTGGGCCAATGAACAAGATGGATGTTAAATGTACATCCTATTCAACATGTGCCCACTTTAAACATGACTTTTAAAAAAAAAATCAAATTGCAGTTCATCTTCATTCATTTCTATTAATCTATGCTCCATTATTGCGTTCACACAGTCACATTTCAGCAGCAAGAGCTGTCACAGCAAAGATTTGAACTGCAGCAGGAACCAACAGAAAAAAAAGTCAAATAATGTAGCTATCAAAGTTACCTTTTCATTGAGCCTACCGTCTGTCTGCTTTCTGCGATTATTAACTTTCGACAAAATTACGGATTGATTTCCTATTCAGCAGGACTCATAGGACCACAGTGAGGAATTCATTTATGAATAGAAAGTATGGAAACCCCTCACTGGGACATTTTTATACACCACAACTTCAGATGTAACATACATTGTTTTATAACTCTCTCAGTCAGAGTTTTATAACTCTGCAATCCATAGCTACCAAAGCCTGTTTCCGAGGTTGTTTGCCATACATCTAAAAGCAAACAGAGCAAATTGAGTTGCACTTTAAGATGTTGAGAATGTTTCTGAGTATTGACTAAAGATGTGAGATAGAAGGTAGAAGTCTTACCAGCATGCTATTTTAATAAATTAAGATTGTTCCCCATAAACAAGCTGATCCTCTGTGGATGATTAAACACCTTCATCTCTTGCAGGTTTCTTACTTAACTAGATTAAAATTAGCAAAAGGATTTATCAGTAACATCTGTAGAGGACACTTCATCTTTGGGTGAATAAATGTGAGTGTCAAAAAATAACTGACTAATACATTGTTCCTTTTAACACTGAAAAGGGACACAGACCCACATGCATGCTGTAGAAGTAACTCATTTCGCTTATGAACAAAAAAAATTAAAATGGACACTTCCTGCCAGTTTGAGTCAATAAACTGGCAGATCTAAATCAGTGGTGGGGAGGGGGGCGGAGGGAGCAGAGAGAAAGAGACTTCACTAAATGACAGACAGGCCCTCTATCGGGACGATGGAGAGAGGAAGCAAGTCGGAATTTTTACCCAATTCTGATCTGTTCAGGAAATCATTACTGTTCGTTCATGCACATTGGAGGATTTTCCAAGTTTCCATCTATTCTACACATGTCCAGTACCTCACTGACAGCAACAGATCACATCTGTGTGCCTTGTGTTTTGTATGATTCAAGTGCTGGCAGTCGGAAAGGAGTGACTGACAGGTAGTGGATTGATTTTTTTAATGTTTTCAGGGTGTGTGTAATACATCCAAATTCCACAGCAGCGTGGACGTTATGCATTATGCATCCAAGACATTATCGTCTCCAGCACTCAAGATAAGGGATATGCATCTGAGGCAAACATTTCCCTGGGGTGTGAAGGCAAACCATCTGAGGTATGTATTTCCCTGTTGGTGTGGGGGTGGGGGTATCCATCCAAGGCAGCTATCTGAAACATCCATTTCTCTGGTTGTCTATAGGTTATCCAGCTGACACATCAGTTTCCCTGGTGATTGGGGTGGAGGCTATCTATCTTGCTCCCTGATGGTTGAAGCAAGCTGAGAAATTAAGGCACCTGCTTTTCTAGTGGTTTATTGAGACATTCCTTCCAGATCCAAAGTCTTTGAGACGTCTTCCCGACTTGAAAGGTGCTACATAAATGTAAATTGTAATTGTATCATTTATGCAAGGTTATCGACTGGTTTGATTCACTAGACTTCAGATTCAGTCCATTCCTTGCTCGGTGGGTTCAATTGTGAAGCCAGCATTCATTTCAATACTCAATATTTTTGAATAGCACAATTCAGAACACAAAGTTATAATTGGCATAGTGAAATGTGTGGACAATAATTCAAATTTCTTTCATAACTGGTACATTGTTCTGTATATACATGTATTCCTTAAAGTGTTCGACCATGCTCCAGACATTGTGCAAAGTCTTCAATATATAACACCGTGTAACAATTCAGATTTCACTACAACAAAGAATCAAAGCCCATGACGGAAACATCAAAGGACTTCCATCATGAGTCACTGCCTACAGGAGACGAGGATGAGGTGGAAGAAAGAAACCTGGCAGAAAGAAGCAGAAAGAAAATTGATGAGAGCACCTCAAATAAGGAGCAATGTAGTTCGTTTTGTGGATGTTTCGCTCAGAAAGCGGACTGTTAGTGCACTTTACAATACACCCTGCAAAGCGCTTTGAGACATCTCAACAACATGGCGTGCATTCCAAATACAAGGATTATTTATTATATTTATTTATTTATTGATGCAGCAAGATTGTCCACCAATGTTTTGATCAGTTACTATGAAAGATGGTTGAATATTTAGGAGAAATTATAGTTCAGAAGTTATTTTGAGGAAAATGTCATTCCTGTTGCGAGGACTCACTCCACCCCATACCCTTAAGGCCACTCACAGAAGCCCTAGTACCAATTATTCATGGAGTCCTTCATTAAATTCATCTGAAGTACAGTACTTGGTTTTGATGGATTAAATTTTTTTTAAGTATAGTCGAATCCAGTCTTTACTTTTTCACATGAGATGTCTCACCAAATAAAGGTCCAGTTAGAATAAATGAATTTTGTAGCAAATGCCTATTTTAAAATGTAACTAATTCTATTACTTTAAACTAGCCTCTTTCTCTCCTTTCATTTCTATCTCCTTGGCCTTACATGTCTCTTGCCACATTCATATGCTGTTTTAGGTTCAGTGTCATACTCAACGGTAAAATGATTCAACACTATGCCTAGATATTTTACTTTCTTAAGTTGGCCGAATAAAGGCAGCAATTGTGCTAAGGGGAAGCTTATCAGCAGTGACCTTTCTGCTGGTGTGTGGGAGGGAGTTAGCCTTATTCTGACACAGATTCAGCCTGAGATTCTTCAGCCTGTTTCAAATAAGGGTTAAACTCGCACATTGTGTCAGATAAGGATCGCAATAATGAGAGAATCCTTAGCAATAGCAGTGACACTAGGTTTAGGATAGGTAGGATTTTTTTTAAGAAGTTGTTTCAGTGCTCATCATCACCACTTGCACACAGTGCTGTAAAATGACATTTCTCCAAGTGTCACTTTAATAGACTATCTGCCAAATGGCCTGTCTTCCTGCGTCTATCTATATCTCTGTTGCAGTGTAAATGGGAGTCATTTCAATTCATCATCAGGATGAACGATGAAATAATACCAAACAAGCCTGGTGGCCTTTTAGTTTTTTTAAGAGCGGAACAGAGTAAAGACTGATGGAAGGGGCGGGTGGGAGCACAAGGGCTGAAAGCATCACTAGCAAAGATGGCCTCAGTGGCCTTTCAGCTGAATGTAGATTCAGCAGCTCCCAATGATCCCAGATCCAACGTGATGTGCCTTAATTTCACAAAAATGAAACAGTTTATATTTGGAAAATAAAAAAAGTCAACGATAGACTGACTCGGGGACTTTTAAGCACAGAAGCCAAAACATTTCAGTTTCCATAGAGAGCTTATTCCAGCTTTAACACTGCCGAAAGTTGCCATTTGACCCATGATCTCTGCTCAGTTTTGCCACTAAACGGATGAAACTGTGAATGATAAAATAATGTAGAACAGCCCTAGCTGTGATAGAAGTCAACACCCATGAGCAATGTGAAGAGTGACTTTTTTCAGGTTCAGTATAAGCATTAGCATTTGGAAATTAAAATGTCATATGAGAATTTGTTCAATAAGCCATGAGCAATGTGAAAGCCCTTAATTTGACCTATCATGCAAATTTTTAAATTTGGAACTGAAAGTATCAGACACGGACTTAATCCAAGTGCCACACAAGGACATCTTTTAATTTCTACGATACATCGAAGAATTTTACAGAAGGTAAAAATGCCACTTAATAATTTTTTCAATATTGCAGTGAATATTGCAATATTGCCAGGCACAGTAACAAAATCAAGGCAACAAAGGAGTTTCACTGGTGGTTCAATTGGTAAAGGCTGGAGACAGAGTCAAAGTAGGTAAAGAACATGAAATTGAAATAAAAGGAGAAACTTTGCTGAATACCCTGAAAATAAAAGATTTAATGCAAGTTTTGTACTGCCAGGTGCTTCATTCCCAGCATGGTAAAGTAGAATTTATTGGAAACTCAATTCATTGCCTTCTGTTCAATACTGCTTTAAATTGGCGCTGAGAAAACGTACTTCCCATTTCACCGTTTTGTACAGGCACCTTGGCAAATATGCAGAACATCAAAACCGTCTGTTTGCCTTTTCATGTTATTAAAGAGCCAGTCGCACAAACTGCTCATTATCAACAAAATGCAATATGTTCACCAGTTCCCAGGAAATGCCACGGGTGGCCTGAACAGAGCACAGGAGAGTGTAATTCACACTGGCTACATATATGCTGCAAGTGCATGAATCACAATTTGTCCCGTCTGAGCCCCCAATTACATTGCGCAGTGGCCAGAAAATCACAGCCATAACTGTGGCAATTGACCGGCAAATGGCAGTGTAAATGCACCGAATCACAATACACAGACATTTCCTAACTAGAAAATAAAGATCATGCCTTGGTGCGCGCAAAACAGCATGTAAGAAAAGTTATCAAAGTGTTGGCCGTATAGGATGAAGCCTTGTTTGACACACTGCAGCAATCAGTGTTTATCCATTTGCAGAGATTCTGAAAAATGTAAAGTACAGCAACCCCTTGATTGTGACACTACAATGCTATCTGAGGCATGAATCAATGAGGCACCATTTGACGACTGATTTTTGAATCAAGACACATCGCCTAGTTTGCTGGGCCCCTGCAGTGATAATCATTTTCTACCAATACAGTTGGCAGGTCTGTTGTCACCTATTTATATGAAACAGATTATCAGGTGGATTTCTTCAATGTTCACTATTTGAACTTTCGACCATTTGACTTTTGGGTTGTTCTGGCCAGACAATTAATAGAGATGCAAGACAGATATTGGAAATGTTGCTATTGCTAAAAAAAATTGTCAAGTGCAGAAAAGACATTTCATTTACACTTCCATGAGTGCAAGTAATTTCCCCCGTCTCCTACCCCCTTCTTTGATCATGTAATGCAGAAGACATTTTTTTTGCATGAGGGAATGCGGGGCCTTTTTCAACTGGATTGCAAATTAAAATTATAAGCTGTTTTTATTCATCTTTGAGAACACAACAAGGGTTTTACCAGTGCAGATGTTACATAAGCAAAACAATTATTTATACATTATATTTTTCAAACAATACTACAATCTTCCATTTGCAGATGGAATGGGAAAAAAAAGAACAGAAGACAATCAGGAATACATTAGCACCTCAATGCCATGCAAATAGGTTGAATTTTTTGGCAATGAATATGGATAGAGCTTTTTCATATTAAAAAAAATTGTTCTACGGCTTTATATTCAAATAAGCAAGTGCTGTGACTGAAGCCTGTTAATAGCATCGTGCACTTAAAGGAATATTTGTTCAGGCATCGATTCATTAACGACAGAGCATGCACAGCATTTGCTTAATAGGAATTATTGATCAAGGACATTTATTTTTGCATGCTGCTGGATGTTCCCGTTACTAGGTCCTATTGCTTCTGCATTTGCCACTGCTTCTCCAACTGGAAGTAATGTCCAATTCTCCCACAGGTACAAATGTGGCAAACGCACACAGAAATCCATGAAATGATTTTAACGACAGCTCTCAAAGAAGGAAATGTCAAGGCACTCATTCATATGTTAATACATATTAAAGTAAACTGTAAAGTCCTTTTCACGTTAGACACATCAGGACACATACAACTATGGGTCTGTTGTAACATGCAACATGCACAGTTATTTGGTTCCAAGAATTTCATTTATCTAATGGGCCCATTGTTTGAATTCTATTTGTATAATCTTATCTTGAAAGATGGACGGAATTTCAAGCTCGATTCTGCCCCCCACCCCACCAATCTTCAGGTCTAATCTTGGCAATATTTTTGAGCAGAATATAGCAGATTACAGTCTCTCACAATCATACAGAATGCAGTGTTCTGTACAGGAAGTCTGCCAAATTAGAAATAAAGAAACACAAAAGTACACATTTCTGGCATTTTCAGATTTTGCTTGAGATTTGTTACTTTTTTAAAAAACAAAATAAGAATATTAGAGTCAATTGCTGCTGATATTGAACTGATAAATTCCTTTATCTGGTTTCTTTTATGAAACATTGCTTGTAATATTACCCATAATATCAAATATTGCCGTATCATTGTGTGCAAAATACACAGTCACTACACTTTGAAATAAAACCTGCGAGGTGCTTTGACATATCAGGAAAGGTGCTATATCAAGCTCAAGGATGATTAATTGTGAATATCCATCATTTTGTTTAAAAAATCACAGCTTTGTTCATTCATTCAGGTCAGATTTACAGTTCAATTATGACTGAAACATGAAAGTGTTTTAATTCCATTTATTGCTTATGATGTCTTACCAATGACATACTGTAGTATCCCTGAAACAGGAGGAGGCCATTCAGCTCATTTATCTTATTCATTTGACACAATGGCCAGAATCGTCTTTTTATAATATAATAATCCTTGCATTTGATATAGCGCCTTATCACGTCCTCGAGACATCTCAAAGCGCTTCACAGAATATACTGTAAAGTGAATTGACTGTATTTTGTGGGGGAAACACTTTTTTTTGTGTTCTAAGAAAATTCTACAGCAGCTCTTTTAATCTAATTTTCCCACCATTTCTCCATATCCTCCAATACCTTCACTTCCACAAAATGTATGCTGGAGGATTTCTCATGCCAACACATATGATAAAATATTTATAAAGGTGAAACCAACCGTGAAATGCACAAGCAGCAGTCGTGACGTGATTCACTACAGCACATGATTTGAAATCAAGAAAATGGAACATTGAGAAGGATGCAATGAGTTTCAAGCTCTCATAAATTAGAACGCTCAACTCCAGCTAAGTCAACCGTTACTGACACTCAAAAACACCAGTCTTCTTAAAACTGAGAAACAGGCCTGAGAGAATCTACATCAATGGTGTGATTTTGCATTTCACTGCAAGCTCACTGCTTCCTGGCAACACATCCAACAATCACATATGTCAGACTATGACCATGGCAGTCATAGCACAAATTCACACTTAACATGTGAAAGATGTTACAAAATGTTTATATTTCTGAAACAAATTTTTCAACCAATGAAAGTGCTGACAGTTCTCAGCACTTCAATTGTTTAATGTTATATTCCGCAGTTACCAGCGTGATACAATATTTATACAACTCACGAAATCGATCAAACGTGACACGATTCTGTTGCTTGTGTATTATACGGTTGGTTCCACTTGTATAAATATTGTATCATATTGGTTGGCATGAGGGATCTTCCAGCATCAAGTGTTTGAACATCTTTAGTCATGCTCCTCTTGAAACACTGCATTAAAAATGGATCTCCTTTTAGTTTTCTGCTATTTAAAACCTGGTTGTGAGATGCCTCGATAACACCCAGTGGATACGAGCTGTATAGGGTGGTACTGAGCCCTTAGCTGGGGAGGGAAAGAGGGATGGAACAAAAATGGCCACCGTTCCTGTTCCAGATCACTATCCAGTAACCTTATGTAGATACCGTGAAAAGATAGCATCAAAAACAAGTCTTCATTCCTCCACAGTCCAAATGTCTCCTCCACCCCTGACAATCACCACATAGGTTTAAATATGAAGAAGGGCCTTTTAAGTGAAATACTAGCAACTGCAGAACGATCTTCAGCACAAGTCTCTGTCTTCAGAAGAAAGATGTAGTGATTCGTCTCTGCCTAGCTACATCCACTGTACCAGTGGACTGTCATAATCCATTGACAATAATGCCAAAACAGACAGCTTTATGGTTGCTTAGGGATCAAATGCTGGTTTATATTGCGGCATTGTTGCCAACATAAAAGAGTCATGACCAAAGGTTTGAAATCAAAGGAAACTGCACACCCACAAGGTGAGCAAATCGACACTGACACCAATACTATGGATTCTGGCCTTGTGAGTTAAACAGGACAGGATCCTAGCGCTATCTGCTTTGGGGTACCTCAGAACCACTTATTTGAATGGATTCTTTCCACCCTCTCCTACTGCCATTTGCGCTCAGAGAGAAAATCACCCTAGATACCTGCTCTCCAGCAAGTCTTGCAGTGAAGTGCGTTGTGTGCAATTGTCGGGTGTAAACAATGTGATACCCTCCACTGTTGAACAGCTTGCTGACATGCAGCATCTAATTTCATACATGGAGAATGACCCTCTTGGGCTCGGTACTGAAAACATGTTGGCACCATGGAGCTATTATATCTCAGGAAGAATCAGCACCTCCACGAAAGGGGAAGGGGATAAAACACTAGCTAAACAAAAGCTATGCTATCCAGCTAATTCAAGTAATTAATTGGTTATTCAATTCATGGCCGTTTGTTGGACTCTGATGCGTGCAAAATTGGCTGGCATGTTCGCCTGCAGTCTCTACTCTTTACAGTAAAATCCTGTGAAAGGCCTTGAGACATCCTCTTGACTTGAAAAGCACTACATCAAATGTAAGGATTCTTTAATTAATATTAAAAAATGCTAAAGAGGAATTCTTTGTCAAACTGGTGCCACGAACAGCTTTAGATGATCACAAATAACAGATAACGATGTGGAAGATTCAGTCATGAGATACATAACAGCAAATACACTGTTATTTCATTATATACAGCTTTATTGCTTTAACGTTTGAGGATATTTCTCCCAACCGCTTTCACCCAGCAGTAAAGCAAGCCAACATCATCAACAATGTGTTTTCAAAGCTGTTGCAATCGATGTGGGCCAAAATGTGATCACTCAGCCTGAGTCACAGCATTAATGTAAATGTAAAAGTGACCGGGGTTTAAAGAAATCCTTCCTGCTAATTAAATGACAGAATAAGGGTTTCAAGCAGTAAATAATAAATCACAAAGAATTTTCAATTGGGTTGCTAAGGCAACCAGTATGCCACTGCCATAATTGCTGTGATCCCCATCCTGCCCTTGTTGACATCTCGCCTTATCATGCATTCTGGTCAGAGATTGCAAAAGCAAGTTTTCCATTCCTCTCAGGCAATCATGTAGCAAGCACTGGGCTCCAGTGAGAGAAATACTACCAAAAAAACGCTGCATTCAGACTGTAATTAAGCAGTAAGCCCCAGTAAATAATACAGGGTATATTTCTATCAATCTAAAGATTAAAGATGGGACAAAACTACTTGAGATTCCTTGGAAGCTCACAACAGCTGTGTTTACTAGATATGCCTAACTGATTCATTGTGTTAACATGCTGTTCTGCTTTCCCTCAATTCCGTTTGCGTCTCAAGTCCCTGTCCTATGCCTTGGGAATTTCTGACTTCTCGGCATTCACTCCCAATTAGTTTCCAAAAGCTTTCAATCTCTTTGGAAGTACACTGGGACCTCCTGATTATTCGTTGACACCTGCCATCAATCGAGTAAATCTGACAGATGGAATGTTACAGATAGAAAACTTTATTTTCTTTTAAAAAAAACTTTCAGTCGGTGGTGAGAAGTTAAATAGATCATTTAAAAGAAAACATTTTTGAAGCGAGGATATCACAGGTGTTTGGAATAATGATCTGATCTGGCTAATTCTGATTGAGTAGAACTACTTTCTGCATTAATTTTTTAATTACAAGTTAGTGCCAAGAGTGCCACAATGTTTGTAGCGTTCATGCAAAGACTAAACTGTGTGTTTTGTGGGTGAATGCAGCAGCCAATTTGCACACTGTTATGTCCAACAAACAGCCATGAAGTGAATGACAGTGGAGATGTTTTGCAGGTTAGGATATTTTATTCATCAGCAAAAACTACTCGGTTTAACAGGCCAATGGTGCAAGATTCAAGGTTTCACCAACATTTTCCAAAGCCAATTCTGTTATATTGAAGGACTTAAAATGAAAACAGGATGAACATTTTAAAAGGTACAATCATATAAAATAATAATCCTTGCATTTGATATAGCACCTTATTATGTCGTCAAGATACCTCAAAGCGCTTCAGAGGATACACTGCAAAGTGACATGACTGTGTATTGTGTGGCCCAACATGGCAGCTAATTTGCACCCAGCAATATCCCACAAACAGCCATGGAGTGAGTGACTAATTTTATTTGGGGATTGTTGTCCAGGACAACGGGAGAAACCCCCTTCTCGTTTTGAGAAGCGCCATGGGATCTTTGACGTGAGGAAGCAGACGTTGGTTTAACACCTCAGCCGAAGCACGGCATCTCTAGCACTGAACTGGAATGTCAAACTATATGAGATCCAAGGTCTGATGTGGGGCTTTGAACCCACAACTATCTGACTCAGAGACAAGAATGCTACCAACTGAGCCACGCTGACGCTCAACAAAGTATGAATCTCTTATGTGCATATTGTGGTTGTCTGTGATTAATGCTCTGATTAGTTCATTGGCTTTGTCATTCACCATGCCAATGACTTGCAAGATCTATTCAACAAAAGGAGAATTAAACACTGTGTGCATTACTGGAGCACAGTCTTTTGAAGCTTGTGCAGTTCGATTTTATTCCAATTTCGTTAAACTACACTCGCTCGTATGTGACATTGAAGAGTTTCATGGGAAAGGAGGTGGAAGGAAAAAATGGCCTGATAATTTGAACGGACAAATTGCAACACTTCTCTCTGGCATTCAAACATTCCCATTTTTTCTCTGTGGCAAACCATTTGGAAAGTGACCATCTGCTCCACTCCGCACACCATTCAGGTAGTGATGAGCAAAGTGCCTCTCGCTGTTGCAACTGTGGGACTAATTATAGAAGCAAACAAATGGAGGAGCAAAGCCAGTTGTCTGCTAATTGGCAACAAAAATATCTCCAAATCAGAATGATTCAAAGCACAGATAGTGAAAAAACACTATAGACGTATAAAAAAATTAAACAAAGATGATTTAAAAAAAAGCTGCTGTGTCTTTGCCGGAGTTTACAGGCATGAAGGGAAATTCCAGAACTTAAAATAAGGTGCGGCAGAAGATGGGATGTGAGATTTGGAAAGACGTGTACGATCTAAATTCAGATATTTAATAAATACCTTTTAGACAGCATTCTTTAAAGTCTACATTTCATATCACGTTAATCAGCCAACTGCACATTACTGAAAGAGCCAATTCCCTTGTTCTGCATACCAAACTGAAAAGTAATAGACAGCTATAGACAGATATAAAAGAAAGTGAAGTGCCCCTCTACAACATGTGGTGTTAAGCCAAATAGAACAGAAAGGTCCCAGTCAACTAGCTAATTTAGCAAGGTTCAGCCGATGGTTCGTGAGGGTGTTACATTTTGGCCATGTGCCTGGTTTATCTTACAAAAGCGTATTTGAAGGCAACAATCTCTTCTCAACCACATTCTGAAAAGGTACGAGGCGCCTATGCTTTACTTCCGCACTTGACCAGCACACGCTTTCTGTAGTGCCAGAGAAATGGTTGCTCCTGGCTTCCGAGATGACATAGTGACACTGGAAAGGCTCAGGGATATTTTATTAAGGGGAAGGCGAACCTTCGGGGAGGAAATATTTTCTGTTGTGCTCTCCCTAGTTACAGAAGAAAATTGCAAACATTACAAGAAATCCTGGAGTCTGAAAGATTCCTCTGGATAAACCTGCTCTGCGAGGCCACTCAGGTGGTGGGACGGACAGGCAGAATCTCCGCACATCCCAAAGTGACTACGTTCATTTCAACAGGAGATGCTGCTTTGGATGGATCTGGGAAGCAGGCCGGAGCTGCAAGACCCGGGCAGGAGTGCAGTATTGGCGGAACATGTAGTGCACATTTTAATTAAAGGGCCTGTGCCCTTTAAAGTCTTGAAGAAATCCAGGGTGTAAATGGAAAGGAATGTAGAATTCACCCTTAATCTCTGCTAAAATAATGGTTCACGGAAAGGTGTAGGTCAACTCTCAGGAGAATCACCACAATTATGTAACGTGATGATCTAATAAAATAAAGATGACATTTCCTGTTGTTCACCAAAGACTAGAAGTCAAAAGCCACATTCGGTTAACAGTGCTCTCCTTGTGTGTTAGTGTGCAGCGAATAGTTTGCAAGTGAAGCCCCTTGCAAGTGGAGAACTTCACTGGCAGGGAGTATAGCATTATCCAGCATGAATGTGAACATGGATTCGGACAATTTTCAGTCACAAAGATGTAATACAGCTCCAATTTGTCTGAGGAGGTTTTATTTAAAGATTTTTTTTTGCAAGACGATACTGCCATTTAAACGTTGACGTTTTGTTCTCAGGCTCTAACAAAACCCAGCTTTATATTCAAACTAAAGATTCGGTAGCTATGTAAAGAATTTTTTTTAAATAAGGTATAAAAGGCATAACTAATCCAATGTTTCTTTTCAAAATACATTCTCATAGGCATTTGATTAACCGGAATAACCGTAACCTTTAATTAGAATGAAAGCAATGTTTTCTTTCTTGCTTTCTATCAAGTCACAAATTCCTTCTGTGGCAGTGGAAGCTTTTAAAGGAACGGACTTTGGGGGAGGAATTCCACCTGGGTCTAGATTTACTCTATTTGTGCAGCATTCAAAGTGTCCAGAACTTGTTGAATTTGGTCTTAACTTTTAAACTGATTTTCTGTAAGTTCTTAAAGAACTTACAGAAAACGAGCTTCAAAAATTAAAAAGGTATATAAGAATTTGCCTAATGTTGGATGCTCTGGAATGCTAAGAAAATAGAGTAAACGTCAGCCTAGCTCAGTTGATTGCCTCTGATTCAGAAGGTTGTGAGTTCAAGACCCACAATTTTGAGCTCATAGGCTGGGGTGAGCTGCATTGCTGGAGGTGCCATCCTTTGGATGAGATGTTAAACTGAGATCTCGTTTGTCTGGTCAGGTGGCCATTAAAGATCCTATGGCACTATCTGAAAAGAGAAGGGAGTTTCTCCCAGTGTCTTGGCCAACAAATCGCCCAAATAAAATTGGTCATTCATGTTTGTGGGATATTACTTTGTGCAAATTGGCTGCTGCATTCACCTACAGAAATACAGTCATTACACTTTACAGTAAATTCTGTGCTTTGAGCCATGCTCCTGAAGCAAAAGGCGTTATATCAAATGCAAGGATGATTATTACTATTTTAAATCCCCAAGAAAATTTCTCCCTCTTTGTGCATAAGCTGCATACATTTTCTCAATTGGTCACTTACACATGTGATGTAGAATAACACGAGCACACTTGGCAGATTTTTTTCTGAAACATTTCTGACTCCAGAAGATGGTTGTCTGTCTTCCCTGGAGAGCCATTGCAAATCCAAACAGAAATTAATAACATATTCAAACTTTGGCAGAGTCGCTGCTCAGGACTTGGCTGTATGGTTGGACCCACATCCAGTAAGCCGCGCACCAACACCAAACATCAGGAACATGAATAATGTCAGAGGACTGGGCGCAGAGTCATTCGTGATGGCTGTCACCATCCATTAATGCCCCTTTGATTTGCCTTTGTTCTGACAGTGGCAAACAGCTGCTTGTAAATGAGCCTTGGTCCCTCCGCAGCCTCCTATTATTCTGCACTTTTTGTCTGACAAGGTCACTCGCTTTGGGGATTTGGGGGAGACAAGAGTGCAGTCTATAGATTTAGGGTTAAGCCACCATCAACTTAGTTTGCTTTCATTTTTATAAAATCCCAGCAGTGAGCTCCACAATGAAGAGCAAATGGATCATTAAAATACCTGCACATTTTTTTAAAAAGAACTTCTGCCGCATTGCTAAGTTTAAACACAGCAACAAGAAAAAGTAGGTTTCAACAACCCAAATACACATAACGTAAAATGGCCAGAATTACCTTGAAGCAATATTGAAAGGAAATATAGTTTGGAAAGGATTATGGCCATGTATGATTCATAACTTTAACATACATATTGTAATTTAGCGGATCATGTTCATTAAATAAGTCATAACGTGGAAAATGCATCTAATTAGTCTAATGTTTCCCTTTTCAATACATTATCTGATAGCCATTTGATCAACTGGAATAACTGAAATAATTATTCTAATAATAATCATCCTTGCATTTGATACAGCTATTTACAGCTATGATATAGCGATTGTAACTTTTAATTAGATTCAAAGTAACGTTCTCCTACTTGCTTTCTATCAATCACAAGGTCTTTCTGTGGCAGACAGGTAGGTTTTGAAGGAACCAACATTAAAAAATAAATGTTGGGTAAACCAACATTAAAAAATAAATGTTGGGTAAACTTGTTCTTTGGCCACTTATACATGTGATGCAAAATAAGACGGGCATATGTGACTTCAAATAACACGTGATGTTATGCATTGCATACATGACGTAAAATAGAGCACGGACCTGTGCTGTAAAATAA
The DNA here is from genome assembly GCF_018977255.1 of Callorhinchus milii. NCBI lineage: Eukaryota > Metazoa > Chordata > Chondrichthyes > Chimaeriformes > Callorhinchidae > Callorhinchus > Callorhinchus milii. Next base: position 16,196,966 of record NW_024704746.1, on the reverse strand, counting down.
AATGTATAAACCCCTCATCACATCCACGGAACATGAAGAATCATGAAGAAAATGATCCACAGGTCTATTCTCTCCTAAACAAAGAAAGCTGACTTGCCAAACATTTTCTCAGCAAACGCGCCTGTACCAAAATGGGTAAATACAAATTATTACCCTGCACTTGCTGAGCATACAGACTGCCCAAACATTATGTAAATCTTGCTTATCCATCACGGCAAAGAAATCGCAAGCAGCAGGCTTCATTCATTTGTACTTACACTGCATTTATCGCAGCAACCAAATTCCTGGGTATGGGGCTACAATTCATCTGTATTCGAAACTGCAATGTGTTTTCGAACTCATTTACATTTATCTATGTATGAGTCTGAGGAGATAGTGCAAGGTTCGTCAATGCTATCTGGGAAAAGGATTAGGAAACACCTTAATATATAAATATATATATATATTTACACATTTAAAAAGGTCTAAAGTGATGCCTTTGACTTCAAAACTGCATGCAGTCTTCTGGCCACTCCTGCTAAACGTAAAGCATGGTTTGTCTTTAATTAAAACTGTTTCACCACAGCAAGAACTGATGCTTCCCATTATTTGGGTTTGCTCTGAAATCTGGTCTAAATAGCAGGAGACAACGAAACCAATGAATGTTGTCAATCAGACATGGATATCTGATAAAGCACTAACAAACACTTCTCAGGTTAGCTGTCAAGGACATCTTGATGCGGAGCAAGCACAGAATGCTGCAATGTAAAATTGCTTGAGATTGAGCGTATGAGAGTTTCTGTATACCAAAAATCATTCCCATCATATAAATATTTACGATATAAATAAATAAATGAAGTTGTTTTTTTTAATGGTCCTGCTCTGCGCTCAGTTAATTGATCTCAATTGGAGCAAAGGTGAATGCAATGTTGACCTTACTGTTACTCAGACTTTCTGGGGTGGAATGGGGGAAACGAAAAATAATCATTCAGGTTCTCACTCACTCATTCTCTTATGCAGTGATCTTTGCTGGAACACACAAGTGTGTGGATGTTCTTCAAGAACAAGACTATCAATAAAGTGTCAAATATCCCGCATGTTAAGAGTGGAAACTCGGGTTCAGAGCCACAGGGCAGCTGATGGCTTTTTTTTTGGTCAGCCGGGTGTCTCACACATAGGGATACCCAGCAACATGCCTAAAAGTATCCAAACCAAACAGACTTGCAGGCACTCCATGAATACCTGGAAATTCCTGAGATATTTTTTGGAATGGAATGCACACTCCCACCCCTGGAAGTATACATCATTGCTTACCTAAATTCTAGACAGTATTAGTTCCAGGTTGGCAAGAGCCAACCTGATACTCTCAACTGAAGCCTGTGGAACCAAACCCCAGCATCAAGCATCATCTTCAAGGAGAGACAACAAAAAAAGTGAAGCTGAAAGAATTGGGCAAAAACACGTTTTGAGATTAAGTATATATTTTTAGTGTCAGCAAATTTCTGAGTTTTTTTTTAAACAAGGTTTTATTATTCTAAAATTTCGAACAACATTAAACCATACAGTGGTTGATCTGACATGTGCTGACATTATCTTCAACATAGCCAGGCTTCCGCTGCTTCAAGTACTGTTCCTAACAGTAGATGGCAAGCCCACTCCTTCGGGGCTATATTATAAAACAAAGGAATTTTTAACATGAGCTTTTTACACAGATGTGAACCATCATCACTCGTAGATAAACAAAAGTCAGAAGGGGAGACAACCAGGAATAAGGGTCGATGTGACTCACAAGCACTTTCTTCAAACCTCAGCAATTCATGGTGCTAGTGGAATCAAAAAGGAGCTTGATAGTTATTTGTTAATGATGTGTTTTTCACGGCTCCCATTAGAACTGCTATTCTAAGGACCTAAGTGTGTTTCACAACAGATCAGCCGTTCATTAGTTACCATGAAACAGGCAAGGTTCCCAAGCTCAGAGCAAGTAAGGTCCTTGGTGTAGCCCAAAGTTCCCAGCATGACATCATACATGTCCCACCTCATCAGTACTGAATTAGCCTCTTGAATGTAGGATATAGCATCCAGCTAATAGACCAATTAATCAATAAGACATGCGCACAAGGTGGGTCAACACCTTTAGCAAATAATAATGTAGAAATTAAAAAAATGACTAACCAGTAATCCAGGCTGTAACATACACAAAAATGCACGTATGCACACCCAGACATAAGATATAATTTAAGCGTTTATCATGACTGATCTCCAAGAAGTACAACATATTAGAGAAAACGCTCTCACAGCTAATGCCCCATGGTCCTTATCCGTAGAATGTTATGTTGCGGTGAAGGACCTTATCTATTGGAATATTTTGGAGATGTACTTCTCGTCTTCCAATTGACTCAGCTGCTGACCTTTTGTTTCCTGACCCTCTTGCCCTCCCTCTCTTAACTCTGGCAATGCAGTCGATAGAAAAGCATTGAGGTAAGCAACAATCTATGCCTCGGAAACGAAAGACTTCCCTCTATCCTTAATAAACCACGGTCCAATTCATGCAATAATAGAATATCCTACATGGGTCAATGATGGTCACTCATGCAAAGAAAAGCAGTCTTTATACCACAACTAGACTTGCAAGGCACTTATTCAATTTCTTCTGCATCAGAAGCAGTGTTCCTTATCTAATATGTATACATTTTCGGAGTGTTATTCAGCCGTTGTTGCTTCTGACCCTCAGTTGGCATTTAATTCCCACTCCACCAGGGTATTCATGCTTGATGGCACTGATGCACACACTGAATGCTTTATTTATGTAATGGTACAGAGAATGAAGATATAAACTGCACTATACAATATCCTGCTTAAATTTACCAGTGGTTTATGTCACTGTTGTTGACCTCTCCTTACAATGCTGCATGAATTGATAGAACTGTAAAGAAACAGCACATTGTTTAACTTTCAAACTGTATAAGTCTCTTACTGAATTTGTATTATACCATATTGTCCTTTAACTGAGATTTTTAATGTGCCCTTCATAGAAATTGTGTTGACAGGAATGTGACAGGTTTTGCTGACTAGGTTTAAAATGTATTATGGTCTCCTGGTCTAGACATATAAACATATTAAGTTATATGTGACCGCGAGGCTAAGGAAACAGGTCAAAACCATCTTGACCCCATCACAACTCATACATACTGTTGTGAATAGAACATGGCTGTAAAGAGTAATATGGCATCTTCTAAACATGGCACAGACAAAAGGCACACAGAGCACACGTTTACAAAGGCTCCCTTCTTTCTTGGTTAATTGAACCAGCTGGTATGGCACCATGCTCGTCTCTTTTGCTAGTGATCGAGACCTATATCACTGACACCATGTCTTAATTCAGGTATACAGTCAGCTGGTTACACACATACACAGGGAAGTGCAAGAAACCACTTATACCATTCTATTCTGGTGGTCAACAACTTAAATAATTTAAAAAATATATAAGTTCCTGCTATAAAAGTGGTGTGATAATCAGACATGCATATTTTTACTTTCCGCCAGATTTATTCACATTCAGTCTTATGTACACTGCACCTCCAAGCTAGCTACCTCTTCCCCACTCAATACCATTGGCCTTCTTAAGGCTATTTATCCTTATATTCACAGCTATTCTTTCAAACTGCGACATTTTTCTTCCTATGGAGTTTTCCAAAGCCCACGAGCACTTCATTGCTTTCACTACCCTTTCCAAAGCCAGGGCCCGCTGTTTCCCCCACTCTCTAATGCCATTGTCATCAAAATAATCACTTGCTTGCAGAGTTACTGGTGTTTGAGACAGCTGTACAGTCAACAAATGTGATATTTAACATCTCTGTGTTCCTAGACAAACATTTTAAACCTGAAAACCTGTCCCAGAAATTTCATTCCTCTGTTGAAACGCTAATTTGCCTCACTGGCATGTGCACCAGATGGCACTTCACGGTATGTCAGAAGAGAATTGCTCCGAATTTTATACACGTTTTCGTCTCCTTCCTAATTATTGCCATGAGTGAATGTTACGCACCAATTCGTCCTTTCATTTCTCAATGAGTTGATATGACAATACCAACAGAACAGGCTGCAGTAACGGACACCATGAGGTCAATGATCAGTGTTAAAAAAAAATTAACATTGATTCAATGATTAATCAGTTTTTACCATTCTAACTACATATTGACAGAATCCATGTCCCCAGCTTTTACATCTCACACACAATGCCAAGGATAGACAGGTTACTCAGCATCCAGTTGTGAGGTTAGTGACTCACTCACTGTGGGGTAAAAATAACTGCATTATTTACAGTGCTGGGTACTTACATATTTATAACTATAATTTGCTCCTTTTTTAAAAAATAGGTTCACAATAGATGCAGACAATGTAGAAGTACAAGAGTATGTAATGTAATTGACACTTTCATGATTCAATGGGCTTTTCTCGTAGAAAAAGAAAGGTTTGGTGTCAATTTTGCTAGTTTCTATTATTTGTATTGAAATGCGCAACATATTTTGTTACAGAAGTTAAAGAGGCTACGTGACTGAAACCATAATCTGATTAATTCAGAAATAACTTTGAGTCCTTGGTTGTTGCAGAAGTCTAAGCACTTTTGCTTAAGGTGCATTATATCGTTTTTAATACTGTATTAAATTGACTTGACTTAATGCTTGATATTTTTTACTTTGGCAAACTGCAGCAGAAGACTGCTAGAGAAGCTCCGACAGAAGAAAACCTGAAGCGAAAAATCTCGCTTTGCATTAAGTTAATAATATACATGATCTCTCAGAAAAAATATTGAAAATGGCTTGGTAAATGATCCGTTATGGTTAATCCACATTCTTATCCACCCACCCTGCCTTCAGCCTTTCTGCTCCAGCCTCTGGAACTCCATCCCGACCCCCTCTGCCTCGCCCACCACTCCCTTGCCTCCTTCAAGGCCCGTCTCAAGAGGACACTGTGACGAAACTATTGTATCCAGTCACAACCTTGGGTTTGTATGGCTCAATACACATGCATTACTCATGCATTACCTCACGAAGCAGTCAGTGTAGAAAAAAAAGACATTTTTTTCTATTTGTTCACACTGCTGGCAGTTTTTTCGCACCTGATTATACAGACCTGACATTCTGATAATATAAGCAATTTATATCCATTTTTAAACTAAATATTTTGCAACCGTCATTGGGGAATCCAAACTTTTTTTTCAAATTCTCTGAAGGCTGCATCATATTTCTGCCCGACATTTTTAAAAAAAATTGTAAAGAGTTAGAATGTAGTGCATTTCAAAGGAGACAAAGAAAATTGCTGTCTATAACAGATGAGGAGAAATATAATGCACCTATTGTAGGTTTTGTGTAGTTTTTGGAATTCAGAGAAATTACTTTCAATTACAATTATTTCAATTGGACCAAGACAGCTGCAAAGGAATCTCAACAATTCGTGGAGTAAAAACCCAGAGTTTGTGAAACTCAAATGAAAACATGATGGATAGAGTTTAAAAATGACTTAAAAAGTAAAATATACTTTTGAGCGGAAACTTTTACTCTGCCCTTTAACCTCCGTAACAGTAGGTTTCTCACTTGTCAGGTAAGGGCAAAGCGTGCAGTTGGTGAAATGTTTTTTCCTGAGTCTGCACGTGGAAAAGTGCAGGTCTGAACTCCAGAAATGTGGTTTGATTTGTACCGTATCACAGTTACACCTGTCACTTTGGATCCATTCAGAATTTGCAGCTGTTTTAAATTAAAAAGCAAAGCTTTAATGGCGAGAAATGTCCACCTCTTCAATCTGAGACAGGAGTAAAAAAAAATCACACATTCCATTTAAACCCTACTTGACTTTGTTCCTGCAAAATCAGGAACAGGCCCTCATTCTCGCCTCTCTATGGATATTACCTTGAATAATGAATGTCTATCATTCTTTGATCTGCCTGAGGATTAATTCAATGTGGAGGTTCTATGGTTAAACCTCAATCTTTGTTTTACGGTTCCTGTCTTGTACAGGTCCATTTTTTAAAAAAAAATCTGTCGAACAAACACTTTAAAATTAAATATTTTGACAAAAATAATAATCCTTGCATTTGATATCGAGCCTTTCACGTCAGGAGGATTTCTCAAAGCGCTTCATAACGTTTACTGTAAATGGCAGTGACTGTATATTTGCAGGTGAAAACAGTACATTCCAATGACAAACTCAGAAGCACTGTAATAACTATAGCATGTTTGACTGTATTTTAACATAGCCTTGCTAAAAGTGTGATTAAGTAACAAAGCCATACTTCAGTCTTAAACAACCTACTAGCGAATCAATCAAATCCTTACACATTGAAGTTTGGTGCGTTGAACTACCAAAAGTGCTTTGAGGTCTTGACAAAGTGGTTGACTGGTATATCAAATGTAAGGATTATTATTATAATACCACACGTTTTGTTTTAGTTCATACGTTTGGATGTGTGGTTTGGGGAAAAGGTTTTGATTGTTAGGAACAATCTCTCCATTTTCTCTTGTTATCTGGATAAACAAGGAGATGGACATGCTAACCGGAGGAGGAATAGGTGTGGTTTCATTGGCTGATTTGTCATGAGAAGGCATTTGGATTTCTTGGCTCTCTTTTGAGGAAGGACAGGCCCCTGTTATTAACATCAATCTTCAGGTTTGTAAATACTCAAACCTTAGGCATCTAAAGTCAAAACAATCCATGCACACACCCCTTTGCTCAAGTGTATCTTGTATCCTGTTTTCACTTGATGGATAATTTCCATTTGGGCAAATTAGCAGCACAATCACAAGTGTTCAGTTATAAACTATGAAATGTTATTTCCTCTTAATTGAATTTCAGATGTAGGAACTTCCATTTATTGAGGCTTTAAGAGGACTTGAAGCAACAGATTCACTACTGCCATGATTTTCGTTGGAATTCCGGGTCTATTACAAGATTTCATCAAACAATGTAATAGTACCAGGCACACTTCCAGACCGAGAAACCTTCTTCCTGAACCCTTTGAGATCCCATTCAGTTTGGATCAGATTACAGTTGTCTCGAATCAAGCGTCTTCTGCTTGCTGATCAACAAGAATCAATTTCTTGTTTGTTGTTTCCAGAAGTTTCTTTGGTGCATTGACACCTGAGTGTATGTAGGAGAACGCGGGATTGAAGAACTCGAAAGCACAGATGTACAAATTCATGCTGCTGAGTATGAGAGTGAATGATAGGTAGAATTAGACCCAACCCGGGTTGTAATGCTTCAAACTGAAACAAATTCTTGGTATAAATAGGGCAATAGAATTGAATTATGTTCAACTCAAAGACAACTGCAGGCATTTTTGGTGTAGCATCTCAAACAACAAGTCTAAGGCAGTGACAACTAATCCATATACCAGAATAACAGAGGTAGATAGAGATAGCTGGGATTTTGTTGCGTGGGAGAAGAAAAAATTAGTAGAAGGGGAAATTAGTAAATTGTGTGAAAATGAATTAATTATGCTTGGAATCTACACTTGAAAAAGACCATAGTCTTGGCACAACCTTTTATTAAAACAAGGATTATTATTATTGTCTGCTTATTCAGAAGTTTAGAAACTACAAATCAATATAAAGTATACCACAAAAACACAAAGGTTGTTTACGCAGAAACGCATCATGTGATATGCGAGGCTGATAAAACAGCAAAGCAATACATTGCACAGAGGTTAAAGCAAACAAAGGCCGTCACTGGAACAAGACTAGTAAATGGATGGGTAAGGTTAAGAGTCAATATTGGTATTTAAGGTATTCTAAGTTAAGGTATTCTAATAATAGAATTCACAGGCAAACACATTTTACAGTATATCCTGTGAAGGGTTTTGAGACGTCCCAATTAGACATGATCAAGCACTATATCAAATACAAGGATTAATAGTCTTTAAATTTGATATCATTACTTTCAAGCCAGGAGGATGTTACTGTGGGATGTTGTGTCTGTGTATTTTGAGAGCAAAAAATTTGTGTGCCAATAAAGTTGAGCACAGGAGGTGGTGGTGTGTGAGGTAAGAGGAAGAGACTATTCTTTTGATTGCATTGGGTATATAAATCTTTGAATTGTGTCATAAAGTATTGCACAGCACATCTGTTAATGTGTCCAGATGTGTCAAATCCGTCAGCATCATTTTACAGGAACAATGATAGGCAAAACACTGGCCACTGGAGGAGCAAGCTCTTTTTCCTCAGGATTAGCATGAAACAATGTTGTTTAATTAAGCAATTATCCAAAGAGGTTTGGAAAGGTGCCCAGTAAAAACAGTTAGTTGACAGGACAGATGAGATTGGATGTTACAGACAGAATAGATCCTCTTCCGGGAACAAACAGTGCAGGGCATGACCAAAATGCATAAAGTTAAAGTGCCTACTTCTAACTTTCAACATGAGCAATTAGGGAATGGACCGTAATGCACGTTAGGTGGGACTAATGGCCCACAATATTTACAATGTTGCAATTCAAGCTGAGTATTCTTCAGGTGGACGTAGAAAGCAATTGTAAGCCTTCATCAAAAAAAACTCCCAAATGGAATCCTCCAGGTCCAGTACCCAGCGACTTTTCAGTGTAACAGCTCTGATGTCAAATCATGTTCAATAATAGGTGATGCATGCTTTGTTGTGCCTTGGCATTTCACTGGAGCGGAATTCAACCCTTCAAAAAACAATGAACTGAAAACTCCCCCAACAGTTAATTCCCAGCTTCAATTCATTTTTCTCATTCCATCTGCACAGTTAGAGCAAGGTTGAAAGTGGATGTTTTCTCACTGACTGTGAGCATTCCTTGATTGCTGTGGAGAGATCAGCAGCAACCTTTGTCACTGGATCACAATGTCACACTGTTTGCCACTGGCTGAAATTACATGGGAATCTAATATTGGCATCACAGTCAACAACATGTGCAGAATTCCGCTTCTGTTTTATTTGGTATTCAANTTTTTTTGGAATGAGATAATCAATAATTAAAAATAATCAATTAATACTCCCTTTTCATGTTAATTGGTAGTAACAACAATGCATCTTCTGGCAACCATCTATCTGCAAAGTTGTAAATGTGGGGAATTTTCCCCCTTATGAAGTTGAAGGTGTAAAAAAGAATTAATGCTTGAATTTGAAAATGTTCCTTAACTAAAGATATCAAACACAGGAAGGCAGTTAACATTGCACTGACCCATTGGTGAATAGGATCCTGTTACCCAGAATGTTAGTACATTTGGGCTGAAATTCCAGTCAGAATCATGTGTATTACCTTTGCAGATGTTGGCCATTAATGGGATATCCCCATTATAACGGTGCTTTATGAAATTGCTACGTGTAACATCTTCCAGAATATCAGCCCAATTGTCTTTTTACCTATGGGACCTGGAATGAAGTCAATTATAGATTAATGGGATGGAACTTTCTTGTCTACTGGCTTGTAAAGGTCCTGGATGAAAGGAATTGGGAGCAATTTTAACTGAGTTTCTTTTGGGCATGTGTCCGTGGCACAAAATTGACATTAACTCACTGAGAAAGATGACGGAGGTCACTGAACATGACAGTCGCTGGCACTGAGGGAATAGAACTATCCTAGCGAACACAACTACCTGTCAGCATCAACAACAACTTTTATAATAGTGTCTTTCACATCAGGAGCTCATCCCAAGGAGCTGAAAGCATTCCCTTTCTTGAAAGGATCACGTATTCCCAATGAAGAGCCCTTGAAAGTGGCTGCTGCAGTGCGGAGGGGTGGACTTTGCTAAGATTGGGTCTAAATACATTGGGGTGAACAATGCCTCATGTATGATAATTGTCATGACACTGAAGATTGGGGTCCAATTATCTCACCCCCTCCACCTGGCTTCAACACAATAGTTTTGTGCCTGAAGTTGACTAACATCTTTGGCTATTATTGTTGCTCTTCAATGCCGTTTCATGGGATGTTCTATTGAACTCTAAGCAACTTGCCTCCCCTCTTCTCCTGAAGACACCGTCTCACGCTGGGTGGGGTTTATTCCGCAGTCCTCTGATACATGGTCTATAAGAGTTGACTTTTTTTAAAATCACATTTCTTCTTTTACGCTGCCTTTCTTTCCCTTGGTGCTTTTTCACTCCTGTATTCTCCATTTGAATTTCACGGATATTCTCTTTTGCGACTTCGTCCACATTGCATTTTAACTTTAGTTTTCTCATTGTCTTGGAAGCTTTTACTTCAAATTCCTCATATTTCCTTTTGTCCCTTCTTTGTCGATGTGCCACTCACCTCCAACCTTTCTTCCTTTTGTCTTTTTTTCTCCATTCAGCTCGGTTCCACTCCTTCCCTTTGTGCTAGTGCACTCCATGCCCCAAGGCTACTCCCACTATCTGAGGGAATTGCAGAGAATGCTCTGTTGAATTCTGTGGCTGTTTGGATAAACGATGATTGATAATGGAATTTGAGGGCTTTTTCTCTTTTCTTCTGCTCCGAGCACAGACCGTTGGGCATTCCTCCCCCCCCTCCCCCCCCCCCCCACCACCACCACCACTCAAAATCCAGGACTCAATCAACCTCAAAGTCTCAGAAGATGATGTGCTATCAGATAAGAAATAACAATTCAACTTGAGCTGAGAAAATGACAGAACATGCTCCCCACCCATTAGCATAATGTTTTCCTCCAGGTCAGGGTCTAAATATTGATCCTGAGACAAAGACCAAATAATTAAGATCGCAGTTGAGCCTATCTCGACGTGATTAACGATTTAACTGGTTTAAAAGAAATCTAACTGTCAAAACAAGTCCTGAGTAACACACCTACATTAATAGTAATATTCATCTTATGCACAGAATTATAATAAGTAGTTATACAAACAAAATGGTGTTGAAAGAGACGGTCTGCACGATCACAAGTAACCACCCAAGTATTTGAGTTTTGCCTTTTGTTTGGTTTCATCCCTCTGTAAATGCTGACAATTCCACAGACACAAAGACCCAAGTGGCTACATGCGAGTCTAGACTAGGAGTGTTGATAGGATATTTGACCACGAAGAAATATCATAGCCGAGCCAGATTCTGTCCACAGACGCACACACACACACATATGCAGGCACACGCACGCATACACATGCTCACACAATCCAGCCAAAATCACTGGGTAACAATCAGAAAAACAGACTGATTTTCTTTTTCCCAGCCGACCCAAGAAGCGTTAAATGAACCATTAGTTTCACATGTCACTTTGTGCAACTGTGAAATAAAAAGCACAAATGTCAATCATACCATAAAATTGATAATTCAGACACGACCTTGGCACATTTGAACAGGAGATCCGCCAAAAATCGCAATGTGATGATGTTCAAAGCTATGTACATCCATCACCTATGTAGAATAAATGTCAGAAATTGGTTATGCACAAAAAAAAACTAGTCCCTTATGTTAATCTCTACATTCCAGGATAAGCTTTTTTGGTCGGCCAACAAAATAAAATTTTCTTGATTGAATATTTTCCAATTTATATACCATAAATCAAGAAAGAAATGGAAACAAAACATTGATTTAACACAGACTTATCTAGACTAGTGCGCATGTTCACCGGACTTCTTCACAGCCTATGGGTTATGGGTTGGCCCCACTGTTCTCAGACCATGCAGATGAACAATGATGCATAATTCATTCAAAGTATATTGTTTAAAAGGGTTTAAACTAACTCCTGCATTCTCGACCATCAGCATGACATGCTCATACATGTCTTGATCCTTAAGCCACTAAAGATATGAAGCTACATCCATCCAGCACATTATTATTTAATCAAACTTGTGCCAGCAACGGGTATAGAATAACATTTTAGCAGAACTCAAACAGAATAAATTCAGTTTAACTCTGATATTATTGGGGTTGGTTTACAAGCTCATCCTCAGATGATGTGTGCGCTCCTGAAAACACGATCAAAGCAGTTACTATTCAATAAAAGAAAAGTTAGATTATAGTCCGGCTCCTTCAAACCATTATTATTCACCGGTTTAAATCATTTGAGAAATCCAGTATTGTAGCTAACCTGACTTTTTTTAAAACATTACTGGAGTGATCCAGCAGGGTTCTGTCCTTTTATTTTGCATGCTGTTAACTTAAAAGTTGCATTCCACTAAAAGCTATTTGTTTGATGTCAGCTTTTTGTTTGATATCAGTTGTACTTTCCAAAGGAATAACTTGCTGGGTTAAAAAGAACTATTTTTATCTCCAGTTTCATCCTGTCATCCCCTGAAGCCAGTGGTGCTGGCGTATGATTCGACCTCTGGCAGGGCACCCAGATGTTCATTCTTCAAGTGCAAGGAGAGACAGTGAGTCTTGGTAGGTTATTGGACTGTGTGGGAGAGGGAGGGGGGGAGGAAGGATCACACTTCAGCATAATCTTGTCCCTACACACATACACTTTCAAGCAGGGGTCACTGTACAGCAAATAAGAGCAGGAACTCATTATCTCCATGGACCACGTTGTTTAATCTTTCAATCAATTCTGGAGAATTTGTTTGAAATCTCTTGCATTACTACTCAACTTTGCATGAAGGGTGGTTCAGGAATGCAGACCTTCTTAGTTCTCAGGAATGCTGCTAGTTATTTTCAATTGCAATAGTTACCACACCTTATCTGCATAAATGCCATTTCTAATAGCTTGCCTGTCAGCTAAGGATCAGACATGATCCCCAAACTGTGCATAAATAAGACATAAACTGAGCTTTAAGGTCTTGTAGCTGTATTTCTACATCAAAAATATAATATTTTCCTTTAGCTGTGCGCCACCCACATTATACATCCATGCAGCAACGCATCTTTGATTTAATTACCCATTACCAATGGCTCTCTCACCCTATACCACCCACTCATTCAAATGAAAAACATTTCTGAATATTTCAAGCTTGAATATGGTATAGAAAATGCAGGATGATGGAGTGTTGAATTACACCGATCTGTGGGAAAGGTGGGGGAGGGCGTTCTACTTCGGTTAAATTGAGGGGTGTCTATGCAATGCTCGATAACTCATATGCAAATACTGTACTTAAATCAGTCTGCAGTACACTTAACTCCAATTCTTTGACAAGTTTGGATATAAAAATAAGACCGAAGAAGACACCTTAAGGTAACAATTGGATATGATTAGAGCGAGATGATTAAGAATTTTCTGCAAACAAAGCTCTTTTCTGGAACAAGCTTGGATATTATACATGAACATTTTCTGCTCCAGGATCATTCCTATCTGTCCCCTAAGAACATTCCCCAACAACTTGATTTTTTAAAAATAACTGTTGAACTCTTATCACTTTTAATGATTTGTCTGGCTCAGGTTTATAGGCATCATTTTTAAAACATTCTTTTTTTCTAAATGAGAAAGCCTCCTCAACTGTTACTCATAACTCAGCTTCCTGAAACCACTTATTATTTTGCAATACATTGCAAAGCCAATATTATCATTCCTTCAATGGCTGTTCACCATTCAAGAATTAAACACCAACACATTATCACAAATAGTCAGAACGTTGTGGATTCAAGTCACATGTTGGGACTTGAGCTTATTATTTAAGCTAGCACTCAACTGCAGCACCTGAGTGGTGCAAATTGTTGGAGGTGCCATCCTTCAGCCCAGACATCACCCACGGTTACATCCACTATTTTTTTTAGTGGATGTTAAAGATCCCACAGCAACGCTCAAAAGGAGAAAGATTTAAGTGACCTGTTCAACATACCTCCGGAATGGTCATTCACTTTGTGGCTGTTTGTAGAACCTTGTGGAACAAATGGGCTGTATTTACAAATTGACATTTGCCTATAAAAACATTCACTGCACTTCATCACAGCAATTCATCAAAGCACTCTTGAGATATTGTCACATGATACAATGCTATAAAAATGCAAGTTCCTTCTCCATCCAGAATGATGAACCTCCACTGCATAAAGTAGCCAAGATGATGTCTAACAAGTGCAACCTCATATCTTTCCATTTGAAGATTATTTTCAGTGGGAGTGCCTCATAATGATTAAGTACAATGCTGTATTGAAAGTCACTTTTAACAATTGCAAAGTTGGGTGGGGGAAGTCAGTAATAAGGAAAGTTACTGGACAGCATTCAATGTTCGTGGAGCAATTCCTCAGCAAAAGTCAAGGTCTTCAAGAGCAGGAAAAATACATGTAATTGCCTATTTGTAGTTCTAGGGCTATAAAACTGGTTGATGAAGGACAAAACGAGTGAGCTGAGTAGTTTGTTGCACTGTGCTGACAGAAGCACAACTTATTCCTCTGTATCAATGCAACACTTTTGTAGTGTGTCTAAGAGGCTTACAGTATGAAGCTAAACCAGGGACATTCAAGTCTCTACCATTTTTAGAACCTTCAGCAATTTACAGAGGGTGCTTCCTTGCTGCAAAGAAACATTTATAGCAAATGGCACGGGGGAAAACACCGTTATTCATTACTGGTTGCCTCCAGAGGATGCCTCTGGAAACAAACTTGTAATGTAAAAGCAACACAAGATACCATCTGGTAGAGAAGAACCACTGAAAGTGATAACAGCAACTTACACATTTGATGTGGAATTGTGTCTGCCTATATTCAGATCATTACTCCCGAGAGATGCAAAATGATCTCCAGGAAGAATGGTGTCATCAAATTTTAATAAAATGTGATTTTGCTCTGAAAAGCTTGTTCAAAATGAGAATTTGCATGGTTACAATTAGGATCTGCATTTTCCAAAGCTTTTCAAAGAATAGCAAGGAATCTTGCTATTGAAAAGAATTCTAATTGCAAACCTTTTCATCCTGTCTTCAGTTTCTTCAAATCAAGCTTATCATGCTGTGTGAGCAAAATGTCTGTGGCTGCAATCATTTCTCAATGCTCCATGTAGACACAAAAGACATTCCTGCACTTGCACACCTATCATTAGTTGCGTGTGATGTGCAGTGTGCCCTTGCAATAATGATATCAAGGGAATCATTTCAGGTTAAGCCTGTAGATACAGGCTACTGGACTATAACACCTATACCAAAGCAAATTCATAAGCTTGGTGATGGAGTGGTCAAACAGGATCTGATCTCTACCGGGGTGGGTTTGGAACATCAATCTGTAGGTCTAATTCTGACACAGAGCACTCAATTCCTCGCTCTATGGTCAGCCTCCCACTGGTTCAAAATCCCAACGGCAGCCCCACAGCCCTAAGCCATGGAGTCCTTACCCTATTACTATTCTCTTTGTTACACTGGTATAAAGTTCACAGGGAGAATATGGCATTGATGGTCTTCGATCTTACTGGAAAAATGCCAACACATCTCAAGGCCACCCTACAACTGTGGCCATGACATATGCTGCTTATAACTGGTGTAAAAATAAAAGGGACTCAACTGACTGAGGAGCCTACTCTTATTCCTAGGTTCCTAAAATGTAGGCAGAACTTGCACCCCATTAAAAGTTTGTGCACAGGTCTATTTTATACGATGGGTCACAGAAACGGTCTCGTCACTAAAAGCACACTGCGTCTAGAATTACCAAAGATTCCTTGTTCCTTAGAAGCCAGCAGCCAGTGTTTAACACTGAGTGGTCGTATTTCTGTGGATTTTTATGGTGTCATTAAATCCTTTTTTATGGCCATACGAGCTTCCTCCACATTTTAAACAAATAAGATATAGTAATTAAATATTATGTTCATGATCAATTTCACTTCCCATGCCCTTCAGACACTTTTACAATGGATAATGACAGAATCCTTGTGGATTTAACTATCAGGTGAAATATTGTAAGCGCCATTGATGGTTTCAACAGTACAGCTGTATGCATTAATATAATTTCTCTAATTGTTTCAAATTAAACCCTCAATAGGTACGTCAGTTGGCTCCGCAAGAGGATGTGCTGGTGGAAAAACCTTCTGTTTATTCAATCATCCTCATTCAACAAACACAAAACACATCTATAATGGCCAGGTTTATGTCAGTAATCTATCAGTCCCAGAGAAGACGTTCCCTATAAAATAATGCTCCTGTTTACCACAACATTAACTTGAGTCAAACTGAGTCAAATGGAATAAGGCCAACAACTCTAATGAAGTTAAAACAGAACTTGCTGGAAATGCATTGCAGGTTAAACAACATCAGAGAGGGAAAGACAGGTTAACGCTTTGGGTAGGACCCTAAAAAGGCTGCAAAGTAAGTAATCAAAGTTAATGCAGATGGGCAGCTTCTGTCAGGTAAGTGCTAAGTGTTGTTTAAACATTTTGGATACTCCTGACTCGTTTTTCTCTCTCAGTTTGGCCTCTTTTTCAGTCCATCTAGCACTTTAATTAGGAATGCCGAGAGATTAAAGACTGTAATTGGATCAGAGATCAGCAAGTCTGTCACACCTTAATCCCATCTTTTGTTGCTGAGGGGCTTCTACTGCTGTCATTTTATCTTCTGCATCTGCTGATTAACAACACCGGGGAGAGTATGCTGTGATGGCACTCTGTGGCCGGCTCCATGGGAAATAACAGGCTGGAGCTCAGAATCTGCTGTGAATGGCATTAGAACACGAGCAAAGGGCCAGACAATTTGATACCTCAGCCAAGTCTATTTGTAATGTGCTCTAAACAAAAGGATTAACAAATTTCCTGTCATTAACAAATACGTGGTAAAAGACTGTGCAGTTTCAGAAAGAACTGTGTTGTCAGATGTATCCTACTGAATTTGAATTATTTGGGAGTTTCGGACTGTAGTAGTCCATCTAGTGGACAAGTGTCATTGCATTAGAAAGTGTAATTGTACCTTAAATCATTTAAATATTTATAACATACTATACCTCTCCCTTTTATGTGTTTTTATTTACAGTTAAAGTCTTGGTGCTTTTGAGTACAGAGCTATAATGCTAATTGCATACAGGAGCACACCTTGCCAGAGAGGATCTGATTTCCTCTAGATTTTAATTGTGTGGAGTCCTGTAGCTCAGCGGTTAGAGCACTCGTCTCGCAAGCAAGAGACCTGGGTTCGATTCCCAGCAGGGCAAAACCTTGGGCAAGTTTCCTTACTTCACACACCTGATAATAATCCCTCAAGAAAGAAAACAATAACAAAATTGGTCACTTCAATCCACGACTGTTTGGGGGACACTGCTGTGTGCCGTTGGCTGCCGCGTTTTGCCCACAAATATACAGTCAATTCACTTTATGGTATATTCTGTGAAGCGCTTTGAGATGTCTGGAAGACGTCAAAAGCGTTCCATCAAATGCTAGGATTATTATTAATTATCCTTTTTGTGGCAGAATTCGAAAAATCCACTGTGTAACTGTCATTCAGAAAAGTACAACTATGGCTTCACAGCCTAATCTTTCAATAGAATGTAAATTTTAATAGGTCTTTATTAATTTATCCAAATTCTGCTTAAAATATGGCAATTTGATAGCTGCTATGATAACCTGTGACTGCTCAATGGGTGTTGAAAGTGTGCGCACTGCTCCTCTTCTGTTCCAAGTGAAGATATGGAGCTTTATGTTAATTTCTAAATGCAGAGGAAATTGCTTTAAGGTTATTTGAACACATTGAAATAGCAGTAAATCATGTCAGTGCTTAACATGTAAGGGATTTACTAATGCAGTGACTGGAGACAGAGCAATGTGTAATGAGACCATGTTAACTACAGCAGTGAAAAACTACTAATGTATACCATTTCTCACAAAAGATTTGCTTTCTTGTCTTCTGTCAATAGAAAATCTTTTTTTTTGGGGGGGGAGATTTAAACTTAGAACGTCACATTTAGATCTTAGCTATTTAAATATGCTTTAAAGAATGAGTTATATGTTTATGCCAACCTTTTTCTGTAAACCAGAGGCAGATCCAGAAAAACAAGAAATGGGGAACATTGAAAAACACTGAAATCAATAAGCTGATGTCATTTAGGTTTGTAACTTTTACCTGAATTGGTTAAATACATGTGAAATCCTAGATACACAGTCATTACGTCTAAGGGATTTGTCAATAATAATAATAATCCTTACATTTGATATAGGGCTTTTCACGTCTTCTCGACGTCTCAAAGCGCTTCACAGAATATGCTGTAAGGTGAATTAACTGTATATTTATGGGCGAATAAGGAGGAACTCAGTACTATGCCTCCACCTTGCCCCCTCTCTCCACCTTTTTCAAGTCCTGCCTGAAAACCTTGCTTTTTGACCATGCTTACGGCTATCTCTCCACCGCCAGCCTGGAGTCAGGTTCTGCCACTGTTAAGCACTCCGAGACGCTACCCTGCATAGAGTAAGCTCTATGATGCTATGTAAGCACCAGTGGTTGTTGTATGCATTCCGGGGTAATAGATTGTGTTGAAGCAGAACATAATGACAGTTATATACAAGGTGAATTTGATGCAGCTTAACACGAAGAAAGACAATTCAGTGAGAATGTATTTTCCACATTGCTACCCAGGGTTGGGTACTCGTGGAAAATCATTGCATGTGGGAAAGGGAAACTCTACTCTGCCCAGCAATGCGCTTTAAGCTCGGACATGAAAATATTATCTAGTTTGATTCCCCCGCCAACCCAACACAGAGTGAGAATGCACCAAATTGAGAGTCAGTTGCTTGCTGTGAGCCCACACCCACAGGGAGTTTATTTTAAATAGGGCACTTAGATCCAGCAGAGAGAGGATTTTTTCATCTCATCAGGTCAGATTCAAACCCAAGTCCCAGGCTAGCTCGCTGCACCACTCTCCCAACTCATATTTTTTGTTCCTAAAATGCTTGATCCCAAATCAATGACTGACCAATAATATCATGAGGCAGGCCTTGTTTACAAAAGGGCGGTGAGGTGCAGTGCGCAAACAGTACTTTTTTCCCCCCAATATTAGTACCAGTTAGCAGACTCCAAAGACAAATTTTGATGCCCATAAAAGAGTTCATTAATGGGATACTTTCCAGCTGCAAAATTGACATTTTCCACATTGGACTAATGGTCCAATTGGACTAATGGTCCAATGTGCAGTGATTGACAAAAGATCAATTCTAACAGCGCAGGTCTCTGTTAATAGATTGCCAAGCGATATGCTGAATTAAAAAAAACTATTGTGATGGAGACAATGTAATAATTTTGAAACATTGGTAAGTTTGTTCCATTGTTATTTTGTGCTTATTTTCAAATAGACAGTACAATAGCTGAGAAAAAACTTTAGAAAAACAAACCACTACTTTCAGCCTGAAGCTGTAAGCGCTTTTTGAAAAACGTTTTTAAACACATAGAAAAAGTTCTCAAACAATAACAAATGCACAATGGACATCATGTAGATATCGGCATTTATCTAGCGTACTGTATCTTTCACACCTCCCGTAAATTCAACGGAGATTGCTTCAAGGTCAGGAGATGCCTGACACTTTTCAGGCAAACCTCCTGTTGTTCTGCTGTTGTTTTTGTTGGCAGAGGCGCAAATGAAGGGGAGAATAAACATCTAATATTTTGCACATGCATGTTGCAGCTGATGTCATCCCACCTACTTTGTAAAGTTCAGAAGGAAAGACCATGGATGAAAAGTTGGGGAGGGCATGAAAAGTCAGCACGCCCACTTCAGTCAAACTCTCCTGCCTTTGGATCAATCCATTATATAAAAGCAATACTGTTTATTACTGGACTGCTCACTTATTAGCTGCTATAACTAACTCCTTTTTTGTGCAGATCAGTTTTCTCTCTCTTCTCCCCTCTTTCGTTAAGGTATAATTCCAAGACATTTGGCCTTTGCTACCTCGTCCTCATGGCCATTTTTCATATTTGAACCAAGGCAGTGTTGGTTATTCGACTACTCAACAGTAGAGCCATCAGAGTCGAACCCAATCCTGCCCTCACCAGATGTTCACATGTGAGCACTTTGCACCCACGGTTACTGAATAACAATTAGGAACAAGATTCCTGGCCATTTCACCATTGCACAGCCCAAAGGCGATTAGGTCAATTTACAAGCCCTGGCTGCTGTTCTGGCTGGAATCAACTAATTCAGTACATTCCTAGATTTCAATGTGCAATCTGTGGTTTCTATAATTTGGTGATAACTTGGGCAGGGCTTTTATCACATAATCACCCCCAAAGGCATACGGGACTTTCAGCTTCATATCTGAACTGATAAATGGCACCTCTGACAATGCAGCACGCCCCAAGCACCATATTGGACTGTGAGGTCAACATCCTGACATGGAACTTGAACCCACAATCTTCTGACCCAGAGGCAAGAGTCCAACTAATCAGCAACCTTTAGATTTCTGCCCTTGAATGACAGTGAATGAGGAACACCTTCACATCATAATCTAATAAACTGTCAAAACAAGCTCAATGTGCTGGATGGTCTCCTCTTCCTATATTCACCTTCTAAAAGTACCAGTATAGTACAGGATTGCATTGAGCTGAATGCAAGTAGTTTTCTTGCTGAAAATAATTTGGGATTAGTATCATACAACAAAATGTACGTAAGCCTGCACATAATGCTGAGTTACCAATAGATTTTTCTTCTGCAATAAAAATAGATGTGAGGGGAGTTTATTAACTGTACACACACCACAGTAAGTCTAAAATTAGTGCAACAAGGCTTGCTGCATTCAATATAAGACAATTACTGTGAATTTTCACCTACTTACAGTCAATTCTATCAATCATTCATGATGAATAGCATGAGGAGCGCAACCACACCAACCAATAACCCATCAACATAAAACAGGGGGGAGTGGGGGAAGGTGCTTCCATCTGCTGCACTCATTGATAAGCTTGAAACAAATGCATCATTATTGGCAATACTATGCACTTAGGTGAAAGAAATAAGAATCGATTTTGTATTTTGGGTCAATAAGAATGTTATTGTGTATAAATATCCCCCTCAATTTCACCCTCTTTTGCCATTTCCAGCAGCACACTGATACCTCACTCAGCACTTTAGTCATTCTTCAGAAATATCCCAGAGTAGATAGCATTTGTGAACAAAGTTGCAGTTTAACGAAGAGGAGTAACACACCCAAAACTTATTCTCACCTAACTCCAAGTCCAGGAGTATACTTTACAGAAGATATTCTCTTGATCGTCATCAGGAAAAAGGACACCTGGCTGATTCTTCCCCTCTCCTTAGCGCAGGGGCCCTATCCTACTCTTGCCTCAGTTGTGATCAGCACAGACTAGGGTTCAACCCTGCGAAATCGCACCCAAGAACTGTTGTGGATCGGGGGGTGGGGGGTGGTGGATTGTTGAGCATTCAGTTATCTAATTTTTAGAACGATTTCTTGCAATATTTTAAGCAAGAAAAATGCTTAAAAACCTTAATTTGATTGATATGTCCAAATACATCTTGGACTTAGTTACTCCAAGTATACATTTCCTGAATATTTCCACTGTATGTTTATGGGTATCAACCTGCTGATGGTAGGATTAATCTATTCTATCACCTTCAGAAATGCAATAATAATAATAATCATTCTTACATTTGGTGTAGCGCTTTCATGTCAGGAAGGCATCCCAAAGCGCTTCAAAGTGACTGTGATTTGTGGGCGATTTTAAAACTTAAAGGTACAAAGTATAACGTTTCAACAGTAGGTACCTGTAAGGAAGTAGCTAATTAGATTCTCTCTGGGTGTGTGCAGCAATTTAAGACAAGAGTATCCTATGAGATAGATGAGCCTTTTAACTTAAGGCACAATTGTGGAGGCATGAAGCTTTAAATTCTTCAGAACATAAGCATGGAAGATATTAAATATTTTGAGCTGAGATAAGTCAATAGCAAATCTGCATTCACAACTCCAGCAGCCGTTCCACTAATATGTAATTATTTATTACCTTTCTGCAGGCATAAGCGTGCAGCTGCATTCACATGCATTTTCTGGTATCAAGAGCTTGGAACACACTAATCCAATTCTGTAGCCGATGGAATTTGATTGTCGTTTTCACTTATTCATACATGACTTTAAGTAGACTTATTTACTACTGGGAGAAGTCATTCACTGGGAAGCGAGCAAAGCCATAAAAGCCTGTGTTCTGAGAAAGCATTGTTAGAGAAGTGTTTTTTTCCACCGTATTAGCTGTCACTTATGACTTTTGAAATGTGAACTAACATTTAACTTCAACCCAGATAGAGACCCATAAAAACAAAGCACGATTATCACAACATCCCTCATTGCAGAATACTCCCGCCCCACTTTACAAGGGGATAATTGAAGAACGCAGACCTGACAATCCTTCATACAGCACAGTGGAAAATCCCAGGACCAATTAGCTTTTCCACATTTAACTAAGGGCTGCCCACAGCATACTTTTTTTTCCCTGTTTCTTAAGAGATTTGGCTTCCATACAAAGGCAAGTTAAAATAAGAATTCTTGTTCAAAGTGACAAAAGATAGAGCACAGGCAAAAACATATGCTCCCTAATGAAGCAAAAAGTACCATGTAATGAAACCACATAAGAACTTTGTGAAGGGCCCTTGGAGCTTTCAGTATTCTTATCCACACACTCAATGGAACAAAACATACAAAATAACAACAGCCCAATGCACAATGCTGCTGATTCAAGAATCAACATGGCAAAAAAAAAACCACCACAAGATGCCTGCCACTGTCATGTTCATCTATAAAGTAGTCCTATGACATTACCGGCAGTTTGCACTCAGCAGAGACCTTCTGTCTATATTCATTCTAAATCAAATCAGCTATCCCAAAGGCTTCAAACAAAGCAAGGCATTTGGACCTCCTTTTTCTAAATAATAATCTATTTAGCCAGCAGGGAAGTGGACCTGGGCTTACTGGCACTGCTGTCAGGCATTCCAGCCTCGAGATGATCAGAAGCAATGCAGGCTGGCAACTGCATGGATGCAGTTGATCAAATATTAAAATACTTAGAATCCATCATGCAGTGAGTGGAAGAGAGTGCAGCATACAGAATGCATGTTTCAACTACAAAATATAAAGTCAATTCACTTCACAGTATATTATGTGAAACGCTTTGAGAGTCTTGAAGACGTGATAAGGCGCTATAACAAATACAAGGATTATTATTATTATTTAAGTTAATGACATGACACCTGTGCATTTATAAATTGTACAAATGTTGGGGGAAAGGCAATTCCAACTGGAAGTTTGGTTAAAATCTGTTTGAGGGGCAGAAAAAAAGCCCAATTTATTAAGGTGTCAATTTAACAGAATCTGCAGTGGGATTGCTCATTTGCCTTTCACTGCTGGGATCACCATTTGATCCAATTTAAACTGAAAGGATAAACGTCTCCTCTGTAAAAGTCGAGAGTGAAAGCAATCTGGCCAGTTTGGCCTAAGTTGTCGAGAACCTACAAAACAGAGATGTCTGCAAGTTTGCAACATTTGGCACTAAGTACATAATCTCACTCAGTATATGGGCAGTATATGGGAAGTGAAAGATTTCACACTAATGAAGATGAACCTCTTTGAGAATTGAGGTTAAGTCAAATTATTGGAATTCAGTGTGCTCCTATCCTCTCTTTATGTGTTCATACTCGATAGGGGTTCTTGAATGCTGACAATGAGCACTCACAGCAGAAGAATATTCCATTTAACAGCATCAATATCCTCAACTTTGTCAAACAAATAACTAGAATTGTCACTTTCTACACCTTGTGTTCTCAGACAAACAACATCATAACAGAAACCCTGTCATTTTACTGTTGGTAATTAAGGATCGGAAATTCAAACTGAAAATATAATTGGTGAAATTAAGCTGCTCTCGGCGAGGTATTCACTCAAGCATGTTTGACGATCTTGTCTCTTTCAAAAAAAATCACATACTTTAGAGCACGGATTTGGGAAGCCATAGAAAGAGTCCATCAAAAGGGGGAGACATTGAAACATGTTCCACTTATAAAAATGCTAGAAAAGTGTGAACCTTGAGGTCTCAGTTTTCGAAGGATTCTTTTGAATTGCCACCTGCTATAATTGTTCATAAAAAAAACTTAAGCGAAAGGAAAAGATAATACATGAAGACAGTTTCACAAACGCGTTGTCCATTTAAACGAGATCCGCAACTCGCTTTCAAAACTGTCTGACTTTGAACACTAAGATGCTTCTTACCTTTTGTAAAGGGTAAACATCCACCTAAGACAATAAGCCACGACAGGGTCCAAAGCTTCCAGTCAGAAAACAACATCTTCTCTCCTTTTACGTCTTTTGTCAGGTACTGTTTAATACATCTGGTTACTGATGTTCGGTACGACTGATGCTAGTGGTCTGCATCATTATACTTCATGTCTAAAAAAAGAAAATAATACAATCCATCATTAACAATGCTTAGTCTATGAAACATAATTAAATCCAATTCACTTTGCAAAGTGAAGTGCACAGTTAAACAGCGTTAAAAAGTTGTATCTTTTTTTGAAAACGCACACCTAAAATAGTAAATATTTACCTCAGCATAACAGTAAGAAGTGATATTGATTAAATTGTCCAAGTATTTTTTAAAAAACAATGACTCCCCTGAATAGATATACGTGAAAATAACTCCGTGGCCATTGCAAATGCTTAGGGAACTTTCTTGCCTCCAACTGAAGGAGACGCCTTCTTTTGTGGTGCCCAGACACTGATGACAGAATTGGTTTTCAGACCATGTAATTGGGACTGAAACGGCTACAAAGACAGCAAGTCTAGCAAACAAATAAACAAACAGGTAAAGAATATCAGGTTGCCGCTGAGCAGATCTAAAAGGTGGATTATCGCTGTTATTTCAGTCCCAATGACCTGGCTTTTGTCGACCACCATCGACTGCCTGGCATCAATTCTTTTGCTTATTGAGCATTTTACAGGCAGAAAGCTGATCAGATATCACAGAGTGCAACTACTTAGGAAGTTTCGACTGCAACCTGATCCCTCACTGTGTATTTAGACTGACTTGCTTGTTTCCCCTAACTGGTCTCTCTTCCAAACTGCTTGCATTGTTGCACACCAACCTCACTGACCCGAGCAAATAAGTAAGTCAAAACAAACAACAAAGATAACATGAAAGTAGGAGTTAGAGAAACTACACAGGGGAAGTCGTGCGGCGAAAATGTGTTCCAGTTAAAAGAAGGTCCTCTGCGAAAGCAAGACTGCTTGATGTCCATCATACTTCTTAAAGGGAACTGTATATAAATCAGTTTCATGTGAACAATATAAAGAGTGAACACCTTTTGATGCCTTCAGGTACTGTACTGAAGGATCTATACTGTCTAATTATAAAATAAAATTGCACATCTATCGACTTCTGAAGATTTGCCACGAACATCAAAATAAGCACATTTTACAGGGGTATAAATTTTAGTGATCCAGTCACTCCATTCATATTGCAGTTACAACCCCTAAACTTAATTCTGGGTCAGTTTCCCCGACTTTCTCACACCAGTATTGTGGAGTGAGGGAGGAAGGAACAGGGAAGCCCACTGCAGTTCCATGCATCACCACTTCAGCCTTTTTGTATGCACACATACAACTGTAGAAACAACAAGCTTCCTTCGCTTGCCAAAGCAATCAAACATTTGGCAGCATTTTTGTTTTGTGAAGCAACAAGATGGAAAAATATATAAAACAGAAAGGAAGAACACAAAGCCTCGCGTTTTCAATCTGTGCAGAGGTAAATACCAGCGACCCCTTCAGAGGAGACAACGATCAATGAATAATTGAGTCTTAGTGTGAACTTGGACATCAAGTCATCAATTACTTCTTTTAGGGAATTAAACCAACAACTTGAACTGGTTTAGAGTCACTTGGAAAGCATTTGCTCTACAGCTGACAAACACAGATCTTTAACAATACTTCTCATGCCCAGGCCACACCCACGAGGCAACCCACACATCTAAGGGTGACATTATAATTATATAAGAATAATCCTTGCATTTGATATAGCGCCTTATCATGTCATTAAGACGTCTCAAAGCGCTTCACAGAATATATTGTAAAGTGGATTGACTGTATATTTTGTGGGCAAAACGCAGCAGCCAATTGCATACAGCAGTGTCCCACAAACTGCTATAGAATGAATGACCAATTTTATTTGGGGGGACTGTTGACCAGGATACTGGGAGAAAGAAACTCTGTTCTCTGTTCTAACAGTGCTATGGGATCATTAATGTTCACCTGAACAGGAACTCAGTTTAACGACTTTATTCAAAGCAATTCAATTTCACCGGTCACAGGGTAAACTCGAAGGACAGCTCTGCATTCACACGTTGTGTCACACAACCTGGACATGAGCACAATAGCGTGCAGAGGTTTTGGCAGAACATGGGAGTAGTCGGTGGTTCAGCCATTACTGGCATGCCTTATTTTTACTTCTAAGCATATTGCTGATCAAACAAAGTAGGACTCATACAATGGGAAAATACCAGTTGGTAAAGCCATAGTCCAGTGTGAAACAGTCACACAGATCCAAAAAGTCTAATGTTTATGGTCATGAATGTTTGGCCAAAAATTCTTCAAATAAGTTGTTTATTTATGGCAGTTTGTGAAACATTATTGTGCAAAATTGGCTGCAATGGTTTCCTATAGTTACTACACTTGACAACAATTACCTCTGAACTACTTTAAGATGTTTTGACGTTGTAGATGCAATATCAAATACAAAGAATATTAAATATAAGATTAATTATCACTTAACATTATTATAAATTATAATGAGTGCTTGTGTAAGGTACTGAGGGATAGGTAGCACGTATGGTACTGTAATCCAGCAGAAGTAGGTGTCTATATCAGAAGAGGGAAGAAGATTAAAGAGAGAATGGACTCAACATCTTGTAAATCTGGGTTTATGTGATTGAACCAGGTGGGAACTTTCTGGCTTGTATTGATCAGTTCCATAACTGGTTGTGAATCTGCCAAATTGAACCACAGGAAAAGTTGTAAAAAATAAATTCAAGTAAATGACCTCCATGAAATTATTGCACGAAGACCTGATAAAATAAAAGGTAGCTCACTCAACCTGTGCATGCAGATTTGTATAGTGGTCTTAGATTATGGTATTGAATCTCAATACAAACAGCTTTGCGTTATGAAATTTACTACCCGCCAACTGAGTCACAGCTGAGGAGAATTGGCCTTTGATTTGGTTCCAGTCAATTCCCAAATCTCAGCCAAGCTTGATTTTGAATTTATTCCTCTTGGAAATAGAAAATTCCAACTGTCCGCGAAGAGAGGAAGAATCAATTGACCAAAATCAAAGACAACTGAGATCCAGGAAGCAAGCGGCTTACAATAAAGATGGCAATAATCTTTAATAATAATCCTTGCATTTAGTATAGGGCCTTTCAAGTCGGGAGAACATCCCAAAGCGCTTTGCAGGATTTACTACGAAGTATAGTCAACGTGTATTTTGCAGGCAAAAGCCCAATTACGTCGAAGCAATGTCCCATAAACAGCCATGGAATGAGTGACTGATTTTATTTGGGGGATTGCTGGCCAGGACACTGGGAGAAACTCCCTCCTCATTTTGAATAGTAGTAACTATCAACAACAGTATGGTATCTTTAACAACAACTTACAATTAGGTAGCGCCCCTCTCGCAAGGTAGTATCCCAAAGTGCTTGAAAAGTCCATCGAAAAAGACAGATGGGACCTTGGTTTAAAGACTCATCCAAAGGATGACACTTCCAAAAATGCAACCTTTGAGCACTGCATTCGAGTGTCATCTTACTGTATGTGAGCGCAAGTCCCAATGTGGGGCTTGAACCCACAACCTTCTGACCCAGAGGCGAGAGTGCTACCACTGAGCCAGGCTGCTGATGAAGGTACCATCAGGAATTCCCCAAGACGGTTGGCAAATAAAGCTTGAAATTAAAAATATTTTTGTTTGTGCCTGTGCTGTTCTGTTCGGGTTTTGAATTCTTGTGTATCACTGTTTAATCTATTGGCCCCAAATCACAGATAAAGCATGGCCTGATGAAAGTTTGAAACATTGGCAAGGTGAATAGTAGTAAGTGCATAGCTTGACCAAGGTGACTCAGTCTTAAAATAAAAAAAGCCATTTCTAGGCACTCAGCTGGGTTTTCTCTGTGAAGCGATACATCAAATGGTACAGTGAAGTCTGGAACAGCATGAGACAGGTATACATGTACTGTGAATATAAACAGCTAAAAGATATCAAAAGCTTTTTCCCCACAGATTTAACAGAGTAACAAGAGTTACAAGGCAAATACAGTTACATAACAAATGATAAATGACAGCCCCCAAGTATGAATGCATAAATATAACCCTTAGCCTCCTTTACTCTAAATTCTATAGTGGAGCTCCAAAACATGCGCAACACTAATCCTCGATGACACCGATCATTTTTTCGATGCTAGCCATCTGTTCTGTCAACCGTAGATACTCTGTCCCTGCATGGCGACACTTTTTGCCCAAGATAGACAGCTATAGATTAGGGACGGAGGACAGAGGGCCTCTGGGAGCCAGTCAGCATGGAGCATTTCCAAATGCTCACTTTGTTCTATTAGTACAAGGCTCTCATCTTCACTTTTCCCATTTTTGAACCTGTCACGCAAGTACTTGACAGGGTAATCCACCTGCTCAAAACCAATGACGGTCACAAGCTCCCAATCAAACTAGGCTCCCGCAGCCATCTCTCTTGCTCTCCACAGCTCTCGGATGTATTTATTCATTGAACAATCGGGTCAACTTCCTCACACGTTTCTAACTCGGCCATTTCACTGGTGACTGACTCCCTGCAAGTTAAAGCTGCAATCAGCCTGCTGTCACCGTGGCACGTCGAGCTGTTTCATATTTCCTGACCTAAGCTCGCA
This sequence comes from Callorhinchus milii, assembly GCF_018977255.1. Classification (NCBI taxonomy): domain Eukaryota; kingdom Metazoa; phylum Chordata; class Chondrichthyes; order Chimaeriformes; family Callorhinchidae; genus Callorhinchus; species Callorhinchus milii. The sequence goes on along the minus strand of NW_024704746.1, from coordinate 16,168,265 downwards.
AGCTGCAGAACACATGGAGCAGCGCAAAACTTTTCAATGAATCTGGTTTCCATTTTCTTCACTGACTGAACATTCCCTGGCCTCTGTTTCTTTCCGCAGACGCGCGCAACCCACATGAAGCTAGAATCTTAAAAAGTGCTTTAATAATCGTCCAGGAAAAGCTCGATCTTCCTCTTGGAGATAGAAAAAAAAGACTATTTTAAATAGTAATGTGCCTATTCCATCCGCGCAGTACAAAGACAGCAATTGTTACAGATCTCAGCATGCCCTTACCGAGAACAACACAAATCTTAAATCCAATGACACTGCAGTCTTGTAGCTGAAGCGCACTGCGTGATGACAGTCTTGACAGGCTTTAGAAGCCTCATTTTAGTTTAGGATGTTATGTCATTTCTTTTTCTTTTTAGCTTTGGTGAGCAGTAGAGAATTCCTTTAAGTTACCACAGACAAATGGCAGTCACTGTGATCAGTTGTGCCTCTTCCATGGGGATAGATATGGCACTGAAATGCCTGCAGCTGACTTGATGCATTCTTGCTGCTGACATGTTGTATGACCTCTCTTTGCTCGATACATGAGAGGGAGAGAAGGGAATGGAAGGGGGAAGAGAGGCTAAAAACTGACATCTGCAGCTGACAAGCTAATATAACTCCAGTTTTCAGCACAGCAGAGGAGATAGATCAGTAAACACCAGTAATCCAGGGTCTTAGAGTTGGCACACAATGCCATCTTCTACTTCCTTTTTGTAACCCTTAGAATAAGTACAATTTGATAAACACATCAGCTCTCAGATCTAACCCCAACGCTTTCTGCCAGCAGTGTAATTGGAATTCATTTTCCCCATGAATAAACAGACAAGCTCGCAACATCACATCTTAATGTTTAGTTACTCTTCTAACGTTGTATGTTCAAAGTTTTGTGTTAATGATAAAAACTGTGATTACAGTATAATCCCTGTGCAGTGAAATATGACATGAAATCAATAGCAGCTGAAATTGTAATCTCTGCAGCATTCGCCTGGCTGCTCCGAAACTTTGGCTCATAAATCACTCTTACCAGCGATTCAACAAATCAATATTCAGATTGCCTCATAGTGTACACATATGGCTTCCAAATGAACTAATAATGATCCAGGATCTGTCCCATAATAGGGTTGTGGGAGGTTAAAAGGGAAATCTTGGCCAAGGCTTGCCAAGATATTAAGTGAAAAAAGGTGGGATTCCTAAAGGCTATTTTTAGCCAGGAATTGAAAGAACAGAACTGAGATCTGTTGGGGCCCCACATTTAAAGACAAAAAGCACAGAAAAAAGGGGCTGGTCATTGAGCCTGCCGAGCATTTTTCTATTAGATTATAGTGGCTCTTTATATTTTTAATCCCATTTCTCCGCTCTTTTTCCAGATCCCTTAATACCAGTACCTGATTCTTCACCATCTCAAATCGATTCGGCACAATGTGCTCAGTGACTAAAATGCAATCTGGTTTCCCTCAATGGCTCAGAGAATTTATTCAGTAACTGGCTGAGGTCTACACACCCAGAAGGTCCCAGGTTCAATATCTGATCTGTGTTGAGTTAGTTGATCTCAGCTGGGGTGATACTAGATGCTCACTATAGGGCTCTGGGTTAGGGATGGAAATAATCAGGAAAGTTCTCATTCCTGGGCGTTACTCAGTGTCTGGAGTTGCCGGTGTGTGCAGACTTTGTGAAAGGGCAGGATTGGATTTTGCTGGGATCATCCCCACAGACAAATATCAGCCAGCACTCGCCACAAACGCTCACATATTAAGAATTACCAACAGGGTGTGTTAGCGGAGCTCGCCTGATGCCTAGGGACACAATACCCAGCAAAAGAAGTCAAAACGCCTCCAGGACAGGAGTGGACGGTAGACATTTGGTGACAAAACAAAGCAAAATGAAACTTTATGCCAGATTAAGTCTGTTGCGCTAGAAAGGAAAACCCCTTGAGGCATTTTTACATGAAATCAATGATGACTCATTTACACGCCTGCCTCATTTATTCCAGCTCCTACAACATCATGTGATGTCTTTCTGCTCGCCAAAACAAACTGCAGTAAAAGATCATTTCATAAAGGAAATACGCTGGACCACTGAAATTGTTACCACGATTTCTAAGCCTTTTGGGTGGTCTCAGCTAAAACAATTAATAGCTTCAAATGCTCTCAAGAATGTTAAGTGGAACTATTTACAAACATTTTATCCAACTCACATAACACTCAGGACTAAAGAAATGGATTGAATCTTTTGTGTTGCTCAAATGGTGCACTTGTGTTCTGAAACAAATGTAACTAGTTTTCAGGATTGCACATCATAAGTAATAGCACTGACACTTCATTGTGAGTGAAGTGGATTAGAGTGCATCAGATTTGAAAATTCCATTTACAGATAACTTCAAATGATTTTTATGTTCCTAATCATAAGCATAATTTCCGAACAACTGTAAGTGGTGTCTTCACCTCATCCACGCCAGCTCATGAATTAATAATGGAATGACATAAATATGAGGGGATATGTGATAAGGAGGTTAAAATACTCAAGGCCAACAATAAACACAGTTCGCTTCCTGCAAATGATGGGAGATGGCCAGATATTTTTCACAACATAAAATTGCATTTTCGTAAGTGAATGGCTGATTGTGTACCCCAAATTCTGTCCATCAGGATTAATAAATCTGCAACTGACAGAAAAAAGCATCTTTGAAGGATAGTAGGCTGTAACCCCACTTAATGAGCATTTCACACTCTGCTTTTAAAAAGATGACTGCAATTGGTAGCAGTGTAGCCTTTTTTCACTTGGCATTGTAAGCGGCCTGATTTGTACTGATTTCTTCTAATAGAGTTGAAATAATTTTGCTCTTACGGACAAATAACAACACCCTCCACATCCTGAAATCAGCCGCTAAATTATCTTTTTCCAGAACAGAGACCCAAAGAGGCTTCAACATATCTGGGCATTACCATAACTCAACACTACGGAAGCGCATGTTCTAAAAGCAAATTAGAGCTGAAGCTCTCTCTTATACAACTTTCAAAGCATATGGTGGAAACCATGCAATATGGATATTCGTGCGCACACACACACACCCTTCGAAAGCACACGTACGAAAACGGTTGCATGGTCACTGGTCACCCTCCAGGATATCATCTAAGTGTCAATTCTTCCCACGCGGAGGCAAATAATAAATATCAGCAGGGTACCCAAATGTGAGGCACATTGGAGCCAGCTCGAATTGTTGCTCACTCAATGTGCACACAAGTGCTCTTTTCAGTGAGGATCACTTGGTAGCAACCATGAGCGGAAATACAGGCTGTTTTTTTAACACTACCTTACCCAGCCACAATCAGACCAACTGAAGCATCGCTACTGCCAACCCAGCTGAGGTCAGTTAACGCAAAGCGCAGTCTGTGGTGAACCAGACATTGGATTGAATAAATAGGCTTCACGATAGGATTTACTGATAATGCCACAGAGTCGCTAACGAGGATCTGCCAGTGCATCACTAAAATGTTGGAAGAAGATCACTTTTAATAGTAATAAAATAATAAGGATCTGGGCATTTAATATCATTGACAAAATGTCTCAAAGCACTTCACAGGATTTTACTGTAAAGTGAGTGATTGTATTATTAGGCAAACAAACAACAGTGAAAACTGCTCTGAGCAGGTTTTCGGATTCCATGCAAGTGCAATTTAAATATGAAACAAAAATCACATTAGAAGACTCTTGTGTGGAACCACACAATTTTGTGTCAGCTATTATTTTGACACAGAAACACGATTACTGTATATCTCTTAAGGGGTTAAACAAACAAAAAGCAATCATTTTCCAGTAAGGGCAAGTAGTAGATTCCAAACCTTTACTGAAAATTGATATATTCCTTCATGTCGAAATTAGGAAATACATAAGGGAATTCTAAATCAACAGTAAATCCAGCTTGCAAATGTATTCCCTGTAACTATTATTACTATAGAAATTAGATTTCCAGGCTGCAACTCAAATACCTATGTTTAGTTTTTCTTAGAATCAATTTTGTTCTAGATTTGATTTGTTTGTACAATTCTCATTCAACAAAGAGGGAGTGTAAATGACATTACAGAAATCAATTTTTTTGCATAAAGTCTGAGAAAGTCTGTTGGTAATAAAATGAAGAGTTTGGCATTTATCGCATGAAAGCAATCTTTTGATAACATTTAAAACTTGTCCAATTTGCCAATAGAACTGGCCAGCATTTTAAAATAAGCACCTTCATTGTAAAGTAGACCATGTTTAGAAATTACAGGCTTTTCAGGGAATGCACCATGGAAGCAAAGAGATGGAGGTTTGAAAGGAACCATATTCTTTTATAAAAAATTACCTCATAGCTGTCAGTGGCATTCAAAATGACTAATGGCACCAGTTGACACTGCAGTATGCAGTCACATCAGCGCTTTTCTTGGTTGGAGAACATACTGAGCTAGCGAGGCATTGCAGGAGGGACTCTTCTCCTCCTCCCCCTCTCCCATGACCCAATGAGCAGTTGAGTAATAAAACCTGGGCAGTTCCCAGGAGCCTGTGCTCAGCTGAAGTGCTACATTTGGTCCAGGACCCCTGTAAAGAGGGAGGGGGTGTCAAGGGGAATAGAAGGTGGGGAATATCAACAATTCTCGTTCCCATCCATTGACTTCTGCTGAAGTTGCTCATGTGTTGATGTAAAACGACAGCGTAATCAGGCTTGGCTTTGATAGCTCCCTCAATTGAACAGCCTGCCAACACTAATGAATGTTTGTCCTCGGAAAAAAACAGTAAAACAGTACTCCAAAGGCATGACTCTAAATTTAGAGTGGTCACTTGTGCTGGAGCCCCAAGAGCTGGTGTGGCCTGGCCAAAACCTGTGTCTTTAAGAGGAGCAGAGAAAACTAGAGAGGGGAATTGAGCGCTGCAATGATAACGCTTCAAACAAGCCAAAAGTAAAATCCAAACAGCATCATTTGCTGAAACGACAATTCAGTATTTAATAAAGCACAATATTAACACAGATACTACCCTCATCCAATCACTTCTCTCTGTGTCTCCACCAAGCCTCCTGGAAGTTTCCTTTCCTCCCAGCTACCAAAAATTATTCCAAAATATTTAGTATGTGTACACTATATTAACAGTGCAATGTTGGTTTAGAAAATAGACTTGGGTTGGGGTGTGCCGGGGCGAGTACAGTGACTTTACTCGTTCCTGTTCTTTTCGGTTTCTTGTTCGAAATTTCTATTGTGAAATCCTTGTTTTCAAGGTATAAATAGAATTTGCTGACAGAATATTTTTGCAGTCTACTGAGTTACTGTTTGTTTCCGAGGACCAGTATTCATTACCCGGTTCGAGAATGCTGGAGAGAAGGAACTGGATTATTTGGCTCTGAGTTCCTTGACCTAAAGGCATCCGAATGCCCTTTTTCTAAACTCTTACAAAGTAAATGTTGATTCTACTCCAGCAGATTTTCAGGCATCTCAACTTTCATATAATATTATTCTAGTCCTGAATAATAATGCTTCACAATTCAGTTGAATTATTAATGCCCAGGTACACGATGAAGACTCAATACGTTTTCCCCTAGAACTTTACCAGCCGCTGATTTTTTTTATTACAGTTTAATGAAGTACAGCCATACCAACAGTCAGAGAAATCTTTTTTTGTAAATGACAGAAACACCGGCTTATTAAATCGTGCCACAAAAAACACTTCTTTTTAGAAAATTAAAATATTTATATAAAGTGCTGAATATGTTATGATACTACTTTTATAACAACGTATCTGTAATTTCAGAGAACGAGTCTGTGCTCTGATGTGCAATATTAATGTATGCAGCAGACATCGAGATGATGAGCTTTGTGAAGACTGACTCTTCCAGTTACAGTACTTAATTCTTCAAGAGTGGCTTTGGTGAAATTGATGTTGAAGATACATTACTGTTTTCTTTCAAAACATTATTCAATACTATTTAGCTTTCTACGTATTTCCCGACTTGGATCATGCTATATAGGCTGCCATTAATTCAGTAAAAGAGCATGTTGCTGAAAGCAAAGCAATAAATTCTGTTCAGTGTCACGTGTGGTTGAACTATACGAGTACAAAATCAAATTTAGCTGCAGTTTTGCCATAAGATGGAATGTTTTAATTTGTTTAGATGTCAGCCTCGGTTAACGTTTGACCTTTTGACTGCTTTGTGCAACACATTTTAACAAATTAACAGGGACAGATATATTAAACATCATACATGGTCTAATTAAACTGGAGGAATATTTAATCTCTAGATGAGCCCATGTGCAAAATTCAGAAAATGTGGTACCTGCAATTGTCTCTTTTTTTACTGTTAGATTTTATTTGATAAGTTCAAACTGTAGTGTGCAGTCTTTAACTCTCTGGGTTCACAGCTTTAATGTGACAAAGGACTTTAAAGGTGCGCTAATAAACTCAATCTGGTGATTTAAAATCTATTTCAGATGTAAAGCTTTGCATTCAGTCCACAGACCTGAAGGCACTTGATATCCAGCAGTTTCACAGCTTGAACAAAGAAAGAAAATATTCAGTTTCCACCCGAACCCAATCCCTCAATCCTTCCAATCCCTTCCTAACCAGTAACCTGTCCACTTTCACAGATTCACTACGCTTGGCTTCATGCAGCTCTGAGCAGGAAGAGTGTGCCCTGTACTTGGTGTTGCATCGGTCGTGCCCTTAACCGCTTATTGATAGGGGAACCACGGTGAATAGTTTCTGATCTCTTAGCTTTATACTTTCTGCCTCAAAATTATTAGCAGCACCTACCAACCCAAGTGACATGATTGCAGGCTAGTCACAAGGCGCCAATGTATTATTTTACGTAAAAATGATTGTACAGGATATCCACTGATATGTGACTTGCCGCACAGCACTTTGAAACCGAGCTCGGAAACGACTGAACATATTCAAATGGGCTTAAATGACTCTGCTACAAGGTAACGTCAACAAATTAATATTACACAGGACCAAAATGATTGCAAGGGTCTTCCTCCCACAGCCGAACATAAAACTAAACCATACAGATCAAGATGATTATGACTTATCCCTAGCCTGCACTGAGTTAACCGTATGGGGTGCAATAATTTGTCTGAACACCTTTCCCTACCCCTTTGTCCTTGCTAAGTGTCTGATCCTACCTTGTGACATACGCTTGAGACATTATCCTACATGAAGGGCGATACAAATGCTGTAGTTTTTGTGTAGCTCGACTTCGGAGGGGATGGAGTTGAATGTCCAATCCACCATGGTTTCTGCTCCAGATTACTGTCGAGTGATCCATGGATAGGGGCCTACTGTGGTCTATACTGAAGTGCCCGGGTGGATCTCCGCGAGGGCAGAATCAGACTGAGTTATGATGGTTCCCAGAGTGGACAGCTCATTGACTTGTCTCAAACACATTACGAATGGCCTCATGAGTCAGGCGCTGGACAACAGGAGTTGCCTTTGTAATGGCAGCGCCTTCAGGAGAGGTAAGTGAAATATTTAGGCCAGTCCAGCCTCCTTTGAAATGAAATTCTTAAAACTCACACTCGTACTGAGACAAGGGGACACCTTGGGACAATAACATTCTTCACCGCATTGTGCATTTACAAAGGAGGGATTTATAAACTACTGCATGATTTTCAGTGATAAAAGGATCACAACAGTGTTGGCCATTGCCTGAGCTGTAATTCTTAGCTTTCTTCATCTTTGTAATATGCCCACACAAGCTAAATGAGGGCACGGTGACAGGCAATCTCTTCTCCCAAATGTCTTTTAACAAATTTCTCAATGTTGCAGATGCCGATTCAGTCTAAGTCCTGATCATTAGGTTTAAACGTTCTGCCACATTTAACACATGAATTGATAGGGGGATTAACTGGGCCAACGTGGCTTGGCATTTGAACAAGTGAAAACTTGCCTCTCATACCTTCTGTCGGTCAAGAGACAAAAGCTTAGGCAGCACTCTGTTTCATACTGACAAAGCTGACCTGGTCATTGCACAAGGCAAAAATATCTCTATATAGCATTTACTATTCATAAGTGGGGAGAAAAAAATAGCTGAAATGCTGCTCAGTACCAGGAAATCTGCAATGTACAGTAAAGCAACCGCCACTGAACTTCTGTAACCATCATTTGATTCCCCTTTTGATGATCCCATGGTTGTTGATTCTGGCATCAGGTGCCTAGGTGTAGAGGGCGATGAGAACACAGATTTGTGTGTGAAAATTTCACTGTGCAAGATCTTTTAAGCACAAGGTGAAATGCGGATAATATTGTGGTAATAATCTTAAAATCAATGTCAGAAATACAGTTTAAATTTTCATGAGCGTTCACTGGTGGATTGAATTCCTCGGCTCGTTTGTTATGAATATATCTTTAATGCAAAATATCCTGCTCGAGACCAGTCTTGCTTACAAAACCCAAAATACCAAACAATCAAGTAAACATCAATCAACTTCTTTCATGCCCTGCCTTCGCTTAAAAAAAACTCCCATTCAATCTATTACTATGATTTAATCTAAAACTTTAAGCGCAGTAAGTTTAACCTTCTCGCCTGATGGTGAAATGTTTATTTGTAATAAAATGTAAACTGCACACAATGTAAATGTAAACTGCTGTTCGCCCACAAAACAGTCACAGCACTTTATAGTGTATCCTGTGTAGCTTTTTGGAACGGCATTTGATTTGAAAGGCACTATACCAAATGTAAGAATTATTGTGCTTGTTATCATTAAAACAAATATCGGGGAATTTCCTGTGTTGAAACAGCATTGCACAAGTGGTAGCTTGTGCCTGGTAAGTTTTGAGGCTGGCTTTACCGTGCTTTGTGTTTCCTGGCTGGTTACAGTTTGCATTTGGCAGAAGTCTCCCAAAATGGTGGATTCCTGGATGAGTGAAGTTCTGTGCTGAACATATCGATTTTAAATGAAATGAAACGCAAATGTTCTTCTTGAACCGTTCAGAGCCTGTGAATGTGGGGGGATATCTCGCAGTGGTCATTTCCCATGTTTTAGAGCTTTCAGAAGAACCACGGAAGAAAAGCTTCTGTCATGTTGTCAGCATCCGTTTGGCTCGACAGTGACCAACCAGAAGACATTTTTCTCAGTTCAGACCTTCAATAAATGCATTAAAATCACACAGGTGGCTTCAGATTTACGCACCTGCTCCATCAAACCAACAGTATTTAGCACCGAGGTGGGAAAATGGAAAAGAAATTGACAGCAGCGGAATTCAAAATGCTCCCTCCTCAGAGTAGCATTAGCTCACTGCTAGGGGAGTCATTAAATGTTCTTGCTTGGTAAAAGGGATTAACAAATTGGTGCAAACTGCGAGAATCCCATGTTAGCACTAACAGGCTTGCACTGAGCACAGTATTAACATGCCTGCCTGCTGCAGGTTGCAACGGGTTTGAGAAGAAAATCTTCACATTTGAGCCACGATGGCCAAGACTTATTATTATAAGAATAAGAAGACTTGGAAGGTAATTACGTTACGCAGGTTTTAGGATAACAATCCATCATATTCTACAGTGTGGAAAGCAAATGGCATGCCCATAACAAGTCATTGCCTCGGCTAAGTTCAATTAGCTCGTTTCACTGCATTTTACATTACCATCTCCCCAAGGCCATCACTTACAGAATTTCTATTGGAGTTGTCACCAAGAGCTTCAATTCAGCTTTGTTTCAAAGCGAGATGAAGCTATACTTTTAAAAATTGTTCTAGTGTGATTGCACTCATGTAGAATATGCTGGTTCTTCTCGAGGCTTAGTGCTCTGCATTGGACCATGAACCATTTAGAGATTCAGTGTCTCGTGATGATAAAATGGACCAATGTACAGAGATTACTTTCATCACTGTTATCTCTTGCCGCCCATAGTGGGCTGGCTGATCGAGGAATCTGTACGTTTATGTCTGTCAGCTTTGTGGGAGTGTGTTTCTCAGTGATAAATCAAAAACAATTGGAGTTAAATCATCCAAACTTAGTGGATTTACAGAGGGCGAGGAGGACAAGACTCCTTTTGAAATAAAAGGACAGAATGCCGGGTATGGATTTCAATCAATCCATGTTGCGTTGCAGAATTTTATGTATATTTGCAAAATGTAATCCCATTAAAGTATAATTGCTGTGGATAATATTCTCAGTGCCGTTGCAGAAATATTCCCTGTAAAAGCTGCTAGAGAACAGGAAGATAATTGGTGGGCCTGCTGTGAAGGGTAATACCGAAACAAAAGCTTTTCAAATTACCGTAAACCTGCTGAATAAGACCGCAGGCGCAGAATATTACTGTGTTATCTACTTACCAGAATCATTCTCTATAAAAAACACTAAGTGGTATCACAAGACTAGAATGCCTCTCGTCAATGGAGCCATTTGGCATGATCAGATGCGCTGTGTTCTGCCATTTTTTACTCTCGGGTGAAACTGGCATGCGTCGCATGCTAAAAAGAAAATGAATAAGTCATTGCATGCTGTAAAAATAAGTCCGATTTTGTTATTTTAGAGCCCATGGGCAAAGCAGATGTCCTAAACAGGGAAGGATCTTAACAAGATATGATGGTGAAGGTTTAGACAAAGCCAGGAGGAGACTTTGTCACAACAAACAGAATATCTATTGAGTCAGTGACCGGTGTGAAATCTCTGCTAAAAAGTCCCGTTCACCGCAATTTGCAGTGGAAATAAAAATCTGACCAGAGTAAGTATTGAAGTGGCATCACGCAGGTATAGGTAGCCACCATTGTTGCTTGGCAACACAGGGACTAGCAATGTAACGCAAGCACACTGCGTCACGATGCATGACATAAAATTTGTCCTCAGGCTAATCTGTGGTGATTAGAGTTGGCGGGCTGTAACTGCTTTATAAATGGGGCAGCTCTTATGCTTATCTTGCTGGTACTTGGAGTAAACCGCATCAAGGGTACTTACATAAATGGGCTATAAATCTGCACTGGTATGAAACCGAAGCCAAGGTGTGTCATAGAAATTTCCCCAATGGCACTAAACTGAATTAGTCTGAAATAGCTTGAAGGACTTTGACTTCACTTATTCTTAATCACAGCAGCAGATTAGGGAGAAACATTTTATATTTCTGAAGCAGACAGTGCAATAAATAGCTTTTGATTATCCTGGGGGTTAGCAATGGGGAGTGTGGACAAAGATAAATTTGCTTAAATAACGGTGAGCTCTTTTGGCAAATATTTTGGGATTATTTCTTCCCTCCTCCAAACCACACAACAATTTCGCATTACCCACATCAGCAACTTTTTAAAAAAATATATAATCATCATTAAGGACATTCACATAGACGCACTGTTATTTATTAACAATAGACAGAACCTCGTTCCTTAACGGGAAAATTGTTGTATCAGAACACAAAGCGAAGTTAAAAATTCAGTTTCATCATAAGGTCACAGCTAAAATAATTATTAATAAGTGGAATGAGTAATTATATATAATAAAGTGTAGCTGCATTTCAACATCTACCTTCAGGTACATTTGCAAATGAGCTCCCCTTTGAGAACTGAATTTCTGTGTAATTTTAAAGTATGCACTTTTCTATCATACATCTTCAGAAATTAGTTTTCTGTGAATTGGTAATGCTGATTATTTAATGAAGTGGAATTAATGAAATCTATGGAACCATTTTTGCAATTACAGTATTGTATTCCCTGAATACATCGTGAAATTTTTTTTGCAACTTCGCTTGTAATTTTTATTTTGGTTCGCTAATCCTGCCACAGATATTTAGCGTTTAAAACATACTGCCTCAAGCTTTGCCATGCAATCGCCAACCAACGGAACACACCATGCAATCCCTGGACCCTTGTTCAGTGCCACTCAAACTCTCAAAAGTGCTCCCCACCCCCACCTGCATGCCCCCGTTTAATGGGACTGCATTGATATTCTCATGTCTGCTTCAATGAAAGAGTTAAATCAATTACTGCACTTCACATTCTACCTCCCTTGGTTATCTACGCAACAGTATTGAGCAAGATTTCCTTTTCGAGTCAGACTCCACAGCAGCAGAACAGCGATATCCAGCCCAAACAATACAGTGCTAATCCTATTAATTCCAATCTTTTTTTTGAAAAAACTTCTATTAAACTATCCCATTACATGCTAAAGGGTAAAAACAAATCCTCTCTGAACCCTTCACCTCGTAGCTATGCAGCATCAAATAATGCGCGGTTCACGTTTTCTGGGACATTTCCCTCTGTTCCGTTTTACTCATAAATATGCTGTCGACGATTGGCAAAATTAAGTAGGCACTGGTATGAATTTTTGATATTGTGCTATAAAAGCAAACATGGTAGTGTTTTTAACTTGCGATTAAAAGACAAAGGACCTAATTTTACCTCTGCAGCCTGTGGAATATATTTAAGCCATTCAATATCATAGGAGCTTCCATCGAACACTCCTACCGAGGGCAAGAGCAGGGTACTCAAACAAGCCCTTTACTTTGTAGTAATTTGATTCATCTTTCTTTCTCAAAACAAACAAATAAAACAAGCATGCTGTGTTATTTACTGTGCAAGATTAAAGGTCTAAGTTTCTCCTTTAAGCTTTCCCCTCCACAGTATAAACTAACGAGGTTTATATCATGAAAATGTTTGCCCAGAGTTCTACATCTTCACAATGAAACAAAACAAATTACTCTCCCAGAATGGCAACTGATGCATTAACCTCAACTTGTACTATTGTTAAGTTTCTCCTCTGTAGGGTCTGCTCGGAGGCCAAAGGGCAAGCTGCCACAAGAAGCAAGATCATTCTAAGCTGTCTTGAACACTGGCAGAGTATCAACACCCTCCCGCCACAAAACCGCCTCCAAGCAGACCAGATCTTATCAATGACAACACAGCAACCATTAGACTTCCAAAACAAAGTGAAGGTAACGTGTTGGATGCTGAGAATATTTTGTTTGATGCTAATGTCTGTTAGGCTATTCTTTCACTTCAGGGCTTCGAAGGATTTGAAATACTATTAATTACATCTCCAGCAAAACCAGTCTGCTGCACATGTAGCGACAGAAGAGTCACCACGGGACAGATGCCGGGGATAAAATTGGAGCTAACTGACCAGGAGGATCCTGGTTTGAATGGCGGTTCATGCTAAGTATGCTGGCCCCAGCCAGGGTTGTAAGGGTGGATTAAAATGGCCCCAGGCTTCCCAGGGATAGGGCGAGATGCTGGAGTCATTGAATAGAACCCCAGCAAGTTATTTATGACATAAGAATGATGTATTTTGGGAATATACCAGTGCTAAGCTTTGCCAGCATGAAACTTGAATTTGGAATCACTTTAACATCGTAGACCAATGCGACTCTGTTGAGCTGATCATTATGATGTGTAGTTTTACATTATGGCTGTAACAAACAATTATGGAACCTTTGTACCGCTGTGCCTTAAAGTGAAATCTTGCTAATAACTACTCTCTGCAGCCTTAGATTCTGTAAAATGGGAATGTCATCATCCTTAAAATTAAATAATATCTGTGTGTGTCCAATAATTACTTTAACATTGTTGATCATGTCTGGTTGCAGGGGTGGAAAGGGGAAGTGGAACCAGATGGTCTCTTTAGATGTAAAGTAAGGAATCAGTTGGTAATTAGAAGTAAAAGTAAGGAATCAGTTGGTGAATGGATGAGTTTGGAGCAACAATAGATTAGGAATGTAGTAAACAAATACATACAAGGCAGAATAATAATCCTTGCATTTGATATAGCACCTTATCACGTCTTCAAGATGTCTCAAAACGCTTCACAGAATATACTATAAAGTGAAATGACTGTATACTTTGTGGGTAAAATGTGGCTTCCAATTGCGCACAGCAGTGTCCCTCGAACCATCGTGGATTGAGTGACCAATTTATTATGGAATGTAATTGGATAATGGTTTGATCAGGTGGTACCTGGCAGACTGAGGAAGGGAAAGTTGAACAGGAGGCACGAATGCTTGTTTATTCATGTGTATAAGTATTAGGCACTGATTAGCGTAAAGTTGGAACAGACCTGGGAAAGCTGACAAGATGGTACCAGTTAAAGAAAAGAAGGCAGCTATTCACTTGAATTCTGTTCCCCAGATTGGTAATTATACCTTTCTGTTCAAAAAGATGCGGGGAGAGAGGAGGGAGGCAGGGGAAGGAAGGAAAACAGAAATCAGTATTTTTGCTTCAGACACTTGTCCGATAAAACTTGCTGGAAAATGCGAATGTCAGGGTGAGATCAGGCTCACATCTGATGCTCCAGATGGCGAAATCACATCCAACACTTACAGTCTAAGTAACACATGAGCAAGATACTGGATGAGTTGCCTGAGGAACCACATCCCAATAAAAGCAATATATTTAAGGGAAGAATGGGCAATAGAAAGTGACCAAGACTACATTCTCTCCACAATCAATGGGCAAACCCAAGATTAGACTCAGCTAAATTGGCCCTGATAATCATTTGCTACCGACATTCACTTTTCCTGCCTAAATGTATTGCCTGCATTCAACCATGATGAAAGATCAATTGGGCGAAGTACCAATGGATTGCTTGCATCATGGAATCAAACTACAGCAAGAGCCATCACCTGGAGAGGGGTGTATGGGGCAAACAGGCAAGAAATATAGAAAGGGGGGGCAGAGACTGAACAAAACTACCAGGAGCAACTTGCCATTCTTACAAGTAACACCAGATTTGACTCCAATCCTTCCTATTTTTTTCTCTCTCGTTGTACACAAGTGTGTTAGAACTCTCTTCTCCCTAAAGGCCCAGCTCCTACATTTTACTTCCTTTAGGCGTTAATTTCTTTCAGTTAAACGGTTAGTTTATTGTGACAGAAGAGTTTATTTTCCTTTTTTAAAAAAAAACAAAATATCTTGGTTTGCATCCTGCTTTCAAACCGTTACCCGAGCCACTCTTGATTTGGCTGCTCAGAGGCATGAAATGCCATGATGATCTTGCAGGAAATTTAACGCTGCTTCAAGTAGAACTGGCTCTGAAGCCAGAGGCTGCTGGTGCTCACACCCAGCTGCATTTTCTCTGTGTCTGAATCCAAAACAGCAGAAGCGACATCAGAATCACCAAACATAGGCAACGGTTGTTTTGAGCTGAGACTAATGTCTGGACTGTGTGCCTCTCCATTGTATGGGCAAAGAGTATGCAGAGCAGCAGCAGCATCATAACTCATACTGCTTCTTCAGAGAAGGTCAGAGAAACATGGCAGCCCGTGGATACAATAGAGGAACGCTTTCTTCTTGAAAGCGGGGAAATACAGTATGTGGTCTTTGTTGAATTTATCCCCGAACAAGCACAGACCGTGGTATAATCTTCGAATACCCAACTTCTGATTCATACTTATTTCATCTTCCAAACACCAAAAATGCATGTTTCAAAGTGGATCGTATCTACTTACTACTGACAAGTCTACTTACTAAGGCTACTGACAAGATGGTACCACTTAAAGAAAATAAGATGTCCTAGTTTATGATGTCCCAAGGCACCTTACAATAGCCAGAGAACTAGCAATGGTAACATAAATGGGCTTTTAGAGGCTTTCGTATACATGGAAAACCTGCACTCGTAATTAGGGGGTCCTGCTTGTATAATAATGGTTATCCTGAAATCCAGTGAAAGAATTTACTCATCGAATTCCTGAACAATGTTTGGAGACTAAAGACTGCTAAGAATCTCTATAGAGCAATCAATGACTGCTCCCTGTAATTTGAAAATATCCACTTTGAAATCTATTTCACTTGGTGCCTGGAATTTCCCTTTTAAACCTGGCTCTGTACGTGAATCCACTCAGGCAGAATGAGTGGTGCTACTTTGCGTATGTTGCTGGCTCTCAGCAAGCAGTTCCATGCCTGTGCACGTGCACACATTAGGCAGTATGGGCAGATCTCAGGCATTGTGTGCATAGGTACACCAGACACTGCCTGTACAGTTCCATCAAATGGTTAGGGGAAGTAGCACATGGGTACATCAGATCAAACAAGGTAAGCCAAATGCAGTTAGGCAGAAACATACCTGAGACATGGAGTGCACGCATGTGTGGCACACAATCATGGTTTTGGTATGCATGTACAATATCCAATACAATCTGGTGGGTGGAATGGAGGAATACTACGGAGAAGGAATCCATCAAATGCCTGCTTTGCCTTCAAATTGGTTCCAAGATGAAATCTATCCCAGAGGCAAGTTCATTTGAAACTACAACTGCAGTCAGAGGTCGGATTTCAGTGGAGCCCTCCATTCCAATGTGACCTCTGATCGCCAGTATAAACAGGCAGTTAATTCCCTAGGCTTAGCTTTATTAGAAAGTCCAGGAATCATATTTTGTTTCTACTCTGCTCTTTTGCTAATGAATCACTGTGCCACTGGCAATATCAGAAACAAAACTGAATGCAATATTCAAAGTGTGGGCTCATTAACGTATTCTATAGAAATATTACCACATCTCTGCACTTGGTCTCCAAATTTCTGGCAACACTTCTAACAATCTATTTGCCTTATTAATCATTACCTCAATCCTGCCAATTTTTAAACACTGTCTGCATTGACTCTCAAATCAGTTCCCTCCTCCACCTTCATCAAGGTAAACCAATTCATCTTGATCTCAGAGTTAATCCTATCTGGACCTATTTAGCATTCACTAACATTAAAGGGTGTTTTCCAATCATCAGACCAACTGCTGGGACTCCTTAGATCTCTTTAATTAATATCAACCTCCACTGTACATTTTGCCATCGACTCAATTTTCTGTCACCAGCAAATGTAAAAAGTAGTCTTTTAATCCCTCATCTATTTAATTTATGCACATTGCAGAAGAGAAATAGCTGAGCTCTGGCCTACACTTCTCCCGAACCTGATTGTGCCCATTAAAATTCTTGCCTCCATTTCTACTATTTAACCAGTTGTCAATCCACTTTATTCCTTCTGTAACTCCATAGGTTCCCACCTTCAGGGCCAGTTTCTGAAGGGGCACAGTATCAAAATATCCAATATCTGCCAGATTACCCCTTCCAATAAATGTTTGTCACATCCTCTGGGGGGGGAAAAAGTCCAATAAATGTATAAGGCAGGATCTCCTGCTCATAAATCCATCCCGTGGTCCTAATAATCAAATATGTTTTTGATGGATGATCCAAGTCTGAGCTTGAACTTTTGAACTGCAATTTTTTTTTTTTTTAAATGACCCATAAGCATGACACAGACTTGTGCAGAAGTTACAGAAACAATCAACTCCAGATTCCATTATACTGCTCTGCAGACCTCATGCAATCCAATACAATTTACATTTATATAGCACCTTTCACATAGGGAGGACGTCTCATGTCGCTAGTTTGACGGTGGGTACCAGGAACTATCTGTAACCTTTCTGGTGAGTGGCAAGGCTCGTCATTAAAAGCCTGAAAGCATTGCCAGGATTGTCCTGCCCGCAGCTCAGACACAAATCCCGATACATTAAGCTGAACCAGTCCCACCAGTTGGAGATGCGGAGATTGAACAGTAGCCCCTTACCTCTCTGTTTGCCAATCAAAGTGTATTTCAAGACTTGGATCTATGAACATGTGTTCACTAACTCAGACTCCAGGTAATGGCTTCTGTTAGCTGTCGTCCCAGGCCTCAGAGTTTCCCCATCAACTATCTGCCTTCAATGCGGTGGGAGCACCTTTACAGGCCAGGTATTGGCCACTTCAAGGGTGTTTACACAACCTTGCTGGAGAAATTGTCTGATGCTTTATCTGCTTTGAGGTGTGATGTAGTGGAATAAAATGCAAGTTCTTTCTATAACAGGAAATACACCAGAGCTCAGAAATTGATGCTATTGAGCCATCTTAAAACAAAGGTGGGGGAAAATCACACTTCAAGAGGACTAAAAAAAGATTAAAAAGGCAGGTGCAGAGAGGCAACAAAGCAAAATGCATTTTTGCGGGGAAATTTTGAAACTATCTGTAAAAACCAATTTAGAGGATTAATACAATGTTCAAACTATTTACATACTAATGTATTCATGGCCTATTTACAGCCACTGAGCTAGGCTTTGAATTCAAATCAGTTTGTAGGTTATTTAAGGTGTTAATGGCTTGTTTAGCTTGTATGTTTGGAGGCAGGAAAGTGGTGCACAGTTCGCTCTGACACTCAGTGACACTTTCCTGCCTCTAGCACATTTACCTTGCAAATGTGCCACCTCTTTGTCAAATTTTGACCACATGTGCGAACGGGTATAAGCACTAATAGCATATGTGCCAACACCACCACTCAACATAAACCAGGACGTCATTGAAAATCATACGGCATAGCCTTTGCAACGTTAGATCCTGCCCAGAATTAACAAGGGAGCAAAACAAATGCAGCAGAGCGCTGAAATCAGACCCCTTCTTTTTTGCGGCACTCTCCACCCTGTGGGAAAGATACACTGATCATGTCAGGGTTAGATGTATATATAACTTGAATACAAAGGAATAACTTATTGTGATATGGTGCTGATGAGCAATTGTTTGCATTTCCCCAATATTTCAAATGCCCAATTGATTTTTTTTAAAAAATGTAGTGTTCAATTTTTATCTAAGTTTCTCCCTGCTGGCATATGCCTTTCTGTGCCTTATTTGCCTTCCACTTATTGGGGCATAGTTTCACGAGCACTGGATGCTCTCTGGTACCAGCTGACGTGACTGCTATTCACGCGCGAGTCTTGGCAGTGTCGACTGTAGAGGGCGTCACAGCCGAGCCTGATCTCTCCCCACCCAATGCCCACATCCTCACAATCAATATAAGGTACTGAAGGGGGACCAGGAGCAGGTACCCTGGCTGACTTGCTCCTCCCCAAGTCTGAGAAAGGCAGAGCCAAATTCTGCCTCTCCATTCAACCCGTAGCTGAGATAAGCAAACTCAGCACGGACCGAGATAAAAAAACAGCCAGCTTCAAAAGCTATAGCGCTATCCACTATGTGATTGGGGCTGACCTCCCATTCTCATTTTTACCAATTACCTTTTCAAGTATTCAAATCTTAAAAAATACCTTCGATAAAGACAACTCTTATTTCCTCACATATTTTGGAAACTTTAAAAACAAAATACATTTACAATGATGGCATTTCTAACTTATCATTTATCAGGGATGCTTCATTAAATAATTTTATGTAATTCCACGCTGATCCCAGGCTAATATTCTACACAAAGATGAGGCTATGGTAAAGGAGCCAACAAATAAACGGTCAGGAAACATTTTCTGTCTTACTAATCTTTGTATCAAGCACGAACAATAAAACACACCTAGATGAGGGAGAGCGGGTGTTAGACACAGAATAATGCACAGCCCTACCAATGTACCTTGATGCCAGCCTCAAATAAGTGGTGTTACTGACATTTCCAGCTTCCACATTTTTGGTGTTCTCTAAGTGAGGTTTATAATTTAGTGCCAATCATAGGCGATTTAATGCTGTAGATTCATACCTTTTAGATACTACAACACACTGAACACATTTCAATTAGGATCCTTGAACACATTTCAATTAGGATCCTCCCTGAGCTGGTCGAGAGAGGAAATCGCCACTCCATCACTGAGCATTCAAACCCAGAGGTGAAGCACAGCGTGCAAGCCCACTGAGCTACACTATCTCCTATTCCTTGATTTTTAAAAAAAATCA
This sequence comes from Callorhinchus milii, assembly GCF_018977255.1. Classification (NCBI taxonomy): domain Eukaryota; kingdom Metazoa; phylum Chordata; class Chondrichthyes; order Chimaeriformes; family Callorhinchidae; genus Callorhinchus; species Callorhinchus milii. The sequence continues at coordinate 16,148,612 of NW_024704746.1, read as the reverse complement.
GTTCAATCTTTTTAAAAAAATGCTCCACAAGGAAAATAGTCATTATAACATTTTATCCCTTTGCAAGAATTGAAGACTGGTTAATTAATTCTCAAAGCTCACGATCTGTAGGACTCAGACTTAATTTAAATGCTTCTTTTGCAGACAAATTAATATTAAAAATAGAGACATATTTTTGGTCTGAGGACATAGTCTTATGTCTTGGCTATCAGTGCCCAGGTCAACTCTCAGATTACACCTTGAGTTGTGAAAACTGCCAGCTGGCTATGAAATAATAAAGCTTTGAATACAAGAAAGACCACAAGATGCCACTGTTTACTACACAGTACAGAAACACATCTTTAAAGGTAGTACAGTACTACGGAATGACAGAGCAATTAATAAAGGGCTTAGTCAAGGTGACTGCTTTCAGTCGATGATATGCCAGAATTCAAAAATATTCTGAATAAAGTGAAAACCTGCCGCATCAAGATTCAAACCATCTCATTTTACACACATGGAATCACTTGGTTTTTAGAAGCAAAGCAGCTTAGTTTAACATGCCAGTGCTACATTTATCTTTTTATGGAAATGCTAGCCTTCTTCAGAGAATGTTTTAAAACTCAGTGGAATCTAGTAAGACTGGCTGCTAAGAATTCTGTGCACTTGTGTAATACCCTGATTGACAGGAAACCAAGAAAGTACATCTGCAAGCTATCACTAAATCAGAAAAGGCCCAAGTGAAATTCAGCTTTAGTTAGACTAGTGGTGAGATAGCTGCATTTAACTTGAAAATAAAGAGGGTAAGCCTGAATCCCTTTGTGTGAATTTAATGTTAATAATGTACTCCAAACAGATTGGAAGAAATCAATGACAGTACCAATGGGGGCCTATTTTGTTCAGCACACGTTCAACTTGTCAACTAGTGATTAATGCTGTGCTCTGTAGACTCAGACAATACATCCGGGCTAAAACAGAAATAAAACTCACCCTATGGACGAGAACCTGATTTAAACATCTCTATTCAGAGTGACATTTGTCCTCTGCTTTCAAGCAGTTCCCTGGAAATTCCTTTGAGTTGACTTCATGACCCAAGCAAGGCCCATTGGTTCTGGCTTGTCATTTTCTGATCCCTATGGCTGAATTGTCTGCACTGAGTGAATAGACTGAGACACTGTGCCTTCAGTGCACTGACACCAGGAGACTCTGCAGCAGGTGCTGGGTCCAGTTGTTGTGAGGATTCCCAACCTAGTCACGATTTAAACCTGAAGATACAGAATGACAATTAAAGGTAGCCCGTCACTTAATGACTTTCCGTACATTAGCACATGCATCCTTACAAAGGTCCTTTTTTTTTACTAATTTCAGTGATCCTTTTCACGCACTAAATGACATCATAACACAAATCAGAATGATGCTAATCAGAGCTGGAGTCCCTATGTACTGAACAACTTAATTCACTCCTATTAGGTTGAATTCCTGATTCAAGCATTAACATGTTGTCATTTTTCTGTTTTCTTTTGCTCAGGCACAAGAGGGTGGTCAATCCACTGCCAAATTATACCTTAAAAACAGCAACACATTTTAAAACCTCATAATTTGTGTAAAATAAAACATTTCTTATTGTTTCTATTCAGACTGATTTGGTGAATGAACGAATGATTACAACAGGCGGTGGTACACAGACTAATTGACTGACCCATTTTTGTTTCTACATTGCATGAATAATGGTCTAAGTGTTTCATGCCAAAGTGGTTATACATTTCATCATCTTCTCAGGGTTCAATTTTAGCTTCTTCCCCAACATGCAGGGTCACTGAGTGGCTTCATTTGTAGAATCCAGTACCTAATTATGTACATTATTTATATATACATAAAAAGACCCACGTTAACCCACCGGCCAATATTTTGTACAAATAGCTTAATGTATAAAATGTTTTGCTTCCTAAGCAATCGACATTTAGCTGCAGGCTGCAATCTATCGGCAGGTGGTAGCCATTGTATTTTATTTTTCCAAATAGTCTAGGTGATATTAGCAAGCTTTTTCAACCTAACACTTTGTAAATAACAGGGTTGAGTAAATAGACTGCTTCCAGGCACATTTCGATATAGCTTGATGAAAGTTAAAAAAAACAGCAATTTTGTTACACTGCAAGACCCTTCGAATCACTGCCTGAATTATTAATCACGGTCTGTGGAGTGTTGTGCTCCAAGACACGATTGAAGCAGATTATTATTTCTGAACAATATGCTACTGACACTAAATTATGAATTTCACAGATTTCCTTCCCCTATAGCTCCAGTTTATCCAGTGAGCCGTTTAGCCATACATGTCAGAAATGTGCTCCAGGCATGACCCTCAGTTTGTGTTCATATCATTGCAGCCGGGTTGGCAGGACGGACCCTACAATGGTCTCAACACCCCAGGTTTGGAAGTTAGCAGCAGGGAGAGGAGGTAAATTAACCTGAAAATCAACTCAGGTTCCTGCTCCTAATGTCTATCCAATGACCTTGACTGGAAGTACGGACATAAGAAACCCACCACCTCCACACACGCACACAGACACACACACGCACATCCACAATTGATAAGACTGCAAATATTCAAGGCTCACAACATGAATAATGGCCATTTGGGTGAGGCACTGAAGAGTGACCAGTGGCTACAGAACTGAACACTGGGAAGGAATTAACGCCTTTATGAGAGACAGAGGGACAAGTTGGCAGAGATAAACCGGTGAGGGGAGAGGAGGAGGGAACTCACAGATTTGCAATTAATTTGGTTCTGTATAACGATTATTTGACAAATACTACACAACTTCGATCTATGGCAATGGAAACCTCCAAATGGAAGAAGAAAGACTGTTCAGCTTTGCGCAATAACCCATACAGATATCTGTGAAAACAATGAACTAATGAACTGTGAGTTTTCAGCATTAAGCAACATTTAAACCACTTCTCCTCATCATCTAGAGCCCCAGATATCTAAGTAATTGAATAGTTTTACCAAAAGTCAACTTTAATATTGAACGCCTAAGAATGTTGATCTTAGTGATGATAAATCCACGACTGTTTGTGGGACACTGCTGTGCGCAATTGGCTGCCGCATTTTGCCCACAAATGTACGGTCAATTCACTTTACAGCATATTCTGTGAAGCGCTTTGAGACGTCTCGAAGACGTCAAAAAACGCTATATCAAATGCAAGAATTATTATCATATAAAACCGTAAAACCTTGAGCTATAATTGATTCAGCTCTTTTAGGAAATCATCACAAATTATTTATAGTTTGTAGCCTAATCAACCAAAACATTAAGATTTGTATTATTAAATTGTGGGTTGAGAGATACAAAGACCAAAAGGGTTTCCATTCTCAAATAGTGTAAACTATTGGCGTTTTGTTTTGAAAATAATGAAAATGTCTACACAGTAGCTTTTGCAACTGCATGATTTTACAGGATTTAACTGATGAAATAAAGTGGCACCTCTGCCACTACAAAGTATCCAATATAATCCCCTTCTTCAGGCAACACTTCCTCATGCAGCAGCTTAATAGAGTACAGGAAGCTTTAGTCATGGTTAGAAGAGAACACCCAACTACTGAATAAATCTTTGCTATGGATGGAAACAAATATTTAATGAGAAGTCGTTTCTTCTTTCAACTTGAGTTCTCAGAAACACCCAAAACCCTCTCGTGCATTTAGCTTGTCCAGTGAAGGTGAAAATTGGAGCCATAAAAGTGGGATTTGCTGGACAAAGTTTAGGACAAACTGTTACATTATGGGATGTGTGCATTTTTCAGTTTACTTCTGTTGCATTAGTGTCTTGTTTACTTGCTTTTGATGTGTTCATTAATGAAAGGAAAAACCCAGGAGTTCAACAGACCAGGAAAAGTCTAATTGAGTTTCACCGGCCCAAACTGATGTGATTTGCTTTGTACTCAACGACTGCGCCTCATTCAATATCCTACTGGATCCCCACTAGTTACAAAGCAATCCACCCATTTCAGTTTGCTTCCTGTCTCTGACAGAGTAAGCCCAAGATTGAAAATGACAGGTGAAGTGCTGTTATGGCACTTCAATTTCTTTCCAAGTAGTCTGATTCTGTTATTTGAGTATAAAGTATTATCACCACATCATCCTGTATCTTCGAAGGATTTACAACATTTTGGCTCTACATAATCTCAATTGAGAAACACTTTGAATAATCTGAAGATTAATGCAAACAGCAAATGGCTTCTAGGATTTTTGTCCTTCACAGCAACCTGCGTTCACAACATTTACTGGTGACATGAGCGTGATAATGGCAAGGAATATTTAGTGAATGAAGAAATATTCCGATACACCTGGTGACCATATTGCTAATATATAATAGTAAATTAAAATAGAGCCATAGCATTAAAAAAGACTGAATTTAAAGTGTATTACATAAAAAGCTGGTTCTTGAATAACAGATTAAAAGAATCGATTAAAAGAAGTGCACAGCCATGTCTCGCTAGTAAAATAAGCAAACAGGATAGAATCCCAAAATCTTGTTTTATCTTTACTATTTAAAATAGCTTTGATCGAAACAAACAGTTTGTTCTGGGCAAACAACATAGAAACTCTCAAAAGTTTGCACCTCAAATATGTTTACGCAAAATGGATCTCACACACTACTATTAATGATTAGCGCAAGACATTAGTTATCTTGTGTTGGAATTTTCAGAGGGATTTCTGCAAGCGCTGTTTTCAAAATATGATCTTAATGGACATTACATTCAGAAAATAATACTTTTCCATATGATTACGTGAAGATTCTTGAACAGTCTGGATCAACGGTGGTTATGCTCCTTACAATTTTCTGGCCACTGATGTAATTCAGTGGGAGACACAAAAGGAGAAAGGCTATNAAAAAAGAACTCTCACCAAAGACAGAAAAAACTATGTAACTCTCCCTGTCAAGGAAGGTCACTGATTTTTCTAACAGCAAACCATTAATCAGCGGCAAGTAATAGTCTGGGCTCTTGCAAAGGTTGCAGCAACCACATCATGNTTTTTTAAAAGAAAACTGACATAATTACAAAACAGTAAAAGTACAGAAAACAGAACAAACACATCTTCCCCCATTTTACCCATTCACAATCCCTGATGGCCTTTGGGCCTAAAGTTCACAGCAAATGGGAGACAGGCTGACGTTTTCTCAATTGAACTAATGCTGTGAATGCTTTGATATGGTAATGCCCCTTCAAACAGTAAGAATCTGCCCTCGCATTAATTCCAACAATTTGTGCAGAATGATGCGAAATGGCACTCCTTTTGGCGAAGCAGAACAAAAGAAGCGAATTGCGGAGTATCTGATGAAACGAAACAACGGAACATTTGTTCCAACTGCATTCTCCCTCAGAGGCACCTCAGTCCAATTCCCTGGAATGCAGATGACTATTCCCTTAATGAAACCGTGTGTGTGTGTATGTGTGTGTGTGCGCGCTCTGCACTTTCCTGGAACATCTCACACAACGCGCTTCAATGGGAATCTTTGGTTGGCTTGAAAAGTGCCAAAGTGATGGAAGTGGGGCGAGAGGGGGGGGGGGGGGGGGATGGGGGGGGACGGGGGGGATGGGGGGGGGACGGCTTTACACATAGCCATAGGTATTCCCGTCCGCGAAAAGTGTGTGAGGGGGGAGAAAAAAACTCTCAACGTGTTGATTTCCCCCCTCCCCTACATTTATTCTCCACGAGGATCTGTGCACAAGGCATTTAAAAGGCAGATCGAGTAGAAGATTCGGAACTGCAATCTGCAAGTCGTTTACACATCGTAAGCAGCACAGCGCCAGTGGGTAAACTAAACACACTTGGCTGCATTTAGGAACAACAGTTTAAAACATTTAACCTTACCCCCCCCCCCCCTTCCAAAAAAAAAACCCGTTAGTGCAAGCAGAGGCAACTTCAACCACAAAACTTTTTTTTAAAAAAAAATTAAAACAGGGCTTCTGATTAAATGATCCTGAACTGATTTGGGGTCCACATGAAAGCTATCCGTTTCCTAGTAATTGATTCCATTCATTCACACAAGCTACGAGGAGCTGAATCAGATGCGAGCTCACAACCCCCCACCCCCCCACCACCATCCCCACCCCCCCCCCCCCAAAAAAAATCCAAACCACCACATCTGGTTGCATTTCTATTTCCCCGTCTGCTTTGAACATACCAAGTCATGTTAATAATCTTCTTACCTTGCTATAAAAAGAAATGGGGTGTAGGAAGGGGAAGGGGAAGGGGGGGGGGTAATCTTGCAAGCTTGCAAGATCTTTTGACTTGGAAGGGGGTTGGGAGGAGAAGTAAAGCTGGATTCGGTCTCAAGTCAATCCAGTATAGCAGGAGGGCAGCAGGAAGGCTCTCTGGAAATAGGAACTCCACTGCAGCTCAGAGCACAGCGGGCAATCACTGGGCGAATCGTTGCAGCTCTGGTACATACTCTGGTTTAGTTGGGGCAGCACAGAACGCTCTCTCAGGCAGTCATAGGTCTTGCTTCAAGTCCGTGCTCTGCCCTCCCCCTTCCACCATCACCCCCCCACCCCCCACCCCCACCCTCCTCCGCAATCCAAAACGCTGTGCTTCGGTGCGAGAGGGCAAACTGTTTGGGGAAACTCGACTGCAGACCTGGCCTTGCGGGGCACGTAGACACACAGCAACACCAGCCACGCACCAACTGGTTCAAAAAGAAAAAGCTCAAATGCATAAGCCTCCTTTCCTCTCTCTCGCTGCTGATGTAGACTTGGTTTGCACCGCTTGTCCCCCCTCCCACTCCCCCACTCCCCCACTCACTCCCCCACCCCTGATGGCACGGCTCTGAGGAAGCAGGATAACCGCTCGTTCCGATCTCTTAGGTTTCAGATAGTCCTGACTCTATGTTTGAAGGGAACTGTTCCGAGACGAGGGATGTACAGGCAGCTCGTAAACACTGCAGAACCAGGAGGAGGAGGAGGAGGAGGGGGGGATTCAGGCCCCTTTTGATGGGCTGCCCGAATGGGGAGGGATGGAGGAGTGGGAGAGACAAGTTCTGACACGGAATCTGCACAAGTCCTGAACTGGAGTTAGCAGATGTTGAGCAAAGGAGAGAGAGAGAGAGAGAGGGAGGAGGAGAGGAGAGGAGGAGGGGGGAGGTGGTGGTGGTGGGGGGGGACAACCCAAAACACAACTGATCGTATCCACACACCAGCACGTACGCTGCAGGAAACCTGGAGAGGTTTGCTTGGCTATGTCAGGACGGCAAAGAAGGTGACAGAAACCCAGAACAAACCTGCAGATGGTTTCACTGGTTCCCACTCCATCCGAAACGAGCGCGTGTTCCTGGTTCGGGGGGGAGTGGGGGAGTGGGTGGGAGTGGGGAGGGAGGTGGGGGGTGGGGGGGGGACTGTTGGAGAGCCGTTCAATCTCTTCGCTGTAAGGCAGTCCCGACTCCAACCCACAGCCAATGGCGAGAGACCCCATTCACAGTGTTAACGTTAGAGAGAGAGAGACACACACACACAAAAAAAAATACACTCACACTCACTCAGATCCCTTCCACCGCTGCACTGAATAAATACTGCACTGAGAAAGCACTGCAGCAATGCCGAGTGGAAACTGAGACGGCACAGGGGGACTCGGGGCTGACACAACGGTTGACTGATAAATGTGCCATCGCTGATTCCCAGCAGCGATTACACATGGTTTTGGCTGCAGCTATTGGGAGCAAAGGAGTGCAGCGCTGTAATAGAAACTCGGGGGTTGGGGGTTGGTATTGGTGGTGGTGGTGGTGGGGGGAGTGGAGATTACAAGGCTCACACGAATGATGTGTCCCGAGCCATCTGGGGGGTTTTTTTTTTGAATGCTTCCCCGAGATCTTTCTGTTTTAAGGCGAGGGTTTTGCAAAACTACAGCGCTATACCCTGTCCGGGAAGGACAATTTTCTAATGAGTAAATAATCCAACCCCAGAGGGGGATAACGTGTGACCCGCTGCTCGCAAATTGTAAGGTGTCAAGACTTTCTCTTCTCCCCCGTGTGAGTGAGTGAGTGAGTGAGTGAGTGCATTTCTTTCTAATGTTTTTTTGATGCTAATCGTTCTCTTTTCCACCTGTTTTCTCTGTATCCCACTCCCTCCCTCACTCCCTCCCTCCCCATCTTTCTCTCTCCCTGACTCGTTCACCGGGTCTGTCCCTCTTGCTGTCCCGACGCTTATTCTCACTCTCTCCCCCCCATTCCCCCCACATCCCCAAATCTTTCTCACTCGCGAAAGAAACGGACAATCCCTCGTAACCCAATGTGACCCAAAACGCGCAGTCTTATCGTGTGAGGTGTTTACACGCTGCAAACGGACCGCTCCGGAGTGTGGACCAATTACCCTTCCACAACGGCTCCTTTGCATCAACGAGTAAATCACAGGGAAAACTGGGCTGGGGGGGGGGAAAAAAACATGCCACGGAAAAACCACGTCTGGCCTTTGGAAAAGTCTGCAACAGTTTGTCGGGGAGTGAGCTCAAGTCTGCAATCTCACCATGAGAGTTCAGAGACTGGCTGTAAAGCACTCACCCTTCAGCCTGGATACTCATGGCACTATCTGCATCTCGATTAGATTGCAGGCTTGTGATGGTGGTATCACTGGAAGAGGGTGGCTCAGGTTCAAACCCCCCTCCCCATCCCCATCCCCCACCCCCCACTGTTGAGTTTCCCATCTCAGCTGCTGCTACAGAGAGGCTTCCAGCAAATCCAGGTTTCTCCCCACAGAGAGCAGAGAGGCAGAGATGGATGGGGAGCTGTGCTCTGGAGAGCTGTCGCACGATTTCAAGTGACTGAGGCAGATCATCGCTGGCAGAGGATCAGGGCAGGTCGTCTGCAAGAGGCCAAGTAGGAAGAAACAGAAAGACCCGGGGAAATAAATCTGCATTGTTTTACCTGGTCTCAGCTACTCGTGTTATTCTCTCTCTGTCGGTAATTATGCGTGCAATATGCTCAGTGAGTGACTGTCGTACTGCAAACACCAAGCATTGCGGAATGTTGCACGATTTGAGTATCACACAGCCAACCAAAATACACAGTCAACTTCAGCACCAACAGTACCAACAGGTCACAGTCGACCCTTAAACTGAAACACGACCATAGAATATAACTGGTACTTTGGAAGCAGTTTCAAGGCTTCATCTGAGCTCAATCTGAAATCCAAGTTCACCCCAGTTGTTCCAGGGGCTGGAATTCTTTGAGTCAAATCCATTATTATTATTATTTATTAAACATCTGTTGGCTGAGTTAAATGTTGGCTCGCATTTTTCTTTTAGCACATGTGGAGCTTTGCGAAGACACAGTGGTGTACATGTTTGACCATTGTGGAACACGCAAAACAGTTTCCATTTCGGTGGGTGGTGGGGGAAAAAAAAGTCGATTTTGCACATTTATTCAAGTGAATGTTTTTGCCAGATCAAAAAAACAAAAACCACACATGACGAAGAATTAAAGCTCATGTGGAAGTATAGCCACAGATTCCCATACGTGTGCATCCCAGCCAGAGGGGGGAAAAAATAGGCAGCATTAGCAACGAGTTTATTAACGGAATCAAATTAAACTTGGTCAGCTAACAAGCATGTTCCCAGCTCTAACGTCTGAAGAGTTGAGATGACCTTCATAACCTGCTCAAGCTTTGCATTCATGTCATCCGAAGCCTCCACTGTGCTAACAGTTGTTATAACTGTGTCCTGGGTACCCATTATTTAATCTATACGTTGTTGACTTGGGTCACCGTTTGGGTCAGGTTTGAACCCATTTGGGAATCTTGTGAATGGAAGGAAGGAAGGAAGGAAGGAAGGAAGGAAAGAAAGCAGGAAGGTGGGAATTTTAATAATAAGCAATAAATGTGAAATGTTGTGAGATTCCCCCCCCCCCCCCCCCCCCCCCCCTATAAAGTCTACTGACTGTTCGGAAGCTGTTAAGCTAATGGCTTGGTGTTTATATATGAAGAATACAGTGACAGTTCTAATAAAAGAAAAATGAACTGTTTTCAAACCTCCCGACGTGTACGAAACGTGACAAGCAATTGCAGAAGCGACCATGCAAAATAAACGAGGGTGGGGGGTTACAATAAAGGTATCTTCGCGACATAATCCAAGATCGATGAATTTATAAATGATGTGGAATCGGTTCGTCGATTCCTGTCGAATTGGGCATCAACTTAGGAACCAGACTGGGCAAGCCATCCGAGCCTCCTCACAAACTGCTCCGAGGGCTTCCTGTGGCTGGTTCGGGTGATTGATTTGCTTTCAAGTTATTCGGCGGTGCAGTCACTCACGAATAAACAGGACTGGGGGGGGCGGGTGGGGGAACTTTGATGGAAGTCCACTTGGATTCAAATGCTCTGGAGGACGACACAACCCGAGTCAGGATGCACAATGGATTGTCTTTCCTTCAAGCATCCGTCCTGGAGAGTACTGTGCTCGCCTCAACCAACAGCATTTGAGATAGACTTCAAGTCATATCTCAAACGTCTGCTGAGCATATTTGAGGAAGGGGAAACTTTTGCCCTTTTTTTATTGAGTCCCTCGTCAGGGGAGCTGGCGCCTGCAATGTTAAGCTGATGTGAAGTGACTCTTTGGGTTTTAGTATATTGTGGTAGATAAAAAAAATTCCCACATGTTCAATTACTGATATCTCTTGGCGTTCTGACCTTAACTGCTCCACTAGTGGTATGCAGTAGATAAGAGTCACAGGTTTAGACTTGTGACCTTATTGGAGTATAGAGGGTCTCATCTACCTCTCTCCTCTGGCCCTGCAGCTCTGTTCTGACATACCGAATATCCACTGAGCATTGAAACTCTACAAAGGTTTTGTTCCGACGTGGTTTTCTTCAACAATATTCTCTCTTGCCTTAGGTCACATTCTCAAGTTATGAACATACTTACAGTTGGGTGCAGTGTAATTTTTTTATATAAAAAAAAGAAAATCTGATAATTCTGCATCATTGAATTTTTTTTAAAATCATAAAACAAATGTTACAAGGGAAGGTTTACTGAAACGGAACACAAGCATATTGTGCTTGTCCATAAATATGTTAAATGTCTCCTTTCTTTTGCTGGTGTTGCTGTTTGACACGCAACGCGGCCTTTTGAATGTGTTTGTGGTGGCTTTCATGGTGAAAGTCTGGCAAGCGGCCCTGGAACACGCAGTGCAATGCTCAGTTTATTCTGCACCTTTTGCGGCAAATCAGCGTGAAAAATGCAGCGTAAACCAGCACTGAGCCAGCCAGAATCCTGCAGGAACCTTGAAGCCGACAGCAGCTTGAAGAGGTGGGTCCAAGAGCAGTCTGATGCTCATTGAAGCAGTTACACTCGGTGGATATCAAATGAGCTCTGCTAACCCCTGGTCTCTTGAAAACTCTGGGTGGCCCAAAAACTTTAAAGGAACCATTAAAGCTCAATTTAAAAATAGTCAACTTCAATGTCGGTTAGTTGCTCAGGCACAGAACTTGAATATTGGGTGCTAATGTATTCAACAGTCTTTGATACAATGAGGAGAGGGAAATATCATAAGAATGTCCACTTCTATTCTGGTATGGTTCCGAAAGTAAGTTGTGAGTGATACAAATGACATTTGTATCGCGCCTTTCACGGCGGGAGGACTTCCCAAAGTGCTGATTTTCCACAAATCCTTCACACGCTAACCCAGTGTGACTCTATGCACTGTTAAATGCATGGGGGGGTTACTGAAACGCACAACAGTTCACACAAACTCTACTTCCCTTCTCTCCTGAAAGATGTATTTCACACTGGCACTTCATCCAAATGGTCATGTGTAAGTCTGGTCAGCGAGTGCTATTTAGTCATCTTATCTGACTTCCCCAAGATGATTAAAGCAAGATGCTTTAATGCTAATTGTAGTTACCTCATAGCTGCTCCCAGCTGAGATCAGGTAACTCAGCATAGACAGATTGATCCCACAGAGGCAAAATCAATAGGGATGTTTAATAGCGAGGTAGTCAGATGCCTGTGTAGCAGAGTATTAAAGGGTATGGTAAAAGGGCGTGTCATTGGTTTTGAAAGACCTAACAAGATGGAAACTGGTGGAACAAGTGTGATGTGCTGAATGGCCTCCTCCTCTTCCTATTTTCCTAGGTTTCTCAAATAGGGCCTGAGGCCTGCTGTATGCGTGTGATCTTTCTAATACTTTTGTGCAGGTGCACAGAGCACTGTCAGCATCTGCTTTGAGGCGAGAAGTGGCACACATTAAAAGTGGAGTCTGGTGTCAGTTCGGACCAAATGTTTGTCTGAACCTAATCGTGCAGTTATCGTGGCATTAAGCCCCCCAGCAGGTGAATCAGTTCGTTATCACTGTAAAAAGTTGGGTCTCCACAGTGATACCAAAATGTACTCAGCTCAAATGATATTTATAGTCTAAGTGAGGAGACAGACACCGAACAAAGTTACCAAATTATATGCTTTCTTTATCTCCAAGGTCGACCTTATAATTCATAAGCACTGAAGTTGAGGGTGAATAATGTTCACCGCTCATAGCTTGATAGAAATGCTATCGATCAGGCATGCATTCAGCGCTCTCTTTACACAATCATGCCATGGATTTCAATTTTTCAAACTTTTTTTGATTTGCGGGTGGAAAGAATGCCAAGGTAAATTACAAAGCGAAGGTATGATTGTGCAGAAAGGTGCTGAGAGATTGCTCGGAATATTTAACCTGGAAAATAATCACAAAACCTTGTGCACTTGCTCTCGCTCTCTTCCATTCCAGTTGGAGCTGATTCGGTCCAGAGGATAATACCAGCACCCTGTCCGAGTTCACTGAAGTGGCCATTCTTCATTTATTTTATGAATCAGGACAGTGTGTGCTGTCAGTGTGTGTGACATGGGGCATCAGTGCAAATCTTGTTTATATCCTTAGCCACTCTTCACACACACACACAAACACTCCACACAGAGAGAGTGAGGCTATTATGATTTTTAACCCTTGTTAGCTTAGGGTGCTGAATTAAATTACGACATCCCTGTGCCACTCCAGATGAGCCCGGTTAACACAGCACAGACAAAGATTAGAACCCAACTCTGCATTAATCAATTCCATGCAGGACAGAGTCATTATTAATGAGCCATAGGCAGAGCACCATTTTAAAGTGCGAGTTTAGCTTTCACTTGTAAAAAAACTATACTTCACTACAATGGTTGGATATCTGCACTTTGGGATTTAGAAGTACTTTAACCAGCACTGCTGCTGCGGTTGGAGCTAACTACTTCCACACAAGTTCTGTATCTATACCAAACATCTGTCAGTGATGATACTCCCAACTATCACCAAGAGTTTCAAATATAAAGGCTGGGTCTGCAGTATGAGTGTCACAATCACCACTTCAGTGTTGCTCAGTGTGCAGCAAAATACACAATTTCAACCCAGCAAATCACTTACCCCACAGAGGAGTAGCTGCTGGGTTTGGGTGTGTCTGAGCTGTGTCCTTTACACTCACAGCACAGTGCAACTCAGCTCAACTCAGCTGAATAAACATATGGTGTGAAAGTTGAGATGCACCATAAAGTAAAACTAGGAGTACATCATTGATCAAGAGTAGTTTGGGAATATGGGTGAACCAGTGTGATGCAAATAGGACAGCTGTTTCAAGCCAAGGCTGGGGCAGCAGTAAATTTATTGGGTCATGGCAGTATCCCAGGACAACCAGAGTGTGTGCATCTGACTTCCAAATTTATTACTAGTATAGTTGAAATACTAGTTTCAAAATGTGAAATGCAATTTGGACAATATTAGACATTCAATCATTTTAATTACACAAGCTACTAAACATAACATTGCAATTGGATTATTCACTAATAGTTACAACCCCAGCTAACAAGGAGAAAAGCAAAAGACTTCACTTGTGGCATGCAATTACGATACATTAACAGCAGAGTAATTCCATAAGAATGGGTAAGGGCTATAAAAATTTAATCTTAGTTGGGTGCAACTTCTGACTTGAGGACACAATTACACCTCTCTTCCTGCAACATTTAACTTAATAACGTGCTCCACACAATGTTCCCGGGTATTTATCTTAACACTGGTCCTCAAATATTGACCTTTGGGGTTGCACCTGGCATATCAAAGTGTCATGCAAAATCTTATCAGCACAATGGCATTTCAAAGCTCTCAGTTTTATTATTACCCAGTTATAAAGGCCAAATAAAAGCCAATTTACTCCGGGTAAGACTAAAATTCTCAGGCAAAAATGACTTCTTGTTCTCGAATAGAGGTATAAATAAACCATCAGAAATTTTAGCTGCTTATTTAATAAATTAAACTGCGAACAAGGTTAAGTCATTTCATTTGCTACTTGTTGCATATGTTTTGCAGCTATGTATTCATATTAATATTGCAGAATTCACTGGACTACGATCACTAACCATATTGAAATATTAAAAACCAATGTATTATCCACATAATCACATAAGATGGACTTGGTAGGCAAATACCAATCTGCACCATATAATGAAATACATCACACATCAAAATTTACACAGCAGAAGTTTAAAAAGACGGAAGAAGACAATCCTGAACAAATTGATTGCGTCATTTAATAGTATTAATATGCAATCCCAGTATCCATTCCGTAAAATGTAATTTGAAAACAAATTGTGCAAATTAAAATGGCACTCTCATTATTAAAATGTTTGCTTGCAAACGTGATGATGTAACTAAAGATTTTTTATCACATCACCTCAATGAAAGTGAAAGCTGCTGCTTTTCCCTCTCTAACCATTCCTCCCTCAACAAAAATGCCAACTTTATTTATGAAGATCTCAACTCTGAATGAGGCAAGACAGAGGTGGGTGCACTGGAAATTGATAATGACAAATCCAAATTCCTGTCTACAGGGACCCGTTATTCTCCACTGACATCAAGTGGAAGCATTATCTGGTAACTATGGTCATTCGGCTCATTGTAAAATATAGTGTAAATGTTATAATCTCTGTAAAAATTAACTTTAAAAATCAATAGACATTTGCTCACAATTTGCAACAAATTGAGATAAAACGCCATCTTACCGGTTCACGCTACGAAAACAGTTAGGTTTTGTTAACCCATTAAATACCAACAATTTTCGATTTACTTTCAAATAAGTCAAAAGTCTGGATTTACCCCAGAATGCTCACGACGGGTCCTTGGTTTATTTCTCAGTGAAAATTTGATAAACCATAATAATTTTAGTGTTCCATAATTGCATTTTTCTCTGTGAAATGATCCTAATTAAAGAAGTTTGTCCACTTATGAAACAACTTTCAAACTCAATCCTGTCTGAAGATATTCGGTTTTGAATGACACGATCCGAGATTGAAAACCTCGCAGTCTGTACACATGAGCATTGACCTCCAATTCTTCCAGTGTGGTTCCTGCGAATTGTTGAGCCAACAGGAGATAAGTGAAGGTCACCGACATGTGCATGTGTCTTGCTGTTTCTAATCTAGATCTGTGCTATTACAAATGAAATAGAAGAAAGAACTTGCGTTTTTTTATATACAGCGCCTTATCACCTCAAGGTATCTCAAAGTGCTTAACAGAACATTATGCTGAAGCTTAGTGGCTGTTTTTGTAGGTAAACATGGCAGCCATTTGTGCCAGCAAAGTCTCACAAACAACCATAAAGTGAATGAACGGACAATCTGCAAGATTGGAAGAATCTCCCAACTCGTTACAGCTTCACGGGATTTTTAACATCCACCTGCATAAACACTCAGGCAGCAGTTGTCAAGTTGATCACACAACAAACGTAATTTCTTTCGTTTGGATTTTTCAGCAGAAGAAACGATTGAGTCATCGCTGCTTTAACCCTTTGAGCACTGAATACATTTTTGGGGGCTATCACACACTCAAAAGTGTTTTTATCGCTTTAATTATGATTATCTCTCAGTTTTTGAATGTTACATTTATACTACAGAATTGCTTCAGGAAGCAGTTCTGCACTAAGTCCCTTAGGATCAATGTGGAATCTGCTGGGTTTACGTTATGAGCTATTTTCTACAGAAGCCAAAGCAGCAGAAAATGAAATGATTACAATCTCTTGCTTGGTTCATAATAATGCCTTATACGGTGGACATACCCAATAGGAAAAAAAAATGAGGCACCCAGCGTACTTTGAGATGTTGATGATGAACTAGTTCTATGCTGGATGCCTCTTCCATGAGCGCTTTCAAGCGCTACGGGTGACTACTCTGTGTGAGGGGTGCTATATAAATGCAAGATGTTGTTGCCATTGAAAGACCAGTTATTGTGCGTTTAATATATCAGTTTCCGAGGAAACAAGTGTTAAACCACTTCTTTGGCCTCTACGAAGCCTCTGAGCCACTTGGATCACTACCTTACAGAAAGTATCGGCTCCAGTTAGTGATCTATGTTGCCACCATGGATCAACGTTTTCTTCAGTGTGTCTCAGACCCTTTTGAGGGAATAGCATTGCTTCACTCCCACCAACAATGGTGTAATCACCGGTGGAAGTGCAATAAAATAATTCCACTACTCCAAACCGATCTTGTGATCATGACAACAAACACTGCTTTTGGTGAAACAGAATTAGAAATTTTCCTTTGTTTGGAACCTTTCACCAAAGTACGCATTCAAGACTGCGGAATTACGAGAGTGGACCTCAAAGGGTTAACTGCGAAAAGTTCAAACTTGTAATCTCGTTATACTTTGTGTTTCGGAATGGAAATGTTACTGCAGGCCTCAGGAGGTTAATGGATACGCTGCTGGCTGCACATAAATGCAAAATGCATTCAGTTCTATTCAAATACGTATGAAAAACCGAACACATTTTAAAATTGCTTCTAAAGAATCTGAACTTGTTGATAGAGGCAGTCATAGAAAGCAAATCAATCTTCATTCATGGTTCAAAATAAACACGCACAATTTAATCAATAAGACAGCTGAAGTCCAGAGCCATTGTAGCAACTGATGGAAACAAAAAAGAAAGACAAATGATGCAAAGCTCTTAGAAAACAACGGTCTGGCATTGCGAATGGGAAAGTGCTTGAGTCCCCGACCTGGAGGCCATCAACACCCAGCTGTCTCATTTGGGTGCTTCTCACCACATCTTGTCTTAGCCACTAGGTGGAGTACCGGTCAAAAGAGGCAGGGGTTAATCTCAGAGTTACAAAAAGGGCTGCCATTGCCCTATTCTCCTGGTTTGGGGTAAGCCTTCACCACTGGCTTATCATTCAGCACTCCACTGACAGCACAAGCACAGAAGTCTGTCTTCACTCCCGTCCTCCTAGCTGGAGATGGGCCAGCTTCTCCTTATTTCCAACCTCCCAGCTAGAGGATTATGTCACAGTACTAAGTGGTTTGAAATGGGTGAAAACAAAGTGTAAAAATAGTCAAATCTTACTCAAAGCTTCCGACTCTAGAAAGATTTATCTACTTAATTTGTACTGGTCCATTCCTTTTCCTACACTGTTTACAGGCCCCTTCCAGCTATCACGTATTCTGATTTTAATACAACAACAACAACAACAACAAGATTCCATTTATTGAGCGCCTTTCACGTCAGGAGGACATCAGTAATACTACTGATAAGCCAAGGAAGAACGGTATCACATTACTGAAAGACTCCCAGTCTCCCAGTGTTAACAGGTTTTATCTGTAGATGTGTTACTTTGGGACATAAAACAGACAGCAATGATATTGCCAAGCCCATGTCATTTATTCTAATTTGCTGTGCTGTACAGCCATGTGCTCCAGTTACGTTTTACTTTGAACATGATCTGGTTATTGTAAACACTACAATACTTTGTCACTTTGAACACAATTAAAAGACTGCTGGCTCTTTGTTTAACTACAGTCCCTCTGGGCTAATAAGCACAGCAACAACGTATTTATTGTGCATCATTCTTTGACTGTCATGTTAAAAACACAGCCCATAAACCTATTGTAGCAATTGAATTGCAGTTAACTATTTCAGCCTAGACAAGAAAAATATACTGCATTCTAAACATACACCGAATAACTTAATCAGTGTTAACCAATTGATTGCACTCACTCTGTAATGCTTGTAAAAGGTCCTTGGGTGCTGCCATAATAGCACACGTACAAATTCGGATGCACCTGACAGGAGACTCTTTACTACCAGCAGTAAACGTGTTGTATTCTTTTCATTTTCTGAAGCATAGGACAAACTGGTTCTAAGGCTTGTAGCCGAGAGTGGCCCTGATCTGGGAAGTGCGGCAATATTTTCCAAAGGCAAATCAGTGATGTTTATTGTTAATCAATGAAATTTGTAGGTGTACAGCTCCAGTATGTACAGTACTCTGGCATTGGAGCTGGCATAGTGCCCTGTGGTGTTCCAGTGCAGTGCCAGATACGATGGGGTGGCCGCTCATCAATGACATGCTGTCCTGACTCGACATGTATGTGCCTAGCTGTGAAGTTACCCATCTGAAGGTGGACAACGGTGATCGGAAACTACAGTAAGATATTTCCATTTGTCAGGATAATCTAGTGCTGATAATTAGAGCCCGGAGATACACTCCCTCTTGTGAAGGAAGAAAAGATCATAAATTGTTTTGCTAATTAAGATGAATATTACTCTCATGAAATGAACCAAAACTTACATGACACCAAAATCCCAAATGAGATCCACGATCCTAAGGAATAATTGCTTTACATTTTTCCACTAAGACAAAGAAAATATATTTTACGTCTGAGTAAATCACCCATTTGTGATTATCGGAACAGTGAAAGCTGGTTTTATTTCCATAACAACTTGTTTTTGAAAAAGAGAACAAGACAGGTTCGTAACTTACCGCATTTAAAAGATGTGGATTTCAGCATCCTGTTGCAACATCAAACAGTCCTGCAAAACAGAATCAGAAAAAAACAGAAAGATTAGCCAAGGAGGCCTGTAACTTAGAAAACATTCATATATATAATGCACAACAAAAGAGCAGCATGCTCTGAGAAGACACACAGCGCTGCATTAAACATCAGAATGCAATTATTTGTCAATTATTGAAGGTACAGTGATTTTTCCGGGCAATTTGAAGACACTTGACAACAATTTCATGATGTTTACTTATAATAAAAAAAACCTGTGGCAACAGTCTGCACTGTTTTCTTTGTAGCTGTGTACTAATGCATATAACCACTGAAGCAACGCAGATACAAAACTGTTATTTATTACAAAGGTCTGAAGAGGGCAGTACTTTCTGCTGGTTCCTGCTGCTGTAGGAAGCCTGCAGCGAGCTCTGACTGAAAAACGAACATGCAAATAGGACTGGGGGTAGTGTGTGCCTTAGTCAGCTCTTCCCTGGGAAAAAGAAATAAAGAGGCAAACATTTTCTGCTTGCACTATAGGTCTTACCAAGGATAAGCCTATATCTTTTGTGATATGAAACTCATCTGGAAGCAATGCATTGCTCCCAGACAAAAGGGCTCGAAGAAAATCAAGTTAATACTTTTTTCACGAAATGTATGCTTTTATCAATAACATTGTGGAATATGTCTATCAGTTGTAAAGTGACTGTCAAAAATGACGAAAGGGATAGATTTAAATATCTCACAACTTGCACATTTCATCACGATTGCTATGGAAACACAGCTACCTCAGCAGCAATGCATGCTTTAATCAGATATTTCCAGTCATCTCTCCACACTACAGCAATGTGGTCGAATTTACAGCTGAGCCTTGATCCCACCGATAACTCCCAGTGATTTAGTGCTGTCTTTTTTATTTTATACACAATCAAGGGGTTGGTACCCTGGTGACAAAGGATATAGAGCTTGGCGAGAGTTCCTTGTGTAATCATAAGGGATTCAGGGTCTATTGATATCCTACAGACACTCAGCACTGAGAATTTACATTTTCATTTCTATAAGCTCTTTTGTGGCTTTTTTCTTATCTAAACCGAGATAATTGGTTTTCGAGATGATTTCTGAAACCGCTTAATAAAGCCTCCTGCTAGATTTCCCAAGTAAACACAGCATGAGGAAGCATCCTGGGTAAAATAAATGACCTCTGCTCATTTTTTTAAGATCAAATTCATACTTTTCTTTGCTAAAGAGATCCCTACTGTTTGAGTTTGACAACTGCCATGCCAACCACATTCGAGATTATTGGATTAGGAGGGGCAGCTGAGTTGTGATGGACCTGCCCTACTATACAAGAAGGAATTTTATGTAAATTCTATTACAGTTTATGCTTCCTGAGATAATGAAAGGGATACAAAACAGCAAAAGTCTACAAGCGAGAGAGGAGGAAAGAGACCAGATTATCATCTTTTTATGCCCTAAAGCAGCCAATTTTTTTAACACTTAGTCATTTGAAAAAGTGTTCTCTACAGTGCTCCATTGTATTTTACATACAAAAAAATCTGATTTAACACGTTCTTTGGGCACGCAGCACAGCAGGCCTCTTTGCTTGTATTTTCTTTCACATTAGGGAGAGCGCCGTTATCAAAAACAAAGTTCAACAGGCAGATGATGCATTTTATTGAATCACAAAAAGAAACGGATGCTGCTCAAATTTTGACACGGTAAACGGTACAAGGAATTGTGTGAATACGGCACTCAAAATCACTATTAATTTGCTTCCTTATACAGAAATAAGATTATATCTCAGTATATTGAATATACATATATATAATGTATAAAAGCAAGTGTCTTGTAGAACAAGGATTGAAATCAAAAGCATTAAAATCTGACTGGAGAATGTTTAATTAATGGAATCCTGTAGTTTAGTGGTTATAGCACTCGCTTCGCAAGCGAGAGAACTTGGGTTTGATTCCCGGGCAGGGTGAAACGTTGGGCAAATTCCTTACTCCACACGCCTCTGTTTACTTAGCAGTAAGTAGGAATCTGGTTGTCAGTCGATTGGCGGATCGCTGTTCCGGGGGTAATAATCCCTTTTTTAAAAAAATTCAGTCACTCAACCCACATCTGTTTGTGGGACACTGCTGTGTGTAATTGGCTGCCGCATTTTGCTCACAAAATATACAGTCAATTCACTTTACAGTGTATCCTGAGAAGTGCTTTGAGACGTTTCCTAGACATGATACGGCGCTATATCAATCGCAAGGATTATTATTATTTTTATTACCTATGTAAATAGTGAATGGAGCATTTCTCTGCTGAAGTGCACAATTACCAATAATTATTTCTGGCTATGTCGATATATCCATCTCTGATATTAATTGAGTTATGGTTTTAAACACGAAAAACAGAAAATTGTTTTATGGTTTACAAACTTTTTTCATAAAAAGTAGTTTTTTAAAAAATGATTTAAAATTTTAATGTATCTTAACATTTGCAGTCATAGCAACATCTGACTGACCTTCTACATAGCTGAGATAATTAACGATGACTGCATACTTTAGGAGAGAATCGGCATCTTACTGTCTTATACTGCTGTTGAAACCTCTTTTATATTTTAGCACATATCTCAAGCATTATTTTCATACATGTGGTAATGATGGGACAATTAATACCCAAACAGTACGTGAATGAAATGTTTTCAAGCCATATTTGTGGCATTCTCATTGTACGAAAACACTGGATAAATTTAAGAAACGCAGCTATAAAAATGCACGACACAAAAATGATTGCATGCGTGCTCATTGTTCAGAAAAGCACAACTGCATGTAACGTGTAGACGTTCTTGGAAAATCAACATGAGAAAATCACGCCAACTGCAAACTGTATCTCAGTGCCAGCACTGCTTAGTTCTTTTGTATTAATCAGTACGTGCAACTCTGAAAACAATCGGCTATTGAAAAGGTGCATACAAGCTCTCATGCTGTGTAATTGTACACAGTGCTGGCACTCACAATAATTGAGGTTGATTTCTTTGTGCCTTCACACTGGTCACGTCCCCAGTCTTGTGTTAGCATGAAGCCATCACCTTATACTCAAGATGACAGTATTTCTTGCCAGCATTCTTTGCAATGCAAACATTGAACAATAATGAATTAAGCAAGCCTTTAAAGAAACTGCAAGACAATAGATGCATATAATTTACTCTTACTGATTTTGCACCCAAACTTAAGCAGCAGTAATTTGTAAAGCTCTTAACCCACAATTATCTCTAATAATAATGTAAATAAATGAATGTCATTGTTAACTGTCTAAACAAATGTTAGTTGATAAGGTTAAATGTAGCATCCGAGCATGTTATTTATGTTGATGTGTGTACACACTGAGCTTTCATAGCTGCAGGCTTTCCACTACTTTTTTTAAACTCACTGTTAAATGTTAAAATGTGATGGCTGGTTGTTGGCACTTAAAGGAACATTGCCTTCATTTTTTTATACAGAACAGAATGTGACACCCTGTTTGGCAAGATCACAAGATCGGTTTGAATAAAAAAGCCCTTTCGGCCCATTTGATCACATCCTTTCAGAATAACCACTCTACCATCTTCCCATCATGAAAACTTCAATAACACTGGTCACACCTGCTGTTGTATAAAAAGGAAATCACACAATGGCTTACAGTTTGTAGTGATGTATAATAATTTGTGTGGGGGAACACAATCTGAAATGCCACAAATGTCACCCAATTGAATAGAAACAGAAATAATAGTATGAGCTGCGGTGGATGCAGTATAATCTGTAACACAAACTTTCCAAGCAAGTAACAATGGAGAGAAAGGACAAGTACTGTAATGTTAAATCAGTTTTAAAAAAGTCTTACAAAATGAAATGGGAATGTTTAAATAGCCACTTCAGATAACTGCGTTCAGCTCTGAATCAATAAACATTGTGGAGATAGACAGATCTAACTGAGGTATTTCGATGCAGGGAATTTTCTTACTGGGAAAACCTTTTTCAGATGTCATTTCTATTTGAAGGTTTGTCATTCTATTGCTCACATGTTCAGTTTAATGACTCATCCGAAGGACAGTATCTCTGACAATGCATCGCTTCCCCAGCACTGAATTGAAATATCCGTCTAGACGATAAGCTTCGGGTCCCGATACATGGCTTGAACCCATAACCCTCTGACTCAGAGGTGAGAGAGAACTACCAGTTGAGTTAAGATACCCGGCTGACCTAATACTCTCTCTGAATTTCCCCCCCATGTAACTGCCTTTCCCTAAATGTTTCCATTGGGTTTACTTACTTTATTTAAAACATCAAGAAATATATGTTTGTCGGGGACGTGAAGGGTGGGAGGTGCGGGGGTAAACATGGTACATCCTCAATCAACCACTCTTTCTGGTGGCCAAGAGAGGAAATAGTGTGACTATCCCACCCTTGACCAAAGGAGAAAAAGTGTGACAAATTACAAAAAAAGGATTATGTAGTTTAACTTTGGGAAAAGGGGAAATACTGTCTGTCTTCTGTAAATATGGGACTGCAAAAACATATAATATTAATCCTTGCCTTATCATATCGTTGAGACGCCTCAAAGCGCTTCAAAGAATATACTGTGAAGTGAATTGACTGTATTTTATGGGCAAAAACTATAAAACTATGAATCTTAATCTTGTGTTACCCTTGCGATAATAGTGGTTATGTGCGTAGTTTGTGCAGTGTCTTCTCAATTCCTCCAGACTCATTGCTGATTTTCATTCGGTCTACACTATAATTCCTCATTAGGCTGATCCTTCCCTGCTGGCTGCTCACTGAAGCTGATTTTCTCCCCAGCTCTTCTATAAAAATTCTCTGTGTTTACATCCCCTCTCTCTTTAAATCTTTACACACTTCTCCCACGTACTCCGTCCCAACTGAATCCCTAAATTATTTGGTTTCATAGATTTTAATATTACAATCAATCAGTTTTCTGTGTGGCCAACACACACGATACACTGATGGATACTCACCCACTCCCTCAAACCCCCCCAAAAAACAGCTCAAACCGAAGGTTCATTGTTGAAACAATCAAAATTCAAACTGCGGTAATAAACTTAAGTTTTAAAACATTCCACAATTTTGTGCAATCTGAGGAAAAAGTTGACAGTTGTCCACTGATGAACTTACAGACCATAAAAAAAAATTGAGATCTGCTGAATTGCTATTCAGCTAACAGGCATCAGCCCGACCATAAGAAATGTCAGAGCAATTTTTTCTTACATCTATACCGGCCGACATAGCTTGCCTGGGTGGACAAGGTTCAGATATATACAGGGCACTTATGATTGACCTAGGCAAGCAGGAAATATCCAATCCTGAGTGCTGTCTTTAATGCATCATTCCTCTTTGCATGCACGAAAGAGACAAGGAGTCTGGCGTTGCTGTAACAATGCACAGGGATGGGCCAATTTGCTTGTCATGGTGCTCCTAGCAAAGCTTTCAGCTTATTGCACAGATAACAAGCTCCGATAATCATAAGTACCAATCTGAAGTGCAATTTGGAAAAGGATACAGGGGCACAAAACAACAATGCTTTAGCACTGGCAAACTTCTATTTTTGGAAGAAAAAGTCAAAAATGAGCAAGGAATAAATCATATATTTACATTAGCCACCTTTCCAAGCAAAATACCTATTTGCTTTGAAACCACAGACTTGTATTACAAGATCCCACAGGACTTGTGAACTGTTTTACCCAAATGGTTGTTCTTTATGTGTAAGTCTATACAAAGAGAGAGTAAGCACTGGTCATGAGTGACATCATAGCTCTGGCTACAGCTAGCCTCATACTAGGATGGGTCCTTTTCATCATAGGTGGGATGCCGGGGCGATGGGGTTGTTGGATAATAATCCTACAATCATCCATGCTATAGTGCCATCATCTCAAAACGCTTCTGAGGATTTATTGCAAAGTGTAATATCTCACGAACAGCCATAAAATCAATGACCAATTTTATCTTGGGGATTGTTGGTGAATGTTCCCTTTGCATATAGTGCCATGGAATCTTTAATGTACACCGGAACACACATCTTGGCTTAATGTCTCACCCAAAAATTCAGCTCTTCCCAAGCATTGCACTGCAGTGCCAGCAGAGACTATGAACTCCAAAATTCTGACATGGGGCTTGAAGCAACTACCTTTTGATTCAAAGGTGAGAGGGCTACCAACCTTGCCAAGTGCTGTGGGATCTTGTAGCATGAGTCTGTGCTTTCAAAGCAAAACCCTGTGCTTGTTTGTCCCATGCAGGGCAGATGCAGTGTGCACTATTACATGCTGATCTGCATCCCACATCACACCACACACAGCTTTAAAGGTACCATGACAGAGTTAACAGAAATCCAAACCAGCTCCAGTCGTTGGCTGACCAACACTGCCACCAAATTCACATGTTTGCTCCACAAAAATCACTCTTATATACCTTTTTCACAAAACCAATCTATAAAGACAGTGCAATGCATAAAAGGTTAATAAAACATGCATGCTATCTTGCAAGTTTTTTTTGCTTTGACCTATGTTCAATTACTTCACTGTGTACGATACCCATGGACAGTTATGGACTTTTCTGCTGTTGAGGCATTGATCACTGGACACCACAGTGGACAGTATTTAAATGACCTGTCAGTCCACCCTCACATTCCAGTCAGCGAGTTAATGGACTGATGGACCAGTTCTGTAGCAGATGCTTTGTTAACGCCATGGGGATCCTTCACTCAAGACTGACTAGCAGGGATGATAACACAAACCTCAAACTTTCTTTTGAACCAAAATGGTCACTTCTTCCTCCTGCAAATTTACACAATACTTGATCTTTTTTCTAAAACGCTATGACAAATTAGACAGAACAGTAGGCATCGGCTTGAGAATTGTCACCGGTTAAGATAACAACACTAACTCTAACAGATAGTATTTCTCAATTGACCATGATTTCCTTTTAAAATGGGAAAACTCTTAAATTAATAATTATTCAAACATTTAATTCTAATTTCAAATATAATTTAAATTCACCTACCTTTCTCGGTATTTTTATTTTAAAAACATTCCTAGTTATGCAGTGTACACGATCAAGTGTGAGCTTGCAGACATTTTTAATGAAGAGAGTAATTGCAATATTTTCAAATAACACGACAGACTAAATCTGTGATGTGGTTTAAAAAATATTATTTTTTAAAATAGGTCTAAAGCTAGTCGTTTATGGGTTTTCTAAGTTGTAGGATTTTGTATGGAATTCCAGACTGATTGTGTGGAAACAGGATTTGTTGGTCTGTGCTGTCTCCATTTATGTGATTTGGATTTTATTATAAAAAGATCTCTTTAAAACATATTGCAAATTAGACACATATACATTAAAACACGAGTGATCCGAACTAAGAGAGAGAAAGAGAAGGTCAGAGAGAGAGAGGGGTACTGAAAGAGCGAGAGAGACAAAAATAGGCACTGAAAGAGAGTAGCAGAAAGAGTGCAAGAGAGGCAGAGAGAGAGAGAGAGAACAAGAGAGGCAGAGAGAAAGAACAAGAGAAACAGAGATAATGGTGTGGTACGATAGCGATGGTTTAACTCCTGATGGTACACTCGTTTACTTTAGTCAACTTATATTTTGCATGATATCCAATTATCTGCAAAGTGGATGGTCCAAATTAGTGGGGATGAAATCTACTGGATAATAATTTACACATTCTAAAAATGATTACAATGGGATATCTGTCCAAAAATATAGATTTAGAATGCAAAAGGTAAAATGAACCAACCTGAACTGAACAAATACTGATCATGAATGGATTCTCTCTTCCTCTCCTCATTCTCGGGACTTTCGGTAACAATTACAAAGAGTAAGTAGGTACATAAGGTTAACCACATCTCTCACAGCTCTGTATTCTCAGTGAGACACTTGCTCCTGCCATCAGCAATGGTTTCTGGAAGCGAGCTCTCAGGCTGGTCTTGTTGCAAGCAGTTTGCAAGCCCCTCAGCTCAAATGATGTTGTCAAATGTTTTATTCATTGTCCAGAATTGGGCCGCCAAATAAGCTTATTGTGTGTACATCGGGCCTCATTTCAGAGATAAATCTTTTTCCGCAGCTGAAATGGCAGGGTCAGTTGGTGCTCAGATGCCTGGCAGGCTACAAAAATAAGAAATTGGAGATGCCCCCTCACATGAAATCAAAACAACAAGCATCAATGATGTCCTTCAGCAGGCAGGAATCAATAGCTTCGTCAGTGTAGTCTTTCATTGCACAGTATCGTCCACAAATGATCTGGTAGAACAAGGGGTGCTAAGAGTACGTGATTCTTCTATAACCTGCCGTTTGTGCGAAGAGCAAATCTATAATGTCTGGTTGGTCTGAGTTATAGTTTAAAGCATCTCTGGGAGTAACCGGCATAGTTTGAATTCACACCAAAACACTCCTGGTTTTGCCCCGAGTGTAAACTTGAAGATCTGGATCAGGCTACTATCAACAACTAATGCAAAATTCCTGCACACATCAGCTGCAAATCAAAAGGACAGCACATGCGTGGGGCAAGTAATTTAATACAACAGGGAAGGGGGTAGAGAGAGAGAGAAAGAGAGGCCTCGCCATATAAACCCCAGAAGGATTACATTCAGTTTGGGTCAGCCTGATGCATATTGTACGTGATCATGAGGGGCAAAAATTAAACTTCAGAGATGAACTCTGCCCTTAGTTTCTAAAAATACAAATTTAATTAACTTATTGTAACTAGTTATGCTCACTGCTATTATAAAAGGTCAGAGTGGGGGGAGGGCGGGTGGGGAAAACGCCAATATTAAATAAAATAACTCTATTACTTGAACCGTGAAGCGACTTTAACCTTTCAAAGGATAATCATGACGATTGTGAATCAGTAAAGTAAGGGGACAAGTCACATTTTTTAATTGGTACTCATAAGACTAGAGTCTAAGGGAATTTTTGACTATTATGGAGTGCTAATTAACAGAAAAGCCAAAGGAGAGTTTTTTTGGGCAAGAAATATAGAGCGCTCCTATTGAATTTGATAAGCAATACAGTTGTCATCTGAATTCTCGACTCCTTCAGCTCACAATGTAAATTGGTGCTTAAAACATTTAGATCAAATTTTCCTTAAAGTGTTAATGTGATGGACTTTCACACTGATCTACATTAACTGAGTGACCTGAGCAACGAGTACCTCGTGAAAGATGAAATGCAGTACTGAACGCCTCGATGACTGTAATTCAGCCAGTCTCACCACCAGCAGAAGAGCTTTAACAGCTTTGCAGTTCAAAACATTTCTCAGAAGGATTCTTCACAGGCTAATTAGGCAATAATGAACTCAGGGACATTTGTATTTTTTTCATATAACTATGTCAACGATTTTTTTTATAGTGCAAGACAAAGTGGAATGCTGAAATAATCATTGGTGTGATAAATCACCCGATACACACAAGCCTTTTGAGTTTTTTATTGTCATCAGATCCCACATCCCATTCACTGTAATAAAATGCAATTACGGTTTTAAAATTGCACTTTTTAACTGTCTAAACCTCCGACTACAGAGCTAAATGCTTTTCAAATAGAATTTAAAAGAGTCAGCTAACCACAACAGTGACGGGCAAAGGTTTTGTACAGAAGCAGAAGGAACAACCAAAATGCAAAATATCCCATTATATTTAAGAGTTAATCTACCAGAGTTGACAACCTGATGATCTAAAATTAAACTACAGATAGCACAACCCTTCACAGTGAAGAATTCAACATTTGATCCTCCTCTGTACAACATATTGAACATTTCTATCAATAACTACATCAATATTTTTTACCCTTGTAATAAATCCTTTTGAACAAGGGAGATATTAAAAGCACCTTTCTAAATACTTATGGTCATTATGAACTTCCTACAAAAATAAATTCAACAGCGAAACAAATACAGGCCAGACCAGCTTGGCCCCAGGTTTCCTTTAAGGGGCTACACACTACAGTATTTTGTTAGCTATGCACGTTACAGTACAAAGGCAATTGCTAGAGCAGTGGAATGAGATCAGCCCATTTCTATATTTTGATCAAACTAGTAATACCGAAAGGTGCCATTTCCGCCTCTGTTTAATGAGAGCTTTTGCTTGCACACAGCAGCGCACTCATGGAGGTTAAGAAAAGGCCATTACATAATAGGAGATAGTTTTGTTCTTCCCAATGTAATAGACAATCTTGTTCAGACAGCAACCTTCAAAGTGATCTGTGATGGGAACAGATTTAGTAGCATTAGGAGCAGGAGTATACTGTAAATAACGGATGGAAGTTAAAAGTGAAAACTGACCATGCAACACAACCGCTGGATGCATTGGTTTTAATAGCCTTCCCAGTGTCAGTCTGGTTCAGTTGATAGTACTCTCGCCTCTTAGTCAGAAGTTTATGGGTTCAATCCCTCTCCCCATCAGGAATTTGAACTGCGAGTCTAGGCTGACACTCCACTCCAGTCCTGGGGGAGCACCAGATTGTCAAGAGATGCCTTCCTTCAGATGAGACATTTAAACTGAAGTCTTCATTGTCTGTTAAGGCTGATGTTAAAAATCCCATGACAATATTCAAAAAGTGAAGGGGGTTCCGCCTGATGTCCTCATTAACAATAATAATCCTTCCATTTCATATCATGTCATCGAGACGTATCAAATGTTTCAAAGGATTTTTATCCCTAGATTTTTTTAAAAAAATTCACCTTATGTCTACTTGTAGGACATTAGAGTGTGCAAAATGACTGCACGTTCATCTACAAATAAACAGTCACTAAACTTTACTGAAAAACTCTGTGAAAAACAAACTGTTTGACATGATAAGGTGCTATGTAAAAGTATTATTCCTTTTTCATTCTGAATTGCAATTAACCAATAATTAAATCCATATCCCGGATTATCCAGCACCTTGGGATGTCCTCCCGATGTGAAAATGTAATTTTGTATTGTATAAAATCATGCTAACCTGCCACTTTTTGCAAAAAATTATTAATTTTGCAATCAAAATAGGCACATGCTAATAATATAATGATTGTTATGTAAGCAAAGGTGGCAGCTACTGTACCCCAGCAATGAGACACATGATCAGGTTTTATTTGCTTTTTGTAAACTTGAAAGAGGGAGGAAAATTGATCTGAATGTTGTCAGAGATAAAACTTATATTGCTGCTGCGTCCAGAGAGTCTGAGAAAATAAAATCATCAGTACATGGCCGTCTACATCTCTAGAGCCCGGGACATCACACCTTTCTGTGGTGCTGCTGAAGGCTGTGTTACTATCAGTAGCAGGAGAAAAGCACAAGAAAGGTTTTCAATCCAACAGCACTCATTGTCTATCTCTTAGAGATCAGGTTCTCAGGACTTTACCAACATCAGGAGCACATCACCCTTGACCTAGTATTTGAATGCCACATATAGGAGATATACATGAGGAGATGGGAGAGTGGTGGAGTCTGTGCAACTCACCAACTATTTTAAGCTGTTGGCATTCTCCAATCCCCCACCCCGAGCTTTTGGATGAAAAACGAATGGTTGGACTGAACTTGGGAGGCACTATATAGCACTGGACCAGCTGTTGTTAGACACGTCCATTCCACTTCCAACTGCATGTCTGAGCCTGAATGTGTTGTCTACATCTCCTGACACTTTGTTCTCCAAGATCCAAGATTAATCATTGAAATACAATGCAAATTAAGATAATAATACATGCAAAAGTCATTTGCATTCCATTCCAATGCCCAACATAGGTGTGGTAGAGAATTCATTGTGGAGCTGCAAAGGAGCATTTGTCTTAGGCAACATCTTGCAAAAATGTATAAATTAGTCACTCTCTCTCCTAACTTTATACTGCAAAATATGTTCTAGGATATACCTGGAAGTTCTTCAGTGAAAAACCTATCATTTTTTTATGTGTGTACAAAATCAGTACAGCTCATCTTATCAGCAGAGATAGAAATTAATGCTGTTCATGTCAGAATAAATGTAACACCAGCACTTTCTCATGTATTAAAGGAATACCACCCAACCTTTGAAACCTGGAACTATGTTGCTCCCTGCAGGGACAGTACAACACCTCCAAAAGAGAGGGAAGAGGAATTAATTTAGTTCTCCAGAGTTCTTCCTTATTTTAAATGGTGCCAAAATGACATAGCTGCACAGGTTTATCAATGTCTTGCCCCATTATGGAGACGAAACTGCTTTAGTCCAAAATTCCAGTTGATCTGCAGTTACTACTATTATTATTATTATTACTATTATTAGTATATATTACTGTACATTGGAGACAAGTCTGAAATAGCTCCACTACACCATCTGCTGAATGCACTTTTACCTTTTCAAGCCCCTCGATGTAGCTCCACAGACTTTGCAAAGGCACTGATGTGACTGACAGCATAATTGGGACCGCGAGTTTGCTTTTCAGTAAAAAACAAGCAATTTCAGAACAACGAATTGCAGCACACAAACGGGCAAACGATCCCACACAGGTAGGGGGCTGACCTGCCAAACCGTGCAGCTGCTGCCCATAACAAAACTCCAAAAAGATTTAATATCAATTCATCTTAATTCTTGGACCACTCTATTCATTGTACGTTTGAAACTGCAGTTCAAGACTAAGGCACTTCAGTTACAGCAGAGGCTGTAGAGATGAACAATGCGAACACAAAAGAATAGTCAAGGTCTGAGCAGAAATATTTTAAAACCAGCTTAACTGTGAAATATTTCTACACAAAATGAATAGAGGCCCCGGTTGATTTCATCAATGAAAAATACATCAGGATCAGTTGGTGGGAAGAACTATTTTGAATGGGCAATTTGATTGTAGGGTGATTCTTGCCGAGAACACCGCAAGGAGACCGTGCACTCAGCATATGGGAAAGATAACAGCACTTCACAAAGCTGATTGCAAGATTTTACCTCAGTCAGCCAGTGGACAGTGAAAGGATGAGATGGTTCCTAAATGCTTTTGAAACTGATGAAGTTCATTCTACAAAATGAGAAAGATATCTGCAAAGGCATCAAATTTAGTCTTGTTCTCATTATGTGGCACTTAATCAGCATTCTACAGAATGTACAGTATAGTCTACTCTACAATTTAGCTGTTGCACAAGGATTATTGTTTGGGCAATAACGACCCAAAACGCATGTTTATGTTGAGACTCTGATGGTTGTGTGTGTAAATGCATCAGATGGTGTGATATTTAGCTGTGTAGATGAGTTTAGCTGATCTCCGTTGTGGGGAGGGTGAGGGGGAGTTGCGCAATGATTGGCTTTAGTGCCTCTGGGTTAAACCATAACTTCTAGGAATCCCATTTGTAATTGCTCTCCAGTAACCTGCACATGAAGTGATTAATTTTGGTGCCTTCAATGTTTGAATAGCCTCTCAACATTAACTGTCTAGTTTTACCCCTGAAGAACAATCACTTGAAACTACATCTCAGTACAAATCAATGCCAGGACATTATAGTGTGAATAGTTGGCAGTCTCGCTGAGTTGGCAGCACTCTCACCCAGAAGTCAGAAAGTTGTGGGTTCAAACCCCACGGCAGGACTCTGCACTCAAAGTCTAGGCTGCCATTCCAGTACAAGCTGGGGGGAATTCTCCATTATCAGAGGTGCCACCTTTGGGTGAGATGTTAAAATAAGGTCCCAACTGCCTGTTCATGTGAACATTAAAGATCCCATGGCACTGTTTGAAAAGTGTCCAGGCCAACAATACTCCAGATAAACTTGTCATTCATTCATTCTGTGGGATATTAATATGCACAAACTGGCTGCTGCTTTTGCCTATAAAATACATAGTTACCACACTATACTGTAAATCCTGTGAAGTGCCATGAAGGATAATTATTAATAACACAAGTAAACTGATTGAACTGGAAATATAAATGCAGGTTAAGTTTTTTTTGAAAAAAAAGAGATTTGAGTAATCTTTAGCCGTAACAGATCCTTTAAATAGAGAAGCTCAGATATAAAAAAAACTGGCAGTTTGCAATGTTACAGCCTGACTGAGCATAGAGCATACAACACTGGGAACCAATCACAGGATTGATTGCAATCTGACTGTGATCTGCCGTGGAATGAATATCTTGTACTCTGCAGGGACCATTGTTCTTGGAAAACCAATCGCAACTCATCTAGATTTCCAGTAGTGGCTGCGAGACAGATAAAAGGTAAACCCTGACTGGAATCTAGCTTTTTAATAAACTTTTAGTTTCTACACCATGCTGCATCACGTGTGTTCATAATGGACTAAATGAAGTCTGCCACAAGACACCAAGTCTGGACAAGGTAGCGAGGTACAGTGAAAACTGCCTGTAATGCTCACATTTAGGATTGAGTGCATTCACCTTGCCTTCATAGACTGACCGTCTCCTAAGACAGGTTATCATGGAATGATTCATTTATTGTGGGACTGAAAACAAGTGGTCTCTATGGGCTGGTAGTCTCTTTATGCAGGTTTCACTATACTCTTTCTGTATTTTATTCATTGCTCCGAGTGAACTTGCCTGAAACCATTGGTACTGTAGTTTTAGACTCACAACTGTTACAATATTGATAATGGATAATTCAGATATCCATCTTTAAGTTAAGTATCTTCAGGGGTGATTTGTATCTTGATTAATGTGCTGTACTGACATGTTAAATTTGTTAAGGTTGCATTGCAAGAAGCAGGAACTGGCTGATATTTCTTCTATGTAGCCCAGGGGCACTGAGGCCAATTGTAGTGCTCTGAATTCCATCCTGGCTGGATCTGAGTACAGACAAAGGATCAAACCCGTGAAATTCCTGATTTGTATTACTCAGCCCCATACTGGGTGTTGCCTTTAGCAACTGTGCTTATAATTGTTGTTTTGATAATTATTTGTGTTTCAAGCATACTTTCACTTTTGCAAAACCAACTGCAATTAATCCACGAAAGTGAGCACAGACAAAAAAAACCTCAGCTAAAACAAAAGGAACAGTTTCTGGAATGTGTTATGTAGGAACACTGCAGTTATCAGCGATCAGCGCTGAAGCCAATTCCACTCTCCAGTCTCAGTCCTTCCCACACTGACTATGATCCACATCTCTACCAAGTCTGGACAAGGTATATAGGTTCAAATGTTACACCCATTTGTGGTTTTTGCAGTGCCACTCAAACAAAATTTATAAGAATCATCATTATGTTCTTTAATCTTGCATCAAATTTGTATTCATTTACACATTTGATTTAACAAATCTTGCAAAACTTTCTTATTAACTGGTTGATTTATTGCATTGATGATGCACTTTACTCTGGTGATGTAAACGTTAAAGTTGTCATGTATGCTGTTGTTTCAATATAAGGGGAGTGAAATAGATGTCAATGGTGCATTTCCTTTACAATCACAGGGTATAGTCAGACTGTTTTTTAGATTTTGCTGACAGGAAAAAGAGCCATTGTTATATAATGAAATATATTTTATCAACATTATATTTCTGGCGAATGTTCCTCTATTGCCCAGAGTTCATTGAATGTGCAAAACCGTAGAGACAGTGGTTGAGTGGTAATAGTATCAGTAAATGCTCTGAGGCTACTCTGCCTTCTTGTTGAAAAGCAAGTTTAATAAAGAGAGAGTTATCCACATGACAGTCTTGGTGCTTCTGCATTAAGCAGTGGCTTATCAACCAGCCAAAGTTAGTTGCCCTAACAACGGCAACAGAGTTTACTACATAAGCAACTTATATCCTCTTCATCCTTCGTGTCTCTATCATCAATACTGCAGCATTTTGTCCTTACAGAGCAAAATGAAATGAAAAACATGACATTTAAAAACAATCCAATTTTCTAAATGACGATATTAGGAAGAAACCCAGTTGGTTTGAAAGCCATAGCTTTTGTACTGGGAACAACACCTTCAGAATCATCTTCAGAAGATATGCAGATAAACAGCAAGGGCTACATTTTCTGATTGCTTTTAAAGATATGGGTAATGCATTATAATAGCTGTAGCATTGGTTAATCTCAGGCAGTGAAGTCAAAGTAAGTGGATGCTTGAAATCCACGTTTGAACAGGTCTCTTCATAATAATCCTTGAACTTGACAAAGCACTTTACATTTTGTGGAAGAATGTGAAATCTGTATGTGTCAATAAGTGACGTATGCATACTATGGATGAACTCAATTGCAAAATGTACTGTATCAGCCATAAGGCCACCCTAAATGATCTTGCACTCTATCCGAGAAGCAGCTGAGGTATAACAGACGTACTGATGTGTACCATGCACAGGATGACCATCTGAAGTAACATCAGCGAGTGGAGCTTCCTTTGCACGCACAGCAAACAGGAACACCAACAATAAATTACATTAGTATAGCGCCTTTCACAAGACGCTGGACAGTCATGGGTTTGCACCCGACCTGGGGTTTGGAGTCAAGAAGAGTGGAGGGTAAAGGGTGTGGCAGTGGGAGGGTGACTGAAGGCACGATCAAAGAGGAAGGTCTTGAGATGGGTCTTGAAGGAGGCAAGGGAGGGGGCGAGGAGGAGGTACTCTGGAATGGAGTTGCAGAGGGTGGGGATAGAAAGTGCATCCGTGAACAGTGATGCTGCAAGCGCCCGAGGTGAGGAGACGCTGACAGAAGCCAAGTAAGAGGACCTCCATCTTGTCGAAGTTCAACTGGAGAAAGTTGGCTCTAATCCAGGAATTAATTTCTGACAGACAATCCGTGAGGACACCAGTAATCCTGGAGTTCG
Source organism: Callorhinchus milii (assembly GCF_018977255.1). Classification (NCBI taxonomy): domain Eukaryota; kingdom Metazoa; phylum Chordata; class Chondrichthyes; order Chimaeriformes; family Callorhinchidae; genus Callorhinchus; species Callorhinchus milii. Next base: position 16,113,104 of record NW_024704746.1, on the reverse strand, counting down.
GAAGTGAAGGCAGACATAGAGTTGGGAATCATCCGCAGACATGAGGACAACATCCCCATGTCTGCGGATGATATCACTGAGCGGGAGCATGTAAATATTAAAGAGGAGAGGACCAGGGACAGAGCTCTGTGATATGTCCATAACACACGACACACAGGAAGTGGCAAACTGACATGTAAACTGCATACTTCTGTCACACTATGAGTTGATAGGTCAGACAGTGAAACACCCAGGGTTGCAAGTTGATCCAGAAAGCATTGCTCTACCCACAAAATATCGTCATATACATGGGGAGGGGGAAGTTGAGAGATAATATGTATATCAGACTCTCTTGCAGCCTGAATCTCAAACACATTTTTAATTAAAATAAAAAAAGGCAAAATATTTGTCAAATCAGAATTTGATTTCAAAGGTACCGGCTATGTATTACAATGCTATTGTATTCTGTCCCAAAAAACTATATGCAGAATCTATATCGGAAAAATCTTAAACACATTAAAAAGGAAAAATATAATTAAATGAACAAATGCCCAGTGCTTCAAGAGACTGGTTTCTAATAAATGCCATGTAAAAAGAAACATGAACCTAGGACTCTATGGTTAGTTGGGAGAATAGAGGTCTTCAGGGTGAAATTAGTCTATTAGTTATTTTGTGTCATACATTACCATACTGAAAATACAATAGAAAGTCTTAGCAGATTAATTCCAGAGGAGGCACTCTTAGGTCAAAGCAAACACATGAATGCACCTGATTTTAGAGCAGCAAGATTTTGCAGTTTGTTTAAATTACAAGTCATCAGCGAGCAACAAACGTTTGCAAACGTACATCCTATGTCCAGCTGCTTTCTATAGAAGAAAGGACAGGGTCTGCGAAGTGAGATTTTCAGTTCTAAAGCATCAGAAAAGCCACACAAAATAGAATCTAACATTTATATCTACAAAAAAATGACCTGAACGTTGCTGTTCAATGAGCTGCTTTATTTTCTTGAAGAACTTTGAAGCCTATTGCATGAGCTGAAACATTCATCATCGACAGCCTTTCTGCTTCTGAGTGTGTGTTTGATCTATAGTCCATTTTACTGTTGCACTCTTTTTTTTCTGAAAATCAATACTTTTTTCATTTACACAGCCAAACGAAAAGATTCCTAAGAAGATATTTGTGTGTACACAAAAATGAGATACAGATATCTTGTGAGGGACACTAAATCAAAAGTTTAAAAAAACACACTCAGATGTTCCTGCGGGCAGAATGACCCTTTCAGAACAAGTGGATCAGATAAAATCAGCGACATCCTCAAATTACTTTTTTTTAATATAAAAACTTCTGTGAAATGTAAAGCGTGTTAAATTGAATTAAAGTTTGGTTGCAAGTCGATGTATCCTGCATTGCTGGTAAAATAGGTTAGAATTTACCTACCCCAAGAGGAAGGTGATACTATTTGTTCAGAGTTATGATTGTGGAACATGGGTTTTGTTGAACGGACTTTGAACTGCATTGTGAAGTCTGGTCTTAGCTATGGAATGTGTTTTAAAACTCCTTCATAAACACAGCACCTTGGGGAAGAGATGTTCTCTTCCCTCTCCCACCCCCACCTTTTAGTATTTTCTTAGCCTTCCCACATCATTTTTATGGGTCAAGCATGTCAAGCCACATCAGTACAAAATTTGCAAGTACTGTACATTACAAGTACTGCGCTCCAACATCATTTGAGGAACAAACGTTCAAAGTGAGTGCTGTGACTGAGGGCTGCAACAATGGAGAAGCATGAAGTGTGACCAAGTTTCAAACATTAACACATTTTGATACTTGGTCGTAAAAATTCCCATTGGAATTTTACACATTACTTCTAGAGTTATCTGCAGCAATACGGAGTTATTCCACTGTCAAGACACCAGTTTCATCTCCAGTCATTAATTATACTTTGTTTTGACAAGAGTTGCACTGAAACTCGCAAGCTTCATAAAAAAAGCTGTATTCAGTCATAAGCCATGAATGAATATGAATAATAACTGACCTTTCCTCAATAAATTTAATAACTTAAACTGTTGCATTCCATTACCTAGGTTTCCAATATTCCTCTTATCTAGCATGAGGCATTCAGACATTTTATTGTCTCAATGTTGGTCCTTTTTGTTCTGAGTAAATAAGTACTCCGCACCCTGTATGGCATTTTTACAAAGACAGAGCGGATAACTCTGAGAAGAATTGTACAGCTGCCACATTACTCAGCCACAAGAGCAAATCAAGCGTTTTGTAGTTTTACTTCATTTTCTTTCTTCCTTTCTTCTTCCTGATGTTCTGACGTTCTGTATAAGTAAATGGTACCAATCTTGTTTAAATAGTCTCTGTTCCTTGACAAACTGATTAACGGTTTGAAATGTTTGTGCTGCATGTTATCAATCTGCTACAAGCAGAATATGTCGGACAGCCTTACCTCCTCCAGGTTAATGACCTCAAATTGTCTGACTGCACAGACAGCACACCAACAACAGACGACAGTGGTTAACTATGAAAGCAAGCGAATTGCTCCAAAAATAATTCTTCATTCAACATTGCTAAGCAAATCTGTTTTGGATTACAACCCATCATGAGTTACTTCTGTTCCTAATTTTGCGCTTTCATTCAGATCAACTGTAGACAGGTCCGCTTACACAACTTTCCTGTCTCTATACGTTATACTAGATTAGACACATTCATTCTCCACAAATACCAGCTCCAGTAATCAACCCAAGATTAAGAAAATCCCCGCAGTCTTTCAGAAATATATCTCATTTAAAGATTGAGGGTTTACTTTAAAGCATACCACTGCAACCACATCAACAGCAGCTCAATTGGATTAGCAATTAATAACAAAAAAGAGCTCACCATCTCCCCAACATGAGACGTCAAGCACAGCCTCAAACAATAGCTCGTGTGTTCCAATTTTCTCTTGTGGATCTTACAGAACAGAGCCCGCACTGGGACTACAGCAACGTTTTTTCCGTAGAATATCTGACGCAAATTAAAACTACTACAAGGACTGCAGCATGTGATGTGAGATTGCCTCATAAGACGAATGTTTCAAGCTGNTTTTTTTCAACACTGTTAGGTGACTTATTTATTCAGATTTGGCTCAGGTCCAGTAAGTCGAATTTAACTTGACTATTAATACGAAAGACTTAACAGATTGTATTAAATGTGATTTTAAGGTCTAGAAAAACTAATTTTAAGGGTATAAAATGTACACAAGTGGTCTGAAATTTCACCTATTTTTAGCCTGGAAATTATTTTGTCTTAAAATTTATGACTATGCGGATTAGTCGGGAATTCTTAAATTCAGTCGTAATTTGGAAGACGATTCTTTTAAGAACCGTGGATGACTGGCTTCCAAATTAAAACTGGATTAAGAATTTTCTACAATTCTGAGCGATCTTAAATTTGAAGGCAAAGAGGACTTACCATCTAAAAACTAGGGTGTCATTTCAGCACTTTTAAGACATCACGCAGATATGATAAGGCACAATATAGAATGCAGGGATTATTATTAAAAGTACACGTCTGCATTCGGGGTAGTTTATGTGTCGAAAGTAACATGATTAATGAATAGAGAGATAAAAAGATCAAACTCTGAATGCTGGAAATCTGAAATAGAAACTGAAAATGCTGGAAATGCCAGAATGTCCCATATTATCTAAATAGACGGATTGAAGTTTTTGGTGCCACTGCTCAGACCCCCAAAAATTAAAAGCATAAAACCTAAATCCAGTCATACAGGATTCAAATTAGAAGTATAATTTCTGCTTTTGTGCATTTGTTGGCTATCACCACTAATATTTATAATATTGCCCGAGGTATGAATCTGCGGAAAGAAAATGCAGTGTACCATCTAGATATAACGCAATACCTCAGCTTTTCATTATACGATTCTGAGATAGATCACAATCTTTGACGTCTGCTGTCTATTAATCCCTCATTAATAAGGAAATTATACAAAGTACCTGCTATAAAACATGCACCTAACTGGAACATCCTTTCAGCATGACTTCTGGAGGTGGTCTCCTGTGTCATCCAAAATGCAATCTTTGAACTGCACAACAGGCATATTTAAACAGCAGAGAGTTAAAATGCAACCACATGTGAATAAAAATTGTTTTTGATGTAAATGATAACTGGCTCATTGCATTAAGAAAGAGTAGCAAGATAGCACAAAATACAACATCTCCAATGCAGCATGCCCTGCCGTTGCAGGACTGCTGTGAATAAATGACACAGTACTCTTGTCTGTTTAAAACAGCTCCGCTTATCTGCTCTCTCTGTTCAGTTTAGGCCAAGACAGGTTTTTGTTGAAAAAATTCTGAAATAAACTGTAATAAAATCATTTTTTTATTTACCAATTCTGTCTCCTCCAACATTCTCCCCTCCTGCTGCTCTGAAGGCCTTTTGACTTCCTTATCTTTCTTCTGAGGTGCAAGAACTGGTTACCCTGTGGGAACTCCCCTATGCAGCTATTATTCAAGTGCGAGTCATGACAGTGAGTGTTCACAGGCTATTTGACCGCATCACCACAGCCAAGCCTTTCCTTACCTGACATCCAACCATGTGCTCTTTCTAGAAGTTAGGAGCGGGAACCCTGACTGATTTTCCCCTCCCGAACCCAAGACACAGTGGCCACTGAAACACTCCCCAGCTCAGAAAACTATACACAGATAAGGATGCAAACTGCAACCTATTGTTACACCAGACATTCCTTTTCCCAGTAAACTTTCAGAGGCATTTACATTAGCATATTGATATGACAAAACTCAAAGAGAGACAAGTGATTGACACTAAAATACGCCCCAGTTATTTCTCTCCATCTCCACCCCCGATATTTCATTGAGGCCACATTCATTCGGCTGAACTGTTGAACTGTCATTTTAGGACTGGGTTAGGTACTTGTGAACTGCCCCAAAAAGGCAGTAACCAAATGCGTAACACGAACGGAATTCACGGCACAATAGAATCTACGAGTTCTCTAAAAGTCAACACTCCAATTAACAAGCTGCATTAGCTTAAACACCAGTGCAAATCTGAGGCCGCTACAATAGTGGTAAAGTTTAATGGTGCATAGCTGTGAAACACTGATATATTCTCAGAAAAAGTATTGATTTGCTTAGAATTTATGAAACCTAGTAGTGAATCGTATTATTATGGCCCCTCTTTGGCTGCAGGAACAATGTAAAATAGATTTTCAAATGACGTGTAATAACCAGAAGTAAAAAAATAGGAATTGATGAATGATCTGAAGTGTGAAATAGCAGACGTGGCAGGTAAGGTTTTATAATTCAAAGGAAGCAGATGTATTGTGCTATTTTACTAAAAGAAAACACCCAAATGAATTCAAATACAAACATAGATCAGTTGCTGTCCCATAAAGCACTGAGCTCTCGGCCAGATTTAATTAGATACATTCTTGAAACAGCAACGTTTGGACCTACGGACCATTGTTTATATGACTATCAGCTCTAGATGATGAGCAATACAGAACGGGTGTGTTGCCCACATACTGGTAAGCAGCATGAGTCATCCAAAGGTTCCCTGCAACCAGCTGTCTTGCAAAGAATCAAGAGAAGAGAAAGTTTGGAGTAAAGGCTGATAACCACAGTGGGCTGCTTTACTCTCCAGTGGACCCTGAAGTACTTTTCAAGGTCTCAGTCAAAAATCAAACTGAAGAGTCTCAACTGGTATCCTCATTTACATTCTATTTGCGTACTCCGACAACCCAAGATCTGGCGAGTGGTCAATCTTCCCATAAATGTTAACCCAAGCAAACTACAGAAGACTTTGAAGAAAATGGGTTGCATTCAACAGCTCTCTGTGCTGAGATCACTATGGTTACTATGGTGATGCAAATGTAGCATTGCAAAGTATCAGATCAAATGGACCAAAGGGCTATCTTCACCCGAACGTCTCCACATCACACACAGCCTCGCTCATCAGCAGGACTTGGAAGGGCAGACTCGTCACTGGGGGAAGGGATTCTTCCCACTCAGCTCCTGTTAACCCTGCAAATCAAAGCTCTAATGCACATGGTGGTGCTAGCTGGACAAGCAGCAGAAAGCTCGCCAGACAGTGCATTCAATTGCAAGCAATGCAGTTTTAGCTGGTTAAATTACAGCAATATCCCAAGGCATATACTGGGGTTTCAAGCCTTGGTCTTACTGACCTGTGCCTAAAACTTTCTGGGATGAGATAAGCAGGGTGAGTCCCTCGGAGAGAGAACAAGCATTCCATTCCAAACAAGAGAATTTCCATGTGTAGGTGGCATACATGGAACTCTCAGACTGGTATGCATGCTCTTAAGTAGGGTGATGGTTTCCCGCGTGTGTCAAGACACAGTGGCTGCCAAAAAAATTCAATTACTGCCAGCAACTTTGATACTCCCACTGGTGGCTTTGGTTGGTAACAAGGAAATGCTGGCTTGGAAGCAAGATCCTCTCAACGTGGCAAGGAAATAATTTGCTCACGTGTTTCCACGGTCGAGATGGACTTTTACCTGAATTTGCCCTTGCATGCAAACGCAATTTACGATGGATTTTTGGACCCATGGTGCAGCCATGTACACAAGAGATGTGAAAGGGTATTTTGATTTGCCTGAAAAAAAATGAAGTTTACTCCTCGATACTTGTCCTGCCCTTGACACGGCTGTGTCTGCACTGTAGACCAATGAGATATTTCACCGATTCAAATCAAGGTGCACTTGTTCCGCCTCAGTTGAAAAATCAGGCATTTTGACAAGAGCATAGCCCGCTGACGGCAACATTCAAGCATATTACATACATCTGCAAACTTTCAACTCAGAAAGTGGTACAGCAGTTACCTGTCTGGGGACTCTTTACATTTGTGCCCGTGTAGAGCTGCTGATGTAGAGGCATGCACTATCATTTCAATTATGTAAAATAGGCCCATAAATAGCACTTGCCGTGTACAAGCCTGAACCATATATTAAGCACAGGTTCATACCAGAATCCTCCGTGCATGATTTTGTTCCCATTTATTGACCCTGTGCGCGCACCGCAGAAGATGTACATGGCTATTCAGTGAACAAAAATATACAGTCAAAATCCACTCAAAAGCCAGTCAGGGAGATGTAAAAAAATATTTAATATGTAAATGTTTAAGTCCCGATTTCTACCCATTCATTTCAATGTCACTTTCGTCCAATTTAATGCAAATTTCCTCTTGCAGATTTTATATGTATTCACAGACAAGTGAAAAAAATCAGCATCTTCGCTGGTGTGGTGGGATTTGTAGGAAAAGTCACAGGTATTTGTGACAGTTCTAAATCACACATTAAAACGTAATTGTCCCCGACATTTAAAGACCACACATGCCATGAACATCTATGGCTACTAGATTTTCTGCAAATAAGCTATTATTTGTATTATAGCTTTATTTGCATTGTTTTAATAATAAGGTACCATGTCACACCTCTAAAGGCTCCGAGTCACAATTAGCGGCTAAATCTTCAGCTACTACAACCATAACCTCTGGAACACCCCCCATTTACCTCTGTCTTGTCCCCACTCTATCTGTTTTTAATCTTGCCTAAAAACAGATCTCTCAGAACTGTACCTACACTCACTTTCCCCTCAACCCCCTTCTCACTTGCTCAGCGTCCGATCCTGTCATTGTGAAGCACTCCGAGACGTTACTGGAAGTGACCTTACTAGGTGAAGAGTGCACAATAAATCCAAGTTGTTGTATTTATCACCTCATTGTCAATAGGAGATAGGTACAGGAGACCTCAACTCCCTGCCTCCGCAGCAAGTATCACCCAGAGTACTTTTTGACCATTTCATGTCTCCGTGCATGACATAGCTTTATGGAATCTGCTCCGTTTACATTGCAGGACAGATTTCAGAACAACAGATTTGTTTGACAGTCATGGTTTATGACTTTCTCCAAAGGTAGGGAACACACAGCCCGTGTCGGTGGTCTGTAAAGGTGGCCTGAGTGCACAATTCACCAAATGAAAGCGGCAGTAGGATTTCCACTTCCATTTGCTAGCCCATGATTCCTGCTAGAAAACGTGCGTGTGTGGCTCGTGATTGTATGTAAGAGTGTTTATTTGATTCACGTGTATGTGTGTGTTTTTTGCATGTCTGCACATGCGATGTGCTTTGTGCGTGTGTCGACACAGATGCCCTCCACAGTTGAATAGTCTGCTCCTTTTATTGCAGTGAGTCGATGTGCGGTGAATAGACAAAAGCCAGACTATTAGAAAATTGTGATTCCTCTGCTGTATGCTAATAATAACATCTTTTCCAAGGTAGAACATGCAACTGCTTTGTCTCCAAAAAATGAACCATTCCCAGTAGGGGGTAATATCAGTGAAGCATGCCATTATATTTTGCATAGCCTTAGAATGAAGGTCATGCTTTTTCTACGTACTTCCAACAACAAGGGCTGCCTAATTAACCCTCAACAGTTAAGAATGACTTATTGCTGATTATCATACATTCTGTACCAGGTAAAGACAGCTACCTGGGGAAATGATGAGACTGATTAAGTAAATTCCAGTGAAATTGTCCTATCAAGCATTATTCAGGTCCCAAGTGTTAATTTATCCTGCAGGGGGAGATATAAGTAATTACGCATAAGAACCTGCAGCTCTACTAAGTTGCTACAAATAATGCACTGATGACAGGGACATAAGTGGTACAAAACGGGTAGCTATATTATCAATCCAGATGAGGGGCATTCAGTGGGGATGTGAATCCGAACACGCCCTTGTTTTCATTGTCCTAAGATTGCACATCGGTTTCATAACAATCACCGCAGCATTCAGAATACTCCAAGTGAAATCAAATCTTCAATATACTTGTGACAGTTTTATGAGAAATAGAGCAAAGTGGAAGCTGCTAACAGAACAGCGCTGAACTAATACACCAAAGCAGATCATTCAAAGGGAATTATACAGAGGATGCTGAAATAAAACAGGGACAAAGCATAAATGAAAACAAAATTTAGAAACAGAGAGATTTGCCCAGGTGTCAAACCATTGCCAGGGGATTATTAAACAAACCCCGACTAGTATAAGGGCATCTACTACAAAATGGGGAATAAATTGGAAACAGATTAAAATACTGGATTGAGCCATCAACTCACTGCTTGCAGATAAATGCTTGCAAATAAACGGAAAGGGGAATTGTTCCATTCCCGGCACTAAGATCTCTCACTTTCCTTCTCCCACAAAATAAGCAATTAAATATTGAACAAAGCCAAAAGTGAAGTCAGGAAGAGAGCAGAATTATCTTTTTGCAGCATTTATAACACCTTCAACTCTTCACTCACAGTCCCCACTGGTCCACTTCACAGCACACCAGCCGCAGTTACTCACCTGATCTAAGGCACATCGCAATGGATGCAATTTCTCTTCAGCTCCATGCAAAACAACCTCCTGAACCAATGCTGTTGCCATACACATCCAACATCGCCGTTTTATATTCGGATGTGTTTGTTTTATAATTTTGACGCAATGTCACTTTCAGATCATCCCATAATTATGTTTTCATGTGTGAAAGCGTGCTCCCGTTGATCCCTTGTGATTCCATAGAACCCAATTGGACTTCTGCAGATTCCGCAGTTGTCTGAGATAGCAGTCCCATTTACATTCATAGGATACCTGTTCAAAACGTGATCTCCAGCCAAGAATTGATGAGGCAGCAGAACACGATCATTGGGGTTTACACTACACGTCTTTGCACAAGTCTTCTAAAATATTGATCTAACAGTAGTATAGAGCTCAGAGAGCAGACAAGCCTTTTCATCACAAAGGATGACATCGGTCCTCAGGTACCAAGTTCAAAAAACACAGGATTTTAAAAAATAACCAAGGAAATAAGAAATTTGGAAATAAGAATGGCTCCTCCATTTGGGCTGTGTGGTAGAGCAAATGTTGTTCTAACAAGCACTGGGACAGACAACGCGACCACAAGACTGAATCTTCCTCTCCGCTGTTCTCAGTCACATGAGTTAAAAGGTATCAAGCAGAGCCCAGGTATCTCTGCATGCAGAGGAAGTAAAGGTCTAATGGATTCCCCATACAGCATCTTGCACATCAGGAGAGGCATCAGCAATGAGATAGGAGCAAGATGCCAACACTAGCCCCTGGATATGTGTGCCCTTGTAAACACATCCCAAAAAACATCTTCTATTGCAGTGTATTCCCATCCCATGACTCCAGGAAATAGAAATTTCCATAAGTCCCTGCAGCTAGTACTGCAAATAGCCATTTTTTTTTATTATTATTCAAATTTGCTCAAATAAAAGTAACAGTTTTGAAAAAAGTTTTCTTCAATTCTCAAAAAGAAAAACTAGGAAAACTAGCTTAAAAATTGAGAAAATCTCCACAAAATTCTGGATGAACTTGAAATTTAAAAATATAGAGACGTATCCGAACAAGGAATCAACACCTTCAGCAAACTAGAGAATGGAAGAAAAATGATGAAGATGATGAAATGTTCCTTCATCAGAATAATGCTGACCCAGATCTAAGACTTGTAGCAGCCTATTTGGGTAGATACGTATATCAACACACAACCAGCAATTATATATTCCAGCATAATCCTTTATATCCAAGATTGACCAAATATCTCTACACCTCTACAGTTTGAGTTAAATTGAATTGTAACATTAAGCATCAAGTTTCAACACATTTGCCTTGCCACAGAACTGTAAAACACTGTCAGTCACAAAGTTAAAAAAAAATCAAAACCAACCTCATTTTCTACTGAAAAGATGAAATCCCATTAGTAAAATATGTATGGTATCTGACACCAGCAGTTTGGCTCTGTTGTGCAAGGTGTCTGCAAAAGGTGTCATCCGCATCTGCCAATCCCTCATGGAATTATTGACATGATTACACTGCTTTTTCCATTCTGCACGGATATTCATAGTGTACATACCAGCAGTGACAATCCCTCCCCAAACTCATTTGAAAATTCATGACATAAAAGGTCAGGCCTCATAACACACAAACTGAATCTCTTAAAACAATCTGGTTACATACATTCAAGATCAAGCATATTTTCACAGGCAAGTGACCTTTTCCAGACCACACAGCTCTAAGGTATCCTTGTGTATAATTAAATAACAGCTAACTGACAATCTTTCACTTTTTGCCTGGCTATCGCAGCAAACTGCAAAATCCAAGACACATTTGATCTTTTGTTTTCTCAATCGGTTTTGGTTAAAAGTAACATAGGATGAAGAAAGAAACATAATACAATGCAAATATGGAGAATGAAAGCTATTTTAAGGTAATAGTAAAGCAGAGCTCAGCACAGTAAGTATTAATAATAATAATCGTTGCATTTGATATAGCGCCTTATCACAACTTCGAGACGTCTCAAAGAGCTTCACAGAATACACTGTCCTGTAAAGTGAATTGACTGTATATTTTGTGGGCAAAACGGAGCAGCCAATTGCTTATTGAAACTGGAACTGTGGCCATTTCGACCAAAGACCCCAGGTCTACATTCCACCGTGTGCTGAGTTAGTAAACCTTATTTTGGGTCCCAAAATTGGATTCAGTGCCCCAAAGCCCTAGACGAGGGAGAAATAAACATTCAGGATTCTGCTCCCGGTCAATAACCAGTGATTTCTGCTGGAAATTGCAGAAGTTGAGTGAGGACAGGATAGGCTCAATTGAAATTATACCCCTTTTAACTGTCTCACTCGCACAGAAAAATGAGCATGTGGGAGAAGCACCTAAGGTGAGTTGGCAATCACAAAACTGTGTGCCAGACAGCCTTTAGGGGAAAAAAATAGTGTTTGTTGTGGGAGAACAGAGTTAGGGAAGGGGGAAAGAGAGAGAGCGAGCGAGCGAGAGAGAGAGAGAGAGAGAGAGAGGGAGCGAAGGAGCAAGCTTTAAACTTATCTCTTTAGTTTAAAATATCTTAGCTGAACCTAAACTAAAGTAAGGACCTCCGTTGAAACCTCAGACAAATCGCGAGTGAAACGTTTCCTTTTACAATCGTTTCTGCAACAATGCATTTTAGGCATCAAAAATTGGCATAAAGTGTACAATTCTTGATTTACTCAAGCTTTCATTCTAACAACAACTTGCTGGTATATAGCACCCTTCATGCAGGGTAGAATCCTGGAGCATTTGGCAGAGTCTCACACCGAGCCAGAGGGAGAGGGAAGGGGGAGGTGACCATACGGACAATCAAAAAGGTCTTTAGGTGGGATTGGAAAGAGGGGAGGAATTGAGGGAGAGAGTTCCAGAGTTTCGGGGCATAGTGGCTGAAGGTATGGCCACCGATGGTATAGCAGAGGGGACATGGGACAAAGAGCCAGAGCCAGCCGAAGGGAGGCAGTGGGTGGTGGAGCCAGGAGGTAAGCAGATTGGATAGGTAGGGAGGTACGAGGGCATGAATGGATTTGAAAACAAGTGAGAGGATCTTGAAATCGATCCGCTTGGTAACTGGAAGCCAGTGGAGTTTTATACGGGGGAGAATCCAGGCTGTGGAGTTTTGAGTTAATTAAATTTTGTGTATGGTGGTGCTGGGAAGAATAGCGAAGAGGGCATTGGAATAGTACAGCCGGGAAATGACAAAGGTGTGGCTGATTGTGAGGTATGGATGAAGGCGGGCAATGTGACGGAGGTGGAAAAAAGCTTTCCTGGTCAGGGAACGGATGTGGAAAATGTATTTACAAAAATAATAAAAAAAGAAGCACTGCATTATAAAGATCAGCGTGACAGCTGAATCCTCAAATCTCTGTATTAGTACATCAAACTATAAAATGATAATCATGTTGAAAATAAAATTGTCCAGGCTTGGTTTAAAATCTTATTTCATGAAGTATGGAGTTAGAAAGAATTAACTTATGAAACACAATAAACATTCCAGAAAAAAGGTTGCAGATTTTGTATCAATTGCGACAGAACTCTTTAATAAGGGTAAAGGGCACAATAATAAAGCAGTATCTGATATGGCGCAGTGGGGAAATGAAAAGTGTGGCAATGTTCCAAGTTCAAATAACACTGGGAAATGACTGTTGTTTTCCATGAGCATTGAATGTAGGTTTAGACATCTGTTTACCTTTAAAACACTGCCTGGGAAAGAAACAGGCTTCAAATTCACCAAACTTCAAAGAATGTGGACAATACTTGGCACATAAACATCTTTAGCAAAGGTAACAGACTAATGCCCACACGGTATGACACCATCTCAGGCATTCCCCAACCCCCAGAAAAAAAAGCTTGAAATAGCTTTCTAGCGAAGGTCACATAACTTACGTTTGCAGATACCAAAACGCACATTTTCAACATGCTGTCAATGCCGTTCTGCACGGCCAGATAGCCGAGCTCAAAATTAATTCTGTTTATAGTTTCGAAAGGCCAAAGTGATTGAGCAGGGGTGAATTGTAAAATTACATGTAAAAAGATGTGAGCAAAGATAGCAGCCGAGTACATGAAAACAGAGATGTCTGAAGGAAATTAACTCTGAATTCTCACTGACTGAACTCCCACGTAAAGTATGGCCATTTTGAAAAGGTTGTGGTTGTGGAAAGTGCCTGGCATGCCTGCAACAGCAACATGTCATAAGTCATCTTCTCCGGGAAAAGAGAGAAAATCGGAGGAAGGGTTTTACCTTGTGGATATCTCTAGTGTGTTCTTATACAAACAGGAACACCACCAGTAAAGACCAATAGTTCAACATGGTTTTGCATTGTTGAAATCAGCGAAGGTAACTCCATCAGGATACACTCACAATTTCCATTTACAACGGATGAAATACAATGGCGGTTGCCGTGTTATAGTAACATATCAACACACAGACTTACTCGCATAAAAGCAAGAGAGAACGCAGAGGGAAAGAAAAGGAACAATAGTCCAAATAGAACTAAAGCATTTCCATGTTTTTGTCATGCAATTAAAATAACGCATGGTTTTTATAGTGCTAGGTCAATATTACAACAATTAAATAATACTTCTGACACGTAATAGAATAGCCACTGCAATGATAGTGTTGGTTTCAACAACACAGTATGCATGCTGATGAGCTTATAACCAAACCAGTTGGGCCCAGGAAGATTTAAACTTCCCTAGACCTGCTTGCACCCTATTATTCCCTTTATTTCAAGTGGTTGAGTCCTACGTCACCCAACCAAAAAAAACAGTTGAGCCATTCCCAAGTCGTCATTACATCCCAGACCCATCCCAGGCTCATCGCTACCTCGAGAAGCATCTTTTCCTGCCTGTGAACAAAATATTATAACAAGCACCTACCCACCACTCATTGCATGCCATAGCATGCTGTTAGCCCTAATTGATGATTCCTCTCCTTAATCCCAGTTTGAACACCCTTGGCTTCTTTTTCTTACATTAGAACACATTCCTTTGCCTTTTCTTCCTTGCCACATGCAGTATTGGATAGAAACTCGGCAGGTGAAGTCCTTTGATCCTAGTTGGGGGATTTGTTGCAGGCAAACTCACACTGTACAGTGACTGCAGCTTCTCCACTTTCACACGTGTCCTCTTCCCTCAGATTCTTTCAATAATTCTTTGTTAAAAATAAATCATTCCAGTTGCGCTACAGGAAATGTTCTCTGAAGTAGGGTTGGGTTTTGCAAACTGTGCTGTCAGTTTCAGGTCAGCTTCAAACCTGAAGCAATGGACAACACTATATCTATTTTGGGTGAGACATGTGCATCTGTACCATTTTGAATTTGTATAGAGTGCAGTGATTGTACGTGGGCTTGAATTAATGCTCTCAAGATGTCTATCTCGGGGCAGCTTGCAAACATCTTAGTGCTGCTCCTCAGTAGACCAGCAGGAGGAGCACTTAAACTATGTGGGAGGGAGCCAATGGCCAATAATACCCCAGTGACATAATTTGGCCCATGCTTGTGAAAGCAAATCCCCATTGCATGGATAACACTTGGGACCTGCCTTTGTGTCTGTCTGTGTGTGTGTGTTTCTGTGCTGGAGCTGTCATCACAAGTCCATTTTAACTAATGGGCAACTTTAAAAAAAAGCCACCAACATTTGGTCGTATCCTTGTGTGTATTCAGGGCGGGTGGGAGAGATGGTGAGGAAACCAAACTTCGTTATCAGCCCTCATGAGGCTTGGAAAACTACCACGTTAAACCGAGCTGTAGCATAAAAGAAACATATTTCTATTTTCAATATAAAATTTAAATTTACATTTGCACTGCAGTTAGTTATAAATATAAATGACGTTATTGTTACTTCCCAGCACATAAAGACAATGTCAGTGAACTTAGCGATGGATCAGAATAGTGCATTGCTTCCCTTTCAATGAACTCGGGTGTATGCAGCAGAATAACCTTCTGTGTAAAGACATTTGAAAAGGAGCTAGACTGGTTGGCGTGATTTCATTCTTCACACCTTTACATCAGCCTCGGTCTGGTCAGGGGAGAACACTCCAGCACAGATCTTTCTTCTATAGTAAACAGCCAACAAATTACAGTCTGCCACATTAAATCTGCCTCAGCCTCAGAGAGTGGTGAGGTTTCCAGAAATTCCAGGATTTCTGTGAAAAATTGGCAAGTCTGGAAATAATCAGAATAACGTGGTAATGTTTACTGCAATCATTAGGTTAATAATGTAACTACAGTATTAGTGTCATAGTTTGCATAGAATTCTTGGCTATCACATATTCTGTGGCTTTTTTTTAACTACATACAAGGTGCTCGTTTCTAAAACATGCACATATAAGTCAGGGACATTGCCAATGTCATGATGCTAACTTGTCTCTTGTAGATACAGTTAGCAGGGCTGATTCTGCTGTTTTCTCCCAAGTATTTCAGCTCTTTGCTGTCAGGGAGTGAGTGTGATGGGAGTCAAATTGTGGCAACAACTGGTCAACACACAAAAAGACATTACAACTCATTTAATGAAATCTTTTTGAATGATGAAACAACACTGTTATTTTAGTCCAAATATTCTGTTGGTGTGGTACAATGAATGTTGAATTTATATTGGCACTAACTATGAAAATACATTTATGATGTAAACCACAGGCACTTGTTGAGGAAGGAGTTTTCCACAGACACACTTATTGCCACACTTCTCAAACACTCCTTCAGAGAACCTTCCTTCTTGGCAAATACTCAGGAATTTATACTTTATTTCCCTGGGCAAACACACAAGAGAAATTGAATACATCATCTGCCTCTTATGTGACATGTTGCAGAGGCAGACACCTCGTAAGGAAAAGTAGCTGGATTTCCTGGTGCTTGCTTACCTGAATCTCAGTCTCCAGAATGAAAAGATGTTGGGCTGGAGAAAGTGTTGTGATGACACGGGTTACATTAAACCTGTAGAAAAGCACTTTAAGACCTTATTTTCTAGAACAGTGCAACTGAAATAACGGTAACAGAACCAGGAAAGAGGCTGGGAACAAAGTCACCTGTTATTTCAGTAGTTGCAATCACAAAAATATTATTTTAAAGGTTTCATTCGTTAATGGAAAGTATAACATTTTTGTACCAGATACAGTCCATGAGTGTGATTCCACTTCTGATGGCACATGAGTAAAGTCAATGGTGTATTCCAACCCAATTTATATAATTTAACACCAACATTTAATCAAAAAATAAAAATGGATTTCCAAACCAGTTCTGGGATAATTGTATCCCTTTAAACCCTGCTGGTGTTCGCTGAATCATTCTAAACCATTGCATGGTTCCATACAATCATTGTCAGTTTCATCAGGCTGAGGAACCAGAAATGTCTAAGTAAAAACAATCTGTCCATTATCATCACCATGATGGCAAATAACCACAAGTGGTTTGCTGCAGCCTTCTCATAAATTTTCCTTAATTGATCATACGAGACAATTCAGTACATTAGAAACAGCGTTGACATCCTCAGCATCAAAACAATTTCATTATCTCACACATCACTTGCGCTGGGGTACACTTTACAAACTGCACTGCTGCAGACTCTGTCCAGTGGGCAAATTTCAACAGAAGGCAAGGCTGTCCAATTATGAACGCTGGCTATTCTAGTAATTGATTCAATCTGAAATCTTCTCAAATTAGAGGGCACAACCTTTCAAAAGCTACAATACAAAGATTGTGCTATTTTAGTAAAACAAATGAAAAGAACACACCACACATACTGCCTGAATGCCCCCAATTACATTATACCTTTGTTAGTGGTGCTCTGCCATCCTGGGTCCTAAACTACTGCAAAGTGAGAGTGCGCATTCCATCCCAATAAACATCTCTGGAATTTCCATTTTAGGTGGGTTCCCTGGAAATCTCAGTTTGGTTTAGATACTCATAAGCAAGGCGATGGGTTCCCGCATGTGTCATACACCTGGCTGACCAAAAGGAACTTAATGCCAAGAGCAGAGGATGGTACTAATGCCAAGAGCAGAGGATTGCAGTGAAGTTATGCCAACTATTTTCTGCAGTGTAAGGACAACCAAGACTGAACTTAAATCCAGGGTGTGTGCATGTATTTGTGTGTGTGGTAACATAGGACATTATGCAGTGCAGGCTCATCATATATACAGCAGTTTAAATAAAATACATACTGTAAATCTTCCTAAAAGATGTGTGCTTACTTGTTGAGACTCCCAACAAATAGGAAAATATGCTCAAGTGCGCACAAGTGCTAGTTCGTGGGAGCTGTGATTTATTCCATACTGGTCACTTATGTTGCATCTCAATGGAAGTCATAAAATGCGGTAACGGGTGAATTTGCTGTCAGAAGTCACCTCCCAATGCAGTGCAAAGGGACTGTCTCTTTAAATACTAATGTATGGCTTCCCAAAGTGCAATGATGACAAAGAAAAAAATCAAATACAAGCCAAAAAAATGCAATATTGTTTGAACAAAGTTACACTCCTTCAGTTCGTAAATGGCAAACTGCAGTTAAATGGTACTAATAAAGAAAAGTGTTTTCCATTTCCAGGGTCCATTGTAGTTACATAGGGTCTCATTTCACAATGCTCCATGTTAATTCTCTCAGAACAAGTTACATGTATGAGCCTAATGTCCATATTAATACTTTCATCTACTGTTAGCTTTCCTCTGGCATCAGGCACTGGCTGCTCCTCATTTCCATGTAACGGTGGCGGTTGTCTATGTATTAGTCATTGATCTAAATTAATGTCTTCCCATGTAACACCTGGCTTCAGCCGTTTTGAACAAGAGAGAACATCAGAACAGGAGCAAGCTAATTTGGGTCAAATTGATCCCAAATGGACCCAACTTCCCATGTACACACGATTGTAGGGATTTCTATCCCATAAATCAAATGCAAGATGTAGCAGAGAGAACAAATTAATAAAAACATAATCTCCAAGAGACTGCAGATATCTAGTGCTCTTGCCAATTTTGCAATTTGATGGCAAAACAATTTTTCACCTTGATGAAATAGTACAGGAACAAGTATAGAAATGATTTAAAATATAATTTACAATGCATCTCATGCACAACTTCAGACCTACATTGTTGTGATCTACAAACTTAGTTTGGTAAGTATTAAAATTTATGGTTAAACTTCCACTAGTACTAAATATCATTCAATTAGAAGTGTCATTCAAGAAAGTCGGGAACTAACAATATTTCTTGGAGCTGAATTACAGTTTAATTTTCTTTGTTCTAACACTTATCCTGTATATAAAACTGCATTTTCATGGCAAATGGCAATTTGCCGAAAAAAAAGTATAAATCTGGTTTGAGCAGTGCCAAAATCAGTTTGAAGAGGTGGTTTTGATAGCACTTGGATTCAGATTACTGCAGTGTAAGTGTGAATGAAGCCCTATTCTATTCCCCAATGATTTTGCGTGGTCCAATAGATGGTGTTAAGCAATATATAAATTGCTTATATAAATCATTAATCAGACTGCAGTTGGAATACTGTGTCCAGTATTGGTCATCCTGCTTTAAGAAAGATGTCAAGGCGATAGTGGGGGGACAGAGAAGATTTTCTAGGAATGAAACCGGGGATGAGTGAAGACTGGAGGAACTATTTTTTTTCCCCATTGGAACAAAGAAGGTTGATGAGTTACCCAGGGTCTTCATATGAGTCCTGAAAATTATGAGGCATTTTGATAGAATAAATCGGAAGAAATTATTTCCACTGGTTGGTGAGTCAGTAACCATAGGGCATCAAGCTGAATTGTTGGCAATAGAGCAAATGGGGCAATTAGGAGAATTTCTTCACACACAGAGTAGTTAGGTCATGGAATGCCCCGCCAGGAGCGGTAGGTTGAGGCAAAATCCATATTGGCCTTCAAGAAGGAATTAGACAAGATACCTTAAAAAGAGTCAGCTACGGGGGTACTGGGAAAGGAAAGGTAATGGGACTGAAAGGATTGCTCTTGAGAGAGCTGATACAGACATGATGGGCGCAATGATCTTCTTCTGTGCTGTAAATTTCTATGGTTCTAATTGGCTCTTTATCAACTTTAGAACCTAAAAGGTTTTCAAAAGGAACTGAAGAAGTTCTGGGAAATTGAAGGATTCAGATACATTTGACGCAGATATGACGAAGGAAGATTTTGGGGAGTCAGATGGGTAGACAAGATATATGAATAGTCTAATCCTGTGTGAAACTGTTTCTATGTTATCATTTAAAAAAAAACGCTCCATTTCTGAGCTATGCATATTCATCAAACTCCAAAAAGTGTTTAACCTCACTAAACAATGCAAAGAGGAAAGGATGTATGAATAGGGTTTCCCGCTCCATGTTATTCTGTGCTGGAAGTGATTTTGCTTTGCTTCCAGCAGTACATATGAATTTTAGTTTGCAAAATCTTCCTGTAACGTGATATAGGCTAGAGTATTCATTGACTTGGCAGTGGAACTAGAAAAATGGGTAATATTAAATAAACATTGCATCAAAGCCTGGTGCCAGAATAAGATGCCTGAAAGTGACATTTGTGAATGACACGGTTTATAATCTGTTGCTGACTTTTAAAGGTTCAGAATTTTTTTAACCCTACAATGCCTTATTTTGAGCTGAGGTGGATGACACAATCTTCAGTTCTATTCCTTTACCCGAGGTTGAGAAATTTCGAAGGTAGGTCATAACTCAGGAATAATCAATATTTTGCAATATTACATACACACACACAGACACACAGGTATGAGGTTAGAATCAATAGCTTCATAAGCAGATCTCCCCCCCCCCCCCACCCCAGGTACAGCTTGCTCCTTGAAGGAGAACATCAACCAAAATGTTTGAATGATATTCTCTATTTAAAATAACTTTTGTTCTTCTGGTTTCTCATAAAACTCACAACGCAGGCGAAATTCACATGTGAGCAGGTTCAGTTAATGAACACATGAGATTATGAGGCAACAATCATTCCAAAATTACAAATTAGGCAACATTGACATCTTCATGTAATTGGCCCCATTGAAATTCATCCAGCCAAAGGCTATTTCAAAGGTGTTGTCGATTCAGTACAAATAATGGAAAAGTATGAGTGTACTAAATAGAGAAGTAAAATGATTTAAACTACTTTGAGATTTAATTAAAAATCAACGTGGACCCCAGGTTATGCTGTGTTAAGTATGTGTTTATACACAGGTCATTGGCCATTTGTGTACCATCTCTTTAAGCTAATAACAATTAATTTCTGTGTTTGGAAATAACACGGAAGAATTCACTTTATTTGGCTCATTCAAATAAAAAGGTAAAGCCTTTTCTATTTGCAGAGGTTATGTGAGGAGTCTTCGCAATATTTCATTTATTTACCATTATTCTACAATTAGTCACATTTCTTTATGGATAATGAATAAGCAGCTAAAAGCTACAAGGCTTTCACTATGATGCTTTCTCATCGCGACAACTTCTCATACAATATGCATGGCTTATGGCTCCCTGTATAATAGAGAAACCACGCAAGACCCACTCTACAACATATACATCCCTTGCTCTAGTATGCTTTCTGCAGTCCAGCAAAGTGAGCATTTTAGACAGGATCCAGAGTAATTTATTCCTTCGTTGTTAATAACAATTAGATTTAAAAATTTAAGACACAGACCTTTTTCTTTAACCACTAAACACACTGGTGATGCCAATTATATTTCACAGATATTCCCTATGCAGGTTTGACAAGACGTAACACATTACAGGTTTTAGTAATTACCATGTCAGTGCCATGCACACGTACCTGCACATTTCAAATTCTCGAGCCCTGTTCAGGAAGGAATTTGGCTAAACTCCATTCAAAGACTTCTTTTTCAGCTCAGTCAGGCTCCAAACTGCCATTTTAATTTATGAAATCGTGATGTCTGCTTAATAACACTTTTCTTGCCTGCACTGACAAAGTGGCGTCTTGGAAAGCGATCTGAAGCAGAGCTGTGCAGATTGAGAATGCAGAGCATAGCAGCCTTTCAGCTTGGCTCACAATGCAAGCTCTTGGAGTATTCTGATTAAGATGAAAGATGCAATCACATTCTATACATATTCATAATATTTCCCTTTTTCAAAATATTCAGTTGTTGCCTTTGCAAGATACGTGCAATCTCTGGTGTGGGAATTGGAGCTCTTTGTAGTCACAGTGAGCAATGCAATTCTATTCAGTTTTCACAGAATAGGTGGCAACTAGGTGAATACATACTATTAAATTGCCAAGACATCAGGACAATGACAAGTGTCTTTGTCTGTGACAGAAAATGTAATTAATGATTTCTACCATTTTACTAAGAATAAAGAAGACCAAAAGGAACCTTAACATTTGTAAATCAAGTCATGGGAAATTTCCAGATAAACAGGATGCTTCAGCTCTGTGGATTTTTTTTTCTCTGGAAAAAAAAGAAGCTGTTGACTTTGGAGAAGAATGTGACTGATTTTTTTCCCCATCAAAATTATAATAAAAGAAAATTATAGCCGTTATCCTCGGAGACTTTGCTTGACCATCTGCCACCCACTGGCTCAAATCAATAATGCCATCTGTAGAGTTTGTCACTTTAAACCACTCATCCTTTGCTCCAACAACATAAGTTAGCAAAATCCAGGGTATTTTAACATTTAAACCCCAAGCACTCAGTCTAAAACAAAATAAAGACACCAACTGGATAATGCCCCCCAAAGACCCTTTTCCCACAGTCAGTAAAATGCTCTTTTTTCCGTTAAGGGAGGGAAGAGAAAGATTGCTGAATGTTAGTTTCACACGAATCCTAAGGTAGTCATTCATTACATTTTCTCTAGGAATTTATATGTAATCTCTCTTATTGGGAATATGCTAATGACATCATTTGTGATGACTAACTTTCATTAAATCTTTATTCCACTGTGTGGAAAGCAATCTGAGAGATTTAGCACTTACATCTCACCATCCATCTGCCTTTTCTTCAGGTCTTTCATACAAATTCAGCAGTAAAGGAATAACAAATGAGATACACATGCTCCAGACCTTAAGAAAAGGAATGAGGTGACAATTGACAAATACATAACTACGTGCTTTTCTCTTCCTCCAGCCCTCCGACGACTTTTATATTTTTAATTGATGGTGCCTCATAAAACCCACTCCTAAGTGAAGAGCTGCCATTATGGAGTAAATGACACAAATGATCTGGTTAAGACTTGCTTGAGTAGCTTTTCAAATTTCAACTGAAATAATGCCAAAACCTAGCAGTTGTGCATCAGTTCTTATCTTAAAGGGCTAACTACCACCTGTCCAGAAGGAGTGGGGAGAAGAAACATCGAAAGCCATTTACTGCACTTCTTATGGTAGGTGGGCAGAGATCTATTTTAGGAGGGGGTTTCTTCAATGGGGTCGAATTTGCGAGCAACGTAAACTAAGTGCAAATGCAGGTGCACAAACGGAATCACAGTTACCATTCGTTCGTTATGGAATTAACAAACAATGAAAAAGATTCAGAGGTCATCTTCTCCATTGATGGTTAATTACACAATTCAGGCCACCTCTCTGCACACGTATTTAAGCAGGCTGTGAGCTCCACCCACCTGTACAGGCAGGCGTCGCTGGTTGTACAGGTCTGTTTCAGCCACTCTGCTCCGAAACTCTGAAAAGCTCTTCCTCTATCCCTCTGCCTTGTCCCTTCCTTCCCCATTTTGAGGTCGCACCTGAAGACCTTCCTATTTGACTGTGCCTATGGTCACCTCCCCCTCCCCCCGGCTCGGAGTCGTGCTCTGCCACTGTTAAGTGCTCTGGACGCTGTGTGAGGGGCGCAGCTATATAAATGCAAGTTGTTGCTGTTGTTATGGACCTTTCCCAATCAATATGAAAACTTGGACTCACGACTGGCAAACAGCTGCTCAAGTGCACTGATGTGCACACACAATTGTTGTCGCAGATGCTGTGCAAATCTGCCTGCAGTGTGACTAGGACGAGTAAAGAGCGATACATGTTTCAGAGGAATCTACCAAGCAAGATAAGAGAAGCAAACTATCGGGGTTATTCAACACGTAGCTTCATGCCGTGCTGGGGATGTTAATACAGTAAAGCGATGAGCTCTAATGGGTCAAATGACATTTTGTCGTTCTTGCTTTTCTTCTGATCTCCACAGCACCGGCAAACCAGTATATTACAGAACTGCTTCCACTCGATGCAGATCTGTAATTTCAATCTGCCATGAAGCTCACTTTGCTTTGTAATCGTAGCTGTACACCATGATATCACTGTGTACTTGTGCCCTCATTGGGAGATTTAAGAATTGACTAACAATTTGAAGGAAAATTTCAACGGCGGCAGATTGCTTGCAGCTTCGACTGTTCATAAATATCCAAAATAATGGATTTTCCCTGCAGCGAGGTGACCTAGCCTTTTTATTGTGCTATGATTATATCAGCAGTTTGGTACCAAATATTTACCTACTTGCTGCAGAGATTCAACACCAGATCAGACTGATGGTAATAACAGGGTGTGTTAATGTCTCTCATTGAATCAGTATTTCAGTTTTGTCACTACTCAGACTTCCATGAACAGCATTTTTCCCCCATAGTGTGTTAGCTCCATGCCAATAATTGATGCAAACATAATGTGAAAAGGGTTCAGTCAGCCTAGACACCAGTCCATGTCCAATTCCTCCAAACCCAGTCCAGTTATCTGACATCAGTAATGAGGTTGATGTGTGCTCAGCCCTAGGGCAGGTAAATCTGACCTCTCCGGTTCTGTTCGAAACTGAGACCTCTACCTCTGAGACCGCACTACCTCTAATGCCCCATCGACCTGAAATCATCTTCAGTAGAAAAAGCAAAGGCTCCTGTTCAATTTCCCCCACTCTAACGCTGTATTCAACTCCGTCAGAAGACAGTTTAGCAGATAAGCAACTAAGTGCAAGGGCAGAGTTCCTCTTATGCTTACAGAAAGCAATGAATTCAATTTTGAATGTTGGTAAAGATTTGGTCTTGTCACTAGCTCCTCAATAACATGTGAAAGCTTAAAAGGCAGTCCAAAGGGCCACCCAGTCTGCCTTGGAGCTTGCTGTGCCTTTGCAGCCCACTCACCTCCATCGTTGGTGGCCGAGCCTTCAGTCACTATCCCACAAACCTCTGGAACTCCCTGCCTCTATCCCTCTGCCTCCTCCTCCCTCTACCCATCTTTAAATTTCATATCACAACGTATCTCTTTGACTGTGCCTATGTTCATCACCTCCTGCTTCTCCCTTGCTCAGCATCTGACTGTACCACTGTGAAGAGCTCCGAGACATTATCCTACATGAATCGCACAATATAAACGCAAGTTGTTACTGTTGTAGAGAAAACTGTTTCCCTGGCAAAACCATAAGGTGCAATGGATTCCAGACCGCAACTCAAACCCTAATTTAAGTTGCAATTCTCGTAACGATTTGGGAACTATTTCAAATGGAATTAATGCAAAGTAGGGCATGATATGTTTCAGTGTCACTACATTTACCTAAAGTTAGTGTTATTATTCTGCAGAAATATCAATGTACCATGAATTTACTGATATCACTCAACCAAGACAACACTGCCTGGGAAAAATGGTTTAATTACATGATTCATTTATCCCATTTACAAATTAAGCAAACCTTTTCATCAGCAAAGAAATTAAATCTCTATTTTCCATTCATTCGGGTGCTAAGTAGTGCACGACAATAGAAGCGTTGGGAGAGAGAACAGAATCAGCCTGTGGTATGGAGAATAAATAACTTTCTTCAGAGGCTGTTTTTTTTTTATGTCATGATTAGCCGCTGGTCGTGTTATTCACACTAGTGCTGACAGAGCAGACCATCACCCGGGACAACCAATCAACCTCAAGCCCCCAGATTCAAATGTAAACTTCATTTTCCGCCAGACCTAGAGTGGTGGCCATTATTGACTGGGGTTTTAATTTCCCTTTGATAATATGTCCTCTTTTCAGACTGAATGGTAAAGCTTAGATATGAATAGCAATGACCTCAGCTGACCAGACCAAGTGCTCTCCCTGCCCTAAAACAGCGTCCACTCCTCCACCTCCCACTGTTCCCACCAGCATTAAAGAGACATTTCTCTGAGACCTTTAATAAAAAGTCTGTGCCTATCACTTCTGGGTCCAACCTATCCTAACCGAAGCAGACGACAAATGCTACAGATAACACCCTGAAATAAGTGTCTAAAAGGTGATTAGCAGCCTTACTTCAGATATATACAATTACTCTCAGCTATTAACAGAACCGAGCAGTGGGAAAGAGAGAAATTCTACCAAAGCCTTCTGCTTTTGTTTCAGGGAAGACGGAATGACCAGAAGATTCAGAATTACCTGTTAGCTGAAATTTTTGAGTTGTAAATTCAAAGAATGGATGTACATTATGCAAATTCTCCAAACTAATTTTAATATCTACTTTCAAGTGAAGTAATGTGATCAGAAAGACACTTAACCCACTTACAGACAAATAAAAATCTTAACATTTGCCAAGGGATTACGTAAAATGACACAGAATGCTTCAAAATCATTCACTTAATCAACAAGTTATTACATGAAAATTACAGTTCTATAAAAGTCATTTACACCCACACAAAACCTAACAATAAAGGAGAAATACTTCAGCTTTGATGTAATTTTTGAGACGGTATTCAGTGTTAAGACATTGAAAAGAGTTTTGCATGAAGAAAGAAAATCTTAGTCACGTGGATTTATTAACACCACTTTCAGTCATCTTTATTATTCCTTGATGTGTTTAAAGTTAACCAGATATTCAGTTACTGTGAGGAAAAGGTGAGGGAGGAAAAAGAAATGTGGGCCTCAAACCAAGCTCTCCGAATAATTTTTCAAATTATTGCTCTGTGTGTTTTATTGCTGCAACAAGGGATAAATCTTAACACTGTTCGGTACAGTGTACATAAAATACACCAGAAACCCAAATTGCCCAAGGCTAGTACATTTTCATACAATCCTGGTGCTGTTTCATGCTGTTACCTGCACACTGGTATAAATCATTTGTGTGTGTGTGTGTGTGTGTGGTGCAGGGAGGTCATATCCCTCAGTTTCTAACGGAACCCTTCTGGAATTTTCTCCATGTTTTCTGTGCGCTTTGTTTTTTTTCCACCCAGTTACAATGAAAGAAATTGAAATTGTAAAATTGGCCTCACAAAAAAGACATAATTTACAAAAAGTAAAAACCTAGAACTAAACACCACAGCAGCGTAATTTGTATCAGAAAAAGAGTGAAAGAGTGGGAAAAAAATCATTCTGGGCTTTTCATTACGAATCTAATGTGTCAAACCCGAACTATTAACCGAGAATTTTTTTTCTTTTCTTTTCAATCGTGGCTCAATCGACTGTGGATTTCCAGTGCATTTGGGAATTTTTTTGTGTCGTATCTTGAGCTTTTCTTACCATTTAAATAACATTACAAGAGACAAAAAATAAACTATCAATCAATCGGCTGCAAACAAGCTAGCTTGTGCTGTGGTGCATGAAGGGTTAAATTGAACTGAAATCTATGGGACTGGTTTTCTTTGAACACAATGATTAATCCTTGCTTTGAAATAGCTCCTATAACATTGAAATTACACAAAGCACTTCATGGGGAGTTGCTGCCAAGTGTAGTGACTGCATATTTGTAGGTAACAAGCTATTCAGTGAGCTTTTGCCCTGGAAGATCATAAAATATTATTTAGTTGAGACAATTAAAAAATATATATAGATTTGCAAGAGTTTTTAAGTCTTCTCAACAGGTACTGTATTTGTGTATTAAAAAGTATTGTGGGCATTTTGACCTCAAGGTAAATCATTGTGTCAGTATGATTTGGTCACCAAGCACTGAAATCGCTCACTGTAGAAAGTTTGATTTTTGGTTGCAAAATTCATAAGCCAATCTGGCAATGGAAACTCTTAGCACTTTTATTTAGTCAACGCCTTTCAAATGTAAAATTTAAGTGTTAGCACCAGCCGCACGCTAAAAAGAAATTCCAGATCTTCCAATGACTCCTCCCATGTTTTTTCCCCCCTCCCACCCCACATGAAAAGCCAAGTTAAAGCAGTAGGTGCCACCTTCAGTCAGCCAGCTGGGTGTCACAAAGCCTAAGATGATGAGGTGCTAATTGCTAGGTGATGAGCAGCACTTTACAGTGAAAACTTGTCTTCTGGCCTCCATTGAATTCTTGCCACCAAGGGTTTATGCTTATCTCCCAATGCACATTTGGCGTTGGCCACAAAGTATTGGTGTGAATAATCACTGTCACCTTTATCTCTGACCATATGTCCACTTTCATACCCCACCCCCCCAACCATGGATTTGCAATGAAGTTTAAATCCTCAATTAACATTTTTATAGGTTATTCTGCTTCTTTTTTTAAAAAAGCAGTAAAACAGATTACTGGTATCATTGGCAGCTCCTTGTACAAGATTACGTTTTACATATTCATTCAAAGCAGTCCAGGGCTCCCATAAATGGACTTCAGCAAATGCCTGCCTATAAGTCAAGAAAGTTTTCTATTTTATGATAAAATCACTGAAGCTGCTGAAATGTTTCGCTCACAAAATACACAGTCAATTCACTTTACAATATATGCAGTGAAATGCTTTGAGACGTCTCAACGACGCGATAAGGTGCTATATCAAATTAAAGGATTATTATTATTATTAATGTGGAAAAGAAGCACAATTCAGCTCTAACTGAAAGTCTTTCATAGAATGGCTCCTACAATAGCGTGTTTCTGGGTTGAATTTTTGCAATTTTTCCCTTTTGATGATATTGCACGAGCAGTGGCATTTTCTTACAGACAGCAGGATTGCAGGTTTTGTTTGGTTCTTTTTATTAAATTGATTCTGTCCAGCTTCTCCTCCACCCTTTCCATCAGCCATGTACTCATCTGGAGGAGATGACAGTTCTGTGGGTCTTTTTTCAGTATGTCACCCGTGTGGTCGAGTGGGAACCTTGGGCAGTGAATGTTTGTAGCTATTTGGCCAAAGGGGATGGGGAATGATGGATTGAGCCCAATTCAACTTCTACATACACAGACTTGCCAACACGGCTTACTAGACTGTGATCTGTAGTAGGAACTTTGGTTGATATTTCTCCCCCCTGCTGAGGGGAACCAAGGCCAAGTCCTTCCATCACTGAGATCAGCTAATTCAGCACAAACCAGGGATCATACTCTTGTGATCCTGCAAATCCATCCCTCCCACCATCATTATTTATCAGGCTGTCATTTACAAATGCTCTGCTACAAGACTAGCAGATGTTGGCTCCTATTCGTTCACTGTGTGCTGCATTCTCTGTATTTGCCCCCTTTATATTGCCATAGCATGACAAGGTCATGTTATATTCAATGGCAGAAATTGGGTAGAGACTTGGGCAATAGCTGAATGAGGTGTACTCATTAGACAATGGAAGTGGTAGAAACAATTTGAATACTTGTATTCTCTTTTCTTTTCTAGACATTTGAACATTAAGCATTTGAATTTGAATTTTCACAGAAGCAATTGTATTTTATAATTTACCCTCTACCAATTTTCTCTCCTTCCCTAAATAACTGACTCATGTAAGTGTTCTACTCCACAAGTGATAGATACCCTCAACCTCTCCTTAGCTGGCACGATTCATATTTGTGGCTATTTGTGTGGAGTCCTGTAGCTCAGTGGTTAGAGCACTCGCTTTGCAAGCGAGAGACCTGAGTTCAATTCCAGGCAGAGGGCGAAACCTTGGGCAAGTTTCCTTACTCCACACAGAGCCTAATAATAATCCCTCCAAAACAAAACAATAATAAATTGGTCATTTTCAGTCCACGACTGTTTGTGGGACATTGCTGTGCGCAATTGGCTGCCGCGTTCGCCCACAAATATACAGTCAATTCACTTTACAGTGTGTTCTGTGAAGCGCTTTGGGATGTCCTCCTGACATGAAAAGCACTATATCAAATGCAAGGATTATTATTATTATTATAGACAGCGAGTGCCAGGCTTGATCACGAGAGGCAACATGGCTGAGCCTGATCTTCTTCTCACCTCATGTCCATACCTTAAGGTTCCAGCAGGGGGTTGCCACATAGGGATCAATAACACAACTACAAATCAAGGTCTCTAACCCAGAAGGATGCAGAACAATTAAAGACAATGTCCATCTCCCACTGTTGAGATCAGCAAACCACCTAAGGATCTAGAAATTGAGGCTCGTATTTTCAGAGTCTTTATGTAGGTTTGCACAAGATAGTAATAATATAAGCCTTGCATTTGATATACCACTCATCACATCAAAACATCTCAAAGTGCATCCCAGGGGTTTCTGCAAAGCGAAGTGAGGGTGAGTATATTTAAGAGTGAATGTGGCAGCCACTTTGTGCATATCAGTGTCCTGCAAACAGCCGTGAAGTGAATGTCCAAATTTTATCTGGAAACAGTCAGCCAGGATACTGAGAGAAACTTATTTCTCTTTTCAATGCCTTTAAGAGAAATCCAGACTTTTTTTTGATACACTATAGATTCAGCCAGAAATTATATTTTTAGATAGTCTACAGACCATCTTGATATTGCAGAATTCAATTAATCCTGACATTTTTCAGGAAACTTAATTTTTTGTCCAGGTAAAAGACAATTTATTCCATTACTATTGTATTAACATTTTTCCTGATGATATATCCCAGTTATCATGAATATGAGAGTTTATGATTACTACACTAATGAAAAACAGATTAGAATTGCCATGGGTTTCAGAGATCACTGTTCATCATAATATTCTGTCATCCCACCTATTACTTTTCCACAGAGAAAGTAACTGTCATTTCATGCTTTGCGTTTTTTGTGTTAAATTGTCAGACCCTAAGCAGCCTTAGAATTAAGATGGGACTTTACTTATTCCGTTTAACAGGGTTGGTTCATTTTTCAATCAGTAGCAATTAATTTGCAAATTAATTTGTTCCTTTTCGAAACAAACTTTAGTTTTAGTAATTTAATGTGCAATAATTGTGTAGGAGAATGGGAGAATACTTGGGACATCACACTTACTTTGAACTTCATCTCTCTGGAAAATATCTTTCATAAAGGTTAAATTTTTCTGTGTTCTTTCATTCCCTCTCTCAAATTTCTCCTGAAGACTGAGTCCTCTTGTGTCATGCTCAAGTAGCCATTCTTCACATGTAAACCCTGAAAATGGATGTTGGCAGTTGATTGTAACCGTGTGGGTGGCGAAACATCAAGGTTAAGTACAATCCAGTCCTCACTCAAGTCTCATATTTGGACTATCCAGAAGAGATCAGTTATCTTAGCACAGATCAGTGATCAAACCTAGGACCTTCTCTGCTTGTGTGCTTCACTTCTAAATCAGGTTGTGTGACTTAAACAAAAATGAACCATCAGCCATCACTTCTGTCAAACATTCTCAGGTCAGTTTTTTGTGGCGTTTGCACCTACATCACAAAGCAATAGTTTGTTTGCGCCTGTGTTTTCACACCATCAGTATGAGCTGATTGCATCTATATTTCACAAAAGAAATGGGGGCACATCAGTCCCAGTTAGTTATTACCCAAAAGAACAGGTGGTCAGGGAATGGACTGCAGATGTGTATAGTCCCTCACTGGGGTGGAGGCTGAATCCTATACATCCTGAAATGGAATTTACCTTGGGATTGCTCACGTGTCTGGAACTCACCCCCAACCATTCATTATTCTGTATTTATTGTTTGGTTCCAAATAGATTGGGAGTATTCAGGAAGCTGAATTTATTCCATGCAGGAATTTGGACTGCAGAACAGGATGAATGACCCTCCGAGGAAGATTTTGCCAGATTGCCAGAAACAGATACGTTGCATGATACGTTATGGTGTGACAAAACCTTCTGCAACATTCCTGACATCCTTTTTTATTTACAGTTTTTGTTTGAGGCTATTTTAATCTAATGAAGTCTGAGAAAACAGAGCTTGAGGAAACAGTCTCTGCATCTGCAGTTAAATGTGAAAAAAATGTTTTTTTCAGAAGGGCGAGTTAATATAGCAAGAGGTCAGACCGAGGGAAAGGTTCAACAGACGCCCAGATGGGTGTTAGTCAATTTTACTCAGATCAGTCATAGGCTTTATGTTCAATACATTAGAGTCAAAGTAGTGATTTTACTAGGTCACCTGATACCAGGGCTTGCTGACTGCAAGCTTTACAATTCAAATGACATAATGCAGGCTGGTTTGTGGAGTAAGGCAAGTAAAGATCAACTGTATCTGGAAGCAGTAACATTGGTATTAGCTCCTGTACAATCTGGAAGGATTTACAATAATTCACTATATCTTTGCTCTCTCGAAACATTGAGAGAATTTTGTGAATGCAAATTTCCATGTTATTGTTTCATAAATAATCTTTTCGGAAATAACAACATCACGCTTTTCACTTCTGCTGCATTTTGACTGCACTCAGTGACAAGACATATATATATATATATATATATATATAAAAGGGTGCAGCAGAGTTCAACCCACCAGCTCAGATTGGTGGGAGGACAGTCTCATTGTTGTTCAGCAACAAATGAGCTTGGGCAGTTTGAACCTTGTTCCCCAATGGACGCGAGTCCATTGAATAAATCGACCTGTTGCTCAGCACACATAATCATTTACAAGCAGTGATGTGACACCAAGGGAGAAAGGGGATACTGCTGGATTAGGGTTCCTCTTTTGAATACGGGCTGAAAGTACAGGGTTGTGGAACACTACAACAGGCTTCACTCTACATTAAAGGCATGTGCTATATATCTGAGGCAGGAATGCTTGAAATTGATGCTTGGTAGATTTTATATGAGAGTGGGATGAAAGAGAGCTGGTTCATGTGTGATGGGCCAAATGGCCTTCTTCTGTAATGTAAAAAATATAATGTATATTTACACACAAATACAAAAATAATTTTCATTTTTACAGTATATTACCTTGTCAGAACATCGCAAAAGGCTTTACAGGTCCTTGCTATCAAGTCAGGGCTGTTTTGTTGGCAAACATGACATTTGCACCAGCAAGGACCCACAAACAGCCATAAAATGGAAGACCATTTAATTTGGAAGGATAGTCGTTAGTGCTCCCGATCACTACTTATAACTGCTGTTGAAGGGATTTTTCTGTTGAGAAAGGCGAGGAGACTTTGACTTTCTATCTTTAATCTACAAATTGGATTATTCCCAGTAATTGAATTATTTGAATGGACTGGAAACTTTAACTGCAGATGTTTACAGTCCAGATTACACAAAGGCTTCCTGCATAATGCACTTTAAGACTTCAGTTATTTCAACAATCTATCAGTCATTTAATAGCAACAACAGTATGAAACTGTTTGGGCTGCAGAAAATCTTCTAACACAGTTGGAGATGGTACAACAAATCAAGGAACAACATTAGTGCTTATAGTTCTCTGTCAATTCCTGATAACACAACACTCCTGAGAAGAGAACAGTGGTTTGTGGCGAACAGGTGATTCATTTAATATGAATTTATATTGTATAATTTCACACACAAAGACACACAAGTATTTTCTCAGTTGCCATTCATCCCTGTTAATCCGATGCTGCAGTTTTATTGGAAAACAGCTTCCTGAAATGGTTCAGGAATACCAGATGCCTATCCTGCTGCTGCATAAAACAGCCTGTTTATATTGAGGTTGCGTATTTAAATTGTGCTTCTCACGCTTGGCTATGGGCTTTTAAAAGTCATGGACAGTTGCGGTTTTGATGGAACCAATATTGTCCATTTCACCCATGAATCATGTACCAGCTCTCTGAAAGAACTATTCCTTTCATCCCATCCCAATCTTATATAAAATGTACTCCACATGTATTTTAAGCATTCCCACCTCAGATCTCGCATGCGACTTAGATATAGGGTGAAGCTTGTTGTGGTGTAGCACCGCTCGTGCTTCAATGTCGGATTTGATACACCAACAGCTGAGGAAAACCTGCACAAGCCAGTGACAGCAGCAACATTTTCTGGCCCAGCCGAGGTGCATAGACAACTGCCAGCCCTCGTGTATACCGTCCGGGTCATACTGGTAAAGGGCATTTATCCTTGTGCTTGAAAGAAAACTCCCCCGATTTGTGTGAAAACACCTACATTGAGCGTCTGCGCTGCCTGCAGCAGCAGCACACTCCAGAGTATGCTGCTGGTGGCAAACCACTAATATAAATGCACCATAAGGGACTTTGCCTTCTTTGTCCTGCCGCATGCTTCATTAATGACCCATTACAAAAACATCAGAATATGTTAACAGCTGATTCATAAAGGTGAAAAAATGTAATGCATCTTACTTGAATAGCACATACGGTTACTGTATTGGAGCTGTTTCTCAATGTAATTTGTAACGATAGGCTCAATCTGCATGTCTAGTGTCTCTGCCCCAGGCCTGACCAGAGGCAAAACAAAAACTGGGGTATTTGGAGAGGCTGGCGGCTGAACCAAATTTACTGTCGGACATTTCCTCTGCTTTCGCTGGCAGAAACCACCATTCCTGGTGGCCAGAATTAACCAGAGACACTCATCATATTGTTCACATGAACAAACTTGGCCTTTACCCAATCTGCCATTAACTGTTGACAATAACTGTTGTTATTTAGGGAGCAGAACCAGAAAAAGTTGCATTTTTAAAGGACTTGTTATTTTTGGAGTGCCTCATCATGTCAAAACAACTCAAAGCACCGTGCAGCATTTACTGAGTTTTTTGTATCTAAATGAGGCATCCATTTTATGCAGAGCAAGATCCCACAAACGCCCACAAGGTAAAAGCAGAGAGCAAAGTCAGTCCTGCAAAATCAGGCTCCCAGTTGTCTCTGTGAGGCTCTTTGGGATGTCCTTCTGACATGAAAGGTTGACATAAATGTTAAGTTGTTATTGTTGATATTGAAATGAAGCTTTCGTCATTCACTAGCCACGTTCGTAGAATACAATCTACACAAAGTAAAGTGCTTTGAGATGTCCTCCTGATGTGAATGGCGTGATATCAAATGCAAGGATTATTATTATAATTTCTGTAAAGTCTAAGGGGATGACGTTTCTGCTTATGCACGGGACGAGATCAGCCTTGTGACATTGTGACAATTCTCTATGTGCCATCACCGGTTCTATCTTTGCAGTGAACTGAACCAGGGAATTTTAAAAATATCAGGGGCGGCTGCACAAAGAGCAGTGTCCACGTTTCAGCAGTTCCACTCACTGTATCTCTCTGTGTGTCTCCACGAGGCACAGCCCTGAATGCTCGCTGCTCGTTCGCTTAGTTAAAGTGAAATGCTGGCATGTCTTATGTTTTATGGGTTGCTTCATTCAAACCACATGGTTTAATCTGAGCTGCAAAACTTGAGATCAATTACTGAGAATGGAGAGATAAATCCTCCAATAACAGGAATGCTTTGAGCAACCATGGTTAGTTAAGAGTGGATAACTGCCACTGATGCCAGCCCTTCCCATGACAGTAGCAATGCAGGACTCATGAGGCAACACAGTCGTCTGCAAAGACTGGAACATACTCATCTTCATTCTGCCAGAGACCGGGACATCAAACATAAATGGTGCAGCCTGTGAATGCACTGAATGCCAGGTTTTCTGGTCCCAGAGTGACTCAGCTGCAGGCTCAACTCCACAGGCCACCAATACAATTTGGACATTACCTGCTTGAACTACCCCTGCGATCAGCAGCAGCCCTCACCCAGAATACTGAAGTGCTGATCTGTAGGTTGGAAACAAATACATGTTTTCAAGAAGCAGCTCCAACATTAAACTATAATATGTTACAGCACAGATTCAGAGGCCATTTGGCCTATCATGTCTGGTGTTTTTCTCCACATGCGTCTAATTCCATTTATGTTCGCTTTCCATACTCTTTACTTCTTGTTAAATGAATTTACAGACTCTGCAACAACCATGTTCCTACCATCTTCTGTTTGAGCTAAAAGCTTTAATTGCTCCTTCAGTTCTTTTGATGATTATCTTAAATGTTTTGCTTCTCAACTTGAAATATCCCCTTGCATTGAAGGTTAAAGCCCACAGCTCTTTTGAGCTATAGTTTCAAACAGTTTAAACGTTTCAGCTTCTTGAATAGGCAAGTTTTGGCATCAGAATGGAAACCATGGAGAACGATAAGCTCACCGCTCCTAACATCAATCCGAAAACATGACACATCCTGACAACTCACTACAACGCACACTCTACAAAACACCCCACAGCTTGATACCTACACTCAGTATTTCTCTAAAACCAACATACAATTTACCATGGAGTTTGATACACACAGCTACCTGGTGAAACTATCCCTTGATAAATTATTCAAGAAAAATATTGCATTGACCAAGTTCATAAGTTTAAAATAAATGAATTATTCATGGACTGGAATTATCCCTCAATTTAGAAATTCTTTCATTGAAATAAAATTTCATTTTGTGTAGGAACCGTAGAGACTTTCAGTGTTAACAAAGAATGTTGGCTAAATATAGTGGTATGATGGAATGTCTTGAGGACTTGCTCCCACAGAAACAGTATCAGATATCATTGCAAGCTTGGGTTCCGACAAGTAATGCACATGGCAACTCTGGCAGTATTTCATTTAGAAGTCCATTATGACAAGCGTTTGTCTCTGACAAAGGGAAACAGAAAGGAATTCAAGCTGACAAATTAGACTTGAAATCAGTTTCATTTACATAACGGCTGTAAGTTCATTAATAACAGAGTTTTAATTATTCATGGTCTTGTTTCACTAGATGCAGCAGTTTTTCACCCCGCTGTGCTGGATGTCTGGATTAGCAAAACATGAACCATGGCAAAGTAATAGAGCTCCCGATTTGTCCTGGTCATGTCTTCTGTGTCCAGGCATGCCTCACCATGGAAGCTTCCAGGTACATTTAGTATTCCTTGACTAGCAGATTAAAAATGTCACATAAATGTTCCACTGCCAATTAGCCCTATAGTGTTTCTGTAAGCGTTGAATTTTTGATGTGATCAATGGCAGCACGTAGAGACATGGACTGCAGAACAGTTATTAAGACATAAAAATCAATACAAAATGATACTTCCAACTCTCTATTTCTAGAATATTGCAGTGCCTGCCTTCACCATTGGCCCTAGCTCAGGCTGTTGAGAGATCAATGTTTCAGGAACAAAACACACACAAACCCCTCACTTCTGCAAACTGCTAGAATCACACAAACAACCTTCAATTTCAGCTGAATCTTGCACTTTAAGCAGGCGCCTGTACAGTGCATTTGTAAGACACAACTTTAATGAAGTGAAAACACGACTAGCTATAAACAGCGCACTTTGCTTATGAAAATGGAATGCTCGACTTTGGACTGTGCAACAGACTCATACTCATACATCATCAACACGGCTGTACTGATTTCTGATTCACTTGTGTTCATTGATGATTAATTCAGTTGTCTTCCTATGGCTTGTTTATTTCAGAAAAAAAGTTGCCTAATTCACGCACAGTGAGACAAAATAGTTTCCCCAGCAGTCCAGTTGTGAACACGTGACCAGTTTCTCTTGATCACTGACTGGAAAGTCACTTTGTTGAATAATATCAAATGCAAGGATTATTATTTGTAGAGTTGAGCTGAGAATTGGTGAGTGATCAAGAATTGATCCCCTCACTCTTCAGTGGTGAGAACGTGTCCAATTTCTCCAGCATTGGAAGATCCTACCCAAAGTGATCTAAAGGCAAGTATGAATCATTTTTTCTTTGACTGACTGTTCAATGCAAAAAAGAGTTGGGATGGTCTACATGAGGAAGGGTTGGAGGTTGTCCTCATCCAATCATTAACATGAGAATGCTTTTCCTTCCCCTACCAGTGAACTAGCAGGATGGGGCCCATGTTAGTGCATGCACCAGAGTGCATGGTGTGAGTGTCCCTGTGTGCAGGATCAAAATCAATTCTGTGGTTTTGAAATCTTATGGGGTCATAAGGTTGAAAAATGTAGACAGCTCAAATCCTTCTGAGGTTTGGCTCAATTCCATAATGCGCAAAGGAAGAGTAAGCCTGATTCAGGTGTTAAACCAGCTTCATTCTGGTATGATACAGGTATACTGCCAATGTCTGACATCAGCTAATTTTGCCTTAATATTATAAAGGTGTTGTAGAACTGTGTCTGATCGGAAATGGCTCTGGTGCTACTCCAGCAGAAGCGAGTCCAGATAAATAGATTACAAATTGACAGTGCTTCTGCTTTGATGGCGACAGTCTAGTTGAGCACAGAAACAAGTCGATTGTTTGCCAGTTTTGTGGCAAATAGCCTTACTGTAGTATTATAAAACAAACTCCCTCTCACCCTTTAATGGGAAATATCTCACAACATCCTCAAGTTATTATTCCCAGTACAGTCAGGAAGTGCTTATAACAAGCACTTCCTGATCACGATTACAATGTCAATTCCCAAAGCTTTAACTTCTTATAATAAAGAGACGAAGATTCACTTTCCAGTTTTAATGACTCCTGGTCACTAAGTACGAAACCTTTCACCCTGACAGAGTTGTAATGTAATTTAAATAACTCTTCAATATTTAAGGGCAAACTCTTTCTTCCCATCAGACAGAATGAATTCACGGGGTCACTATGGCACCAATTTAGGGCTCATCAAAAGTTACATTTACAGAAATTCCTAATTAGCCGTCGGGCTTCTCAAAACAGTTAATTAAGCAGAAATGAATTTTTATGGCCCCTGAAATGAAAGCTTCCGAGGAAGTATTTGCGTCAGGACAATTGGGAGGTGTGGTTTGGGAATAACTGCAAAGTTCTTCTACATTTTATTTGTAAATTACAACTTTAATCAGCCTGCTCCAAATACTACAGAGAATTCACCTTGTCAGAGGAAAACCCAGTGCAAACACTGCAGAGATTTTGCCCATTTAATGTGTTTCGGAAGACCTAAGTTTCCTTTCTGCAAATGCAACTGATTTAGAGCTACTTCAACCACTGTACTCGCACAGGGCTTTCACCCGACAAAAAATAGTTTCACATGTGTGTTGTGCATGTGTGTGCAAAATTTCACATCAGCAGATGAGGGAAATTAAAATCTAGTCACTGGACAATAGGGAAAAGGAGGAAATCACACCAAATGTTTGCAAAGCAACTCAAAGTTCAATCCTCACCAAATATAATGGCCAAATGGAACAAGTCAGATGATTCAACCTGGCTCTGGAACTCTATCCCCCAGTGCCTTCGCCTTGCCTCCTCCCTTTCCTCCTTCAAGGCCGGTCTCAAGACCTTTCTCTTTGACCATGCCTTCAGCTCCCTTCTCGACTCTCTACCCCCTCCTCGCTCCCTCCCTTCCCTCCCCTCACCCTGACCATTTCCCCCCTGCTCGGGTCCTGACCCAACTGTACAGCGCCTTGGGACGTCCTCCCGACGTGAAAAGCGCTATATCAAATGCAAGGATTTTTATTATTATTATTAATCTTGTTGTTGTGGTTGTTGTTCTGGTCATCGCCACTTTTGTTTTTAATCAGGCAACTATGCACTTAACCTTCGAATGTAGGTTTACTTGAATATTTGTCATTCTCTGTGTGCAAATTTTAAATATTGCCTCAGCAAACTTGTCATTTTTCGAAAAGGTATCTTTTGCGTAATGGGAATACCTGCTGTGAGCAGACCGTTAATGTTCACCTGAGTCTGTGACCTTTATATTTACAGAGCATGAAGGAGCCATTTATTGAATGATGTGCACACTCTGTTTTCAAGATTCTCTCTTAAATGAATTTTGCAAGAATAAAGAGAAGCCTCACACAAATTCTGNTTTTTCTTCTCTTTTAGTCTCTTCCTCCAGTCCTTGCACCATTCCTTGACTAAGAGGGTGACAAATGTCCTGTTGTCAATACAGTTCTATAACTGGTTGCTATAAGGCATGCGAGCATGCCTCAAGTTGATTTGTGCTGCAAAAGGTCGCTTCCATATCCAACAATCTGTGGCATATTGATACACCAACACCATATCCAAACAGCTAGCAGTACCTATTTTTTTCACAGATGCGTAACAGATTGATGAGCTACAGTATAGAAAATACAAGATTTTCTGTAAGTGCATGTGAAACTTGAAAGGGGAGGCTTTTTTTTAAGCAGATCAGTTAGGCAATTCACAAGCATGGTAATGTTTATTCATAGAGAAGAAAAAAAGTAACCCTTTAGAGGAAACAGCAAAGAATGTTTTATAGCACAGAAAGCCAGTTGCCCCATTAGGTTTAGCCTGGTGCTTACTTCGTTACTGGAGCTTTCCAGTCTAATCCCATTTCCCTCTCCTTTGATATTATTTTCCCTCAAGTATTTAACAAAATCAAGGAGGGGAAGCTGCAGCATATGATGTAATATTTAGCACATCAAACACCACATTTTACCCCCTATCGATACTTGTACTTTGAGACTTAATTCTACAATTTCTCTTTGCTGATCTATTCTATCCCATAATCAATGTCAGAATGTGCGCTTTGTACAGGGGCCACACCAGTGGAGCTCCCAGTTCTGTACCAATTAAAGTAGCACCAAATGTGCACCCTCTCATGTACAAAGCTCATTTGTTGCTTGACTGAATTTATGTTGATTCTGCAGGTCCACGAGGAGTTATCCAGTAATGCTTCTCCTTAATCATGTTCTAGTCGCAAGCTTGTACAGAGAAAACAAATCTTTATCGGGGCCGGGTGGCTGGTGCAGATCAACGAATCACTGGATGGAATGTTCCCCATTCACCGAGTCTAATCGAAGGTAATCACTCTCTCCTTCACATAATGTACCTTTCCACAAAATTATGATTTTTCTGATTGATGCCAACCTTTAATTTTAACCTCTGCTTTGTATTTGTCTCTTGGCTCCACATCACAGATGTCAATGTTTCAGAAAAGCATTACTTTCAGACATTTCACAGCGCTCAAGGCTCCTGAAAGGCAAAATATAAAAGCAACAAAGATTGCTTCTACATGCAGAAACCTAACTATTCACCGCGTCACCTAGAAGCTCGTAGATAGCTCACAGCACTGTAGCTTTAGCATCAGCATCAAAGTATTCCTCCTGAATCATTCCTAATTCCCATACCAGGCATCATCATGGCCTTTCAGAGTGAGACTGCCAATTAGTGACACAGGATGGCGAGCAACCAGCCTGGAGTTGAACCCAAAGTCCTACAAGTGAAACAATGCTGTAATCCACTGATTTGACGTTCCCCTTTCAAATTGTCGTCGTTGGAGATGTAGATTAGTTAGTGGCAGTGCAGGAGTTGGCAGCTGCATCGGTTGCAATGACCTCCTATTGTGCTGTAATTTTAATTTCTATGATTCTATGCATTAATGAGACAAAATCACAATGAACCTTTTTTTTAAACAAAAACAAAACACAAACTTGCTGTGTACATAATCTCAGTGGAAGAGATAGCTTCAGTGCAACCAGTTGTCCAATAATTAGCAAAACTCCCCCACCCCCTACCCTCGCAACCTCAGAGCTCAAAAGCTGAGCTCCCTGGAGATTTCAGAGTTCAAATGATCTATAAAAAAACTGTGAAGTAATTGCACAATGTGACACTCGAAGAGGAATCTCCTGTTTTGTTTCCTGCACTCTCACTAGGGTGGTTTGCTTGAAAATACTGATTGCCTGACAACTTCGAGCTTCTCATGGAAAAAAAACACACTGGGAAGCCATACTGACAGCTGCTTTCTACATGCACCTTCCCAGAAATCTGTTTGCCCGTCCTGTAATATAACTAGACAATTGGCCTTTTGTTTACATTTTTGTCGGATGTTTCACCGGATTTGCCCTTGTCATTGTAAAATCTGCGTTAATCCAGGCAGTCACTCTTACTCTTTCATCCCTCCCACTCTCTCCTGGTCTTCACTTGACAGTCTTGTCATTTTATGGAAAAAATCAAAACCTGGAACCGGAGATCTTTGCTCTCGGATATAAGCAACACTGGAGGATCGGGAGTGCCTTATGAGAATAACAACTTGCACTTATATTGGACCCTCCACCCAGGGTAGCATCTCAGAGTATTTGACCTAAGCCCCGGAAAGTTTTTTAAAAAAAAGGGGAATCGGAGAAGCTCTTTCTGTGAGTATCTTCACGGAATTAAAAAAATGCCTCATAAATTGCGGCACAGATGTGCACTTCATGTAGAATAGCAATATCCATATTGAACATTTTGGTTCCCCTTTTCGAGAGGAGCCAAGCAGTATTGATTACAATAAATCAACCACACATTATGCGCCACAAATGTAGAAAATCATTATTGTGCAATTAATGTCAGCTCGGTTCAGGTGAATTAGATTTTCTTTTTTTGGGTTGTGTTTGGTGTCGTGCCTGTGCTTCTCATTTGCTTTTGCATTGAATGCCTTCAGCAGCCATAATCAGGAGCTGCAGCTGTCAACAGCAAGGTTTGCAGCTGCTTGTAAAGACCCACGTCCTTTTTTGGATGCCGAGTTGTCATATGAGCACATGACTGTCCTAGATTCCTTGAGGTCTGAAGATGTTTGGTTTAGGTTTTTAACATGTGGTTTAGGCTCGCCCCTTCTGTCAATGCTTTACAGTCTGCCTGCTCTGAGATTTAAAGACCAACACCAAAGCTCCGTGTTTACTCATCAGAAGACAGATGCCGTGGATCAGCCGGGCTTGTGTTCAGTGGTGGTTTTCTTCAGATGACAGTTTATGATATAGTATTTAACAGAGTTCATTTTTCACTGAACTGTGCAAAAGGAACAAACTGGAACGGAGCCAAGTGATTAGATGGTGCTCTGTTGAGTTGCTTTGCTTTTTTATGCAGGATTTTAAATGCATTCTGTCCAAATTATGCAACAAC
This sequence comes from Callorhinchus milii, assembly GCF_018977255.1. Classification (NCBI taxonomy): domain Eukaryota; kingdom Metazoa; phylum Chordata; class Chondrichthyes; order Chimaeriformes; family Callorhinchidae; genus Callorhinchus; species Callorhinchus milii. The sequence continues at coordinate 16,070,965 of NW_024704746.1, read as the reverse complement.
TGATCCTATTAAAACAGATGTGCCCTTGATTTTTGTTGCACACTAAAATGTTTTCTTCTGAGGTTTTATTAACATTCCTTCAGATTTTTCACAACAGTCTAACAGACTGAAGAGTGTAAATTACTTTTGACAGTCAGAGATTGAACAGGTTTACCTGAGGAACATGTGCATTCAGTCCCAGCTATCATGTGGTTTTAAAGAGGATGGTAATTGTGCATTCAATGTTCAGTAGGTCCTTTGCTTATGTGCCCCACAGCCTTAGTTTAAAGAAACATTTCATTTAAGTTAATTAGTCCCCCTTAGAACTTGGCTAGCTGACATTTCATTGCAGTGCAAGAGAGAAGGGAGGGTCAGACACAGGGTTCCTGACAGAGCACACCTCCTTGTTCCCAATGAATACCAGTTACTCAGTGAACAGACTGTCTTGTTAGTTTCACACCCTTCCTTGTCAAGCTTTACCCCTGGTCCCAAATGACTTGTACAAAGGATAATTATACAGTTCATAATGGTGGCAAGTGGAGACAATTCACAAGGATTTCCATTTCTGGCATGAGTTGAACACACATTTTCTTCCAATGTTAGGCAGCTGGTGCTCCATAGAGGGGAGACCTTTGAAACAGTATTGTTCGGGTCACTCTGCCTTACAATTGGTGCAATGGAAATAATTAAAAGGGTAGATTACTGCCGTTATAGTAAGGTAAATTTCCGGGTATCTTTATGTAACGGGTGAAATGATTCTTTACGAGAACCTAATTAATAACATTTCAAATGTTCGCAGCAGGACAAGGAGGAGGAGTTTCAGGAGCAAGTCTTATTCTCCAAAAGGGTATCGTTCCCCCCCTTGTGCCATCCCCTCCAGCCCTATTCTCCAGCTCCTGCTCTCCACTCTTCTGACCCTGTTCATTCCATTGACCTACATCCCATTGGTGGCCAAGCCTTCAGCAGCAATGCCCCTGCAACTGCTACTTCATTTAAGTGACAATTCTTCATATGTGATCCTAGCCTGTGTGTGTGTCGGTGGGCTATTTGTCCATAGAGGGTATCGCAATGAGTGTAGTGTTGTTCTCACTAGCCATCTCTACACGTACATTTTCCATTCATCGTTAGTGTGAGAAAAATTCATGGTTAGTGTAGGCAGAGGCTGATATTTTCTCTCCCAAGCTTTGACAGTAAGGCAAATTGTAGTGTTACAAACTTCTATCCAGACTGGGATCAGCAAAAATAGCACAGACAGAATTATACCTGTGATGTTCTGGTAGACATATCTTGTTACTATACTAGGGGTGGAGTGCATACCCTCGGGTTGAAAAAAAAGACAAAGAAATAGACAGATGGGTCAGAGGAGAGCCTTGACAAATCCTGATTCAAAGATAAATCTACTCTATAGAGCTTCATACAGAAACATGTTGTTATTATTTCATGTAGCTGCTGAGCCTTATGAATAGAAAAGCTGATTTGAGATTGGCATAGCTCTCATAGATTGTCCCTTTAGGTCCAGGAAATGTTTAATGAAACAACCGATTAACCGTTTTGAACATTGTTTTTGTATGGGTGAGCCAAATAGTTTATGTTGTAAAAATACAAATGGTTGACCTTAATATAATCAGTCTAAAAATGACATTGTTCCTTGAACATGAATATACAATTAAATTGTTGCTCTAGTTCCAGCCTGTCAAGCAATATGATGGAAGAATCAATTTCTGGGATTTCATGGCATAATGAAACTGTTTTTAAAATAAGGAATTTCGTATGAGGTCTTAAAGTGCTACCCTTTAAAACCTGATATAAATCCAGGCTGTTATTAATTCTTGAGGATTTGCAATTTAGTATACTAGGTAATAAACACACCTAACCTAACCTTTGGCAAGGCCAAATATGCAAGATTAGAAATAAAAGCCCAATATTGTCCAATAAAAACTGAACATAGGAAAATTGAGACCGAGCTAATCTGAGCAAAGCTGAAGACGAGTTACAGTAACAATATAATGAAATGTACAGTCTTGCATGAAAGGAGCCTTTCCATTATAACTGTATTTTGTTAGGAATTTAACCATGTACAGGGGTGAATTTTCATTATTCCTATTCTGAGGGGATATTTAACTCATGAAGGAACTCAACAAAAACAAATTACATTTGTATAGTGTCTTTCACGTTGGGAGACCATCCCAAGATGCTGGACAGTCCGGGATTGGATTCAAGCTGCGAGTTGGGATCGGGCGGGGAGGGTGGGTTAGAGGGCTGCGATAGTAAGGGTAGGAGGGTGACCAAAAGCGCAGTCGGAAAGACGTGCCCTGAAGGAGGCAAGGGAGGGAGCAAGATGAAAGGACAGTGAGATGGAGTTCCAAAGGGTGGGGACAAAGAGGCTGAGGCCCTGACCGCCAATGGAGGGTCGGGCTTGGTGGGGGATTGGTGGGGGATGTGGAGCAGGCTGGATCCTGCATAACGGAGGGAATGGACAGGTCGATATGGAGCATGGGTGAATACTTCATGTCGGGAGGATTCCCCAAGTAACAATGTCACAAACGTGTACACTTGGAGACAGGACTATAAAGATGAATTCTCTCAGTGAACACCCTTCAATTTGTATCCATTACTGCCGCGGAGCCCCATTAGAACACAATGGTTGGGATCCCAAAAATTCCCACCAGCGATCAACAGTTAGTGTTTCGCCGTTTACTTAAAGTTGCAGAGGAAGCAAAAATAGATGGCATCTAGGTCATCAGGTCATCACTATTACATTCTGGGCACTGAAAATGCACAATGCATATGAAGTGATATCGGCTGCAACCTGATGTCTCTGCAAGTCAACCATTTTGGCTTCCCATATCAGCCGACGTCTGATCTTTCTGGATACAAGTGATGAAGCAGTGATAATATTAATAATAATAATAATCCTTGCATGTGATATAGCATCTTATCACATCTTCGACAAGTCTCAAAGCGCACCACAGAATATACTGTAAAGTGAATTGACTGTATATTTTGTGGGTGATGGAGCAGGCCCATATTCTGGATATTTTGAGTAAATGTCAAGGTCCCTTCTCCAACCAGAAAACTCACATTCGAATGAAACACTTTATAACAAGGCTCCAGTGAATTTCAATGGAATGGCAGAAGGGTGCACAGGATTTCTGCAACATATTCAGTATTGCTTACTGTCTACAGTCAATCCTTCAGTGACTGAATTCCCCAGTTGCCAGTTTTGAGTTTCATATCATCATGCTCCACACACTGAACATTTAACACTGTAATGATCTTGACCTCAGGAACATATAGTGATTGTTGAAGGTCTTGTTACTATATATAGTTCCGATTTTTAAAAAAATTCAGCTGTATACTTTTCATCAGTTTTATAAAGCTCAACCCTCCCCCTCTCCAGAAAGCAACGAATAAATATTTGAAAAAATTTTTTTAAGAGAAAGAAAGGCTCTTATTTCACAATGACCTCAAACAGGTGGTACAATGATACTGAGATATGTTTTAGTTCAGTGTGTCTGTAATTAAATGGATAAAGTTATATAAGAAAACTTTCACCCAAAAACAGTGAAAGTGATGCATGCTTCTGGTTTAATAAATGCATTATTACAGCCTTTTCTGTTGGCAATCAACAGCAAATCACCACCTGGATAAAAGTTTGCTTCCTATTAGTGCATGGTCAGGACCACACAAGGGGAATTACTAATCTGAATTTCTCCAGAGGGGAGGTGTTAAAGCAATGTTGCTCTGTGTCAGCACTTCTCTCCTAGTGTTGGCACACTTTTATTTGAGCATCAATTGTGCTGTGCACTTCCTTTTTCCGAGAGATTTATCTCGACAAGTTTTGTCCTGTTGCCAGAAATCTTTCCTCAGTAACCAAGAGACACTCAAAGGATCCACAGTATGCTAGTTACAAGGTTACCAAGTAGATGGAAAACCTTTCCAGCACCCCGCCTGTTAAATTTGTCCTGGATTCAGAGGACATTTTTCTCTTGGCCCTCAATTACAGAAGGAGCTGAATGTGCCAGATGCAATTGCCAAATGATTTGGGTCTCCAGGAAAACCATTGAAGATTCCTTTCCCTCACCAACCATTTCTCCAAGGCTGACAAAATTGGCAGCTCACCCTTATAGATTTTTTTCTCCCTCTCTCCCTCCCTCCTATCTCTCTGTTCTCACAATTTGAAGATTTGAGAATTGGCCTAGATTGGAAAAGCAGCTAATTACATTCGAAAAGCTGAAAAAGGCCAGAGAACAAAACGGCTGCTGATGTTTTAAAGAGAGCACAAATGAGACGGCTTTCGATATTTGCAAACATAAGTCACGATTAGCACTTCAACATCTGTGATTATTCAATAAGACCCCATTGTAAAAGCCGCACACTCTGCTGACTTTCAAGTGACCTTTCCTGTTAGGTGTTGGCTATTCAATTAAAGTTTGTTCCAGCTTTATCCGTCAGAATGGCGTCTTGTCTTTGATATTGCCTCAACTTTGTCTTCCCCTTTTTCTGCACCTCACCTTGCTGCACTCTGATCTCTGCTGTGCTTTTATTTTACATGTCATGACTGCATATATTTTAACTGATGAGCTTCCAATGCAAGAATATGCTGCAAATGTGAAGCCGACAATTTTAATCACTCTGGAATGAATTTGTGACTTCACATTGCACTAAAGACAAACCAGTTCACAGATAAAATTCATGGGAACCTTGAATTTGCCTCAGAGCCAAAAACAATGTTTGGGTGATAAATGGGAAAGACTGGATTCCAATGAAGGGGTGAAATAAAACCAAGTTACATTACGCAGAGCTGCTCAATGATTCAATGATAAATTTACTGTCCTGCGTCAGACCAGTGGAAGTTCCCAAGTTCACTGCCTAGTATAAGTTTCACACAGAGCAGCAATAGGGCACTAGAACTGGTCTCAGTATTACCAGAGATGGTAAAACCATGAGCCATTGAACGAGTGATCTCCTCATTACGCATTCAATGGCTCCTGCTAGATAATATGCTTGTATGAATATCATACGTAGATAGGATTGGGCTTCACTCTGATGGTAAATGATTGAAAGGTTCAAACACAAAGCATGGCCATCACTGAGTAAGGTTGCCTGTGAATGATACCACAGAATTAATCAGCTAAAGTGTGTTCAAAGAAGTAGGTTTGGAATTGACCCATTGATTGAGCTTGAGAGGTTATTGGTATAAAATAACGCAATAAGAGGGGTTTCAAGCAATTTGAATCCTATATATTATCAGTTTGCCATTCTAAAATACTTTTTAAACAATCCAGAATAGATATTAAGATACTAAAATACCATTGCACATTGGCAATTTTAGTACATTTCAGCACCATCTGAAGATCATTTTATTACCTCTCTTTGGGTACAGTACTGGCTTTTAGGACCCAACACAGTAAACAAACAGAAGTAATGCCCTGAAACAACACGTTCACTAATAAGTATAAAACAGTTTCCCCATTTATCAAAACAAAGGCTTTCTTGTACATCCACAAATGCGAAACAAAAATTCTTTCAAGCAACTCTATTCTGAGCATTATCCAGTGCGTGGAGTAGATCTCCAAGCTGTTTGTAGGGATGGTAGTTTTGCTTTCTTAGGTCTGGTTTATAATGGCAAAAAGAGGTTGAGTTCCTGTTGAAATCTGACCTTTGTTTCCCACTGTAACCTATACAAATATTTGTGTTCGGCATCAACATCAGAGCCAAGGAGACCCACCTCGAGGATATTTTCACCTTGGGAATGATCAAGACTGTTGGATACTTTCTAGTGTAAAAGATACCTTTTCGTCAGCCAGACTCATGACACATACCACAAATAATGTTGCCAGCTCAGCATTGCTTCTTAATGTTATTTTAGTATCTTAATATTAATCTATTCTGGATTGTTTAAAAAGTATTTCAGAATGACAAACTGATAATAATAATATAAGACTTGCCCACAAAATATACGGTCAATTCACTTTACAGTATATTCTGTGAAGCGTTTTGAGATGTCTTGTAGACGTAGTAAGGTGCTATATCAAATGCAAGGATTATTACTATCTGTCCAGCAACGCAAACAGGGGCCGGTTACTCCAGCCAGCCATGTACAATCCCGAATTCTGAGGCTGGATTACAATACTAGCTCACAGCATGGAGCACTGTGAGAATCAAAATCAAAAGCAAATCATCCTCACACTGCATGAATGAACGTGACCTTTCAGCTCCGATCATTTCAGAACTAGCACGGAGATGTCCTTTAATTTACTCGTATTCTTCCGTTCACACCCCTACACAATGTTATTTGGGTGCGTGAGCGGTTATGGACTGAAATAGTGTGCCGTCAACTTGCTTCGCAAAACAAAAGGGAGAGTTGCACATAAATTCTGCAGCTGAGATTAAAGGAACGAGCAAACATATCGACATGGCACCCAGCAACGTACTTATTTCAGAACACAAAGAAAACGGTTGGTAACCATTGGAAAAATAAACATACACTAAAGCTTGAAAATTAATGGGCATAAATTTAAATGTATTTTTAAAATCACATTTTTATCTGGGCAACTACCCAAAGACTGTTGCACATCTATTTATAATTATTTCTGGGACCACCGTGATGAACAGCTTTAGATAAATAATTCAACAGCACTAATCATTAGTCTATTTTCCAAAATCCTTATTTGTCTTGCTTTCAAGCATAGCAAATTTAACTTTAAGTGCAGCGAATGAAATTAATTAATACTCAATACCTCAATACTCTTTTTGAGGGAATGCTTCACTTTATTTTTCCAAATTATAATTTTCAAAGATTACCTTTTTACAGTTTAACACATTAAATTAATTTCTAAATGCAAATTGGATTCATGGTAAATTGATTCCAATTTTCTATGACAACAAACTCTTTCTTTGCTGTAGCATGAACAACATTTCAAGACGTATTAATTCCTAACAGTCAAGTCATGGCATTTGTTGTGCTAAAGCATATGTAGCTTGTGTTTATTCCGCAAGATAAGGATTAAAACATTATCTTGTTCTATCTAATAACAGGGTTTATGAGATTTGTCTGCTTCCATCCATTTTGTTATCTCTCCTGCTTCCACTAACGTAGAGCTCAACAAATGAGGCGATGTGTTTAAATGCTTCTGCCAAGATCTTCGCAAGTGGCCATAAGTAAGTGAAAGCACCAAGATCTCATTGATGCCTTAGTCAGCAAACAGCCATACACACCAGGAAAATCATATGTTTGAAGCCTGATTTGTACTGAGTTTGTTGTTTTTCATCATGGCAGCCATACCCCAATACAAGAGAAAAAAGAGTCAGGTTGTAAGGAGACAACCAGAGGAAGCTAAAATGACACAATGTTAACAAGGGGCAGCACGTCAGCTGTGATTCCTGTTCCCAACACATAACTGGCATTGCGTGAGGAAGGAGAGAAATCGATCTTCAGTGATTCCTGCTGGAAAGTACACAGGGGCAGACGTTGGGCAAGAATAGGCTTAGGTTTAGCTGTCCAACGATGAGCGGTTTGCGGTGGTTCACTGTCCAGGTTTGTTTTTCAAGGCATATCAAGGCACAAAAGAATTAGAGCACCTGTCAAACTGCACCCAGCATGAGTGACTGCTTTCAGGTGAGGGGGAAGATTGGTTTAAAAAAATACTCAAACTTGGGCAACTTAGTCGCTGGCAAGACCCTGCAAGACAACCATTTGATCATCAAAGGGCCTTTGCAATCATCAATAGATAGTTCATTCCCCAGAACATTTGTAAATCTGACACTATACATTTTGAATTTTATTATCTGCAGTTAACCATGAATTAAAATAGCTTGCAATCTAACTTGTGACTTCAAAATTCGACTTTAAAGAGTTGATCAGTGGACAGTGCAAATAACTCAATTATGCCTATTGAAATGTCATGTTAGGATTTGCTAAGTTCTCTACTTTCCAACTGATTTAAGAATCCCTCACAAGACAAATCATAAGCACCTCTGCATTTTATGCCTGGGTCACTATGCGATTACATCAGACACCCACACTCGTAACTGGGGGTGGGGGAGAATATATGGAAAAAATATGCTCAAAAAATCATCAATAAATGCAAATACCACCTGGCCATGTGCTTTACTGTGGAGTTAAGAACAGCCAGATTGATTCAAGAGGTTGATCTGTCAGACTTGCCTTCAATCAGCCAACCTAGCCTCAATTCCCTGGTGAAAAACACACATGAACACAATATTGCTTGAGCAACAGTTACAGCTATTTGTGCAAAATCACTGCTAAGTTACAGTATGGGCATTTCCTGCACAGGTACTTGACTGATATATTTTACACAGCTCCCATATTGTACTCCTGGGTCCTTTACTCAACTGCCTTCTCTAAAGCACAACATATGGGGCCCAATTTCCCACTTGGTGCTGTGCTACAAATGTTAGATGCGCTGGCGGCATTATCAGCTTCACTTGGCACTAGTGGAAAAGCAGTCCTTCAATTCACAACAGTGTTTCTCTCTTCCTCATGCAGATATACAAACAGCACAATACTAGTGCTGGGGTGACTGGCTTCAATGTACAATAAAAAAAAACTTCAGCAACAAGACTGAAAGTCCAGGAGCTGATAATACAGGGTGACCAAACAGTTGTGATACTATTACAATGTCCAATAAGTCTTAAAGAAATTATGATTTTTCTTAGATAATAGGGTAGCTTCACGACTTTTTGGTCACCTTGTATATGTATAATTACGGTAAATTATTCTGAAAAATGAACTCCGATTCTTTACCACAGACTAATTTCAATACCAGCAGAAAGTACTGCTCGAATCAGTTGAGAACTGCCCAGTGAAAATGTAGTCAATTGTTGCAGCATCATCAATTAGCATAGATATTTCTGCTAAGCTCCAAATAGTCTGTCCTACACATTCTCTCTTTCCCTGCATTGAAATCTCCTGCTCTAACTCATTCTTTCCCAGGACCTCAAAGCTGTGGAACTTTTACTTCCCTTTGTGTTCCCTTCCTCTTACAATCCACAGCCCATTATAACACAAGCTTGCCACAACTTGATCTGTATCATATTCTCTCTCTGAGCTTTTCAGTCTCCGTTGTGCCCTGCATTATAGGCCTTGGCCTTTCACTCAGCTTTCTCAATTCAAAAATAAAATGCATGAATCTTCATTCACTCCGCACAGAGAAAAAAATTAACCGGTTGTTTAAAACAAAATACTCCTAAACTAAGGGGGAAATTAAGGAATTTGTAAACAAAGCAGAAGCAAGATTGTGTGAAAACTTGCACCATCATTACTTAATAAAGGGAAAAAAATGTGAAATGATTAGTGGTTGCTTCAAAGAGAAGTGACTTGTAGAACTTTGTGTGAGATAAATCAGAGACAGAAAGAAAATGCAAACAATGTATTGTGTTGAAGCCAAGAGGACTGTGATCAAGGGAACAGGACAATTTGTCAGTTTTCACACGGTTAATCCCATTATCTCTGTAGAAGTGTGTTACAGCCAAGAATATGTTTACACAGAATTTTTGCTTTCCCATAATACGTTTTAAAGGTCATGTATGATCCCTGAAAGTAAGTGACACGTGACGGCTTTTCTGCAGTAATAAGCATACATCATTAAATAAATTCATAGCTCAACGAACCAATAAACTTTAATTATCATTTCCTGCTTGGGTGACCAGGTTGTATATTTATTCTGGATGAATAAAGCATTGGGGTTGGAAGCGTCTGATTTTGCCTTTCCTTTAATTTCCTAATTGTATTCATGAACATTTTTGTATTAAAAAAATATTTTCTTGAATGGATACCAAGTAAATGTACAGGTTATTTAAAAAATATGATAGCAAGTGAAATGGGACTACAGCCATCACTTTTTATTGTTGGTAAAAGAATATAGGTCTGTATTTCAATGTTATTATTGGGATTATCAATGGTCTATTCTGAACATTTTACTGCATGTCAGAAATTTAAAACCTTTATTATTGCAAGCTGCAACTGCTTGTTCGCAGAACTGTACATCTGTGTTCTAAGCATTAGGCTTAAGGCAGTTATTGTAATTTTTTTATTAGCGTTTTGTGGAGCCTTCAATTAAAATCATCATATTCAGATTTACCCAGGCTGGCTGATGCCAATATCTTTACATTCCTGCAAAATGCCAGATAATATATTACAAGTAAAAAGGGGCAATAAGGTACAATTGATGTCTCTATCTTAGAATGGCAGCTGCGTGTCATTATACTCCAAAAGGGAACAGGCAAGCCAGAGTCAGGTATGATGAAGGAAACATTGTCCCATTGTGGTGTTCTGAACTTCTCTGTGTTACTAATCTGCTTTTACACCAATCAATGTTGCTTTGTCATAATAATTAGCTTCACACTAATCAAGAAAGAAGTACTGTAGAGAGATACAAGCAGGGTGCAAAGTGTATGCTTCATCCATTGCCTCCGTATCTCAAGAGGTCCCAATATCAGCTAATTATCTCCTGGTAATAAAACTAAAACCATATCATTCATTCTTGCATATTGAAATAATAGTTTATAATTAAGCAATACACTGAAGAAAGTGGTATTGACATCTCTGCCCCATGGCATTTCTTAGTTCACCAGAGTTCGTTGCATATGAACATTGAGAATGTGATGTTACTGCTATGTTGAGTGTTAAAGTCTCCCCCACCCCTAGCCATCTATCCCTCCTCTCCTCCCGTCAAGGCATTTGACTCCATTTCCTTTCGACTGAGATACAGATAAACAGCCACCACCCTCAGAGGCATTACTTGTAAGTGAGCTGGCTATATGAGTCCATGGGGGGAACAACCAAGCTAGTCCTTTTCCCCAACAAGGGACAAACACACACATCATGTTGTTGTGTCTGGATTGTGATCAAGAGAGGCAAGTCAAGCTAAATTTCTCCTCCTAAACCCAGAGGCCAATTGTTATATTCCAGTGCCATCCAACTTAGATGAGCCACATTTTGAGGGGGCAGGATGGTCAACTGTACTCACAATAAAGAAATAAAGCTATGACTTGGTTAAATTCACCTTATTATTGTTTAATGTGATTCAGAAAAAAATGGCAACTGCAAGACTGAGCAAAAGAAACAAAGGAAGGTGAGACAGCATTGCAAAGACTTAAACCTCAACTAAAATGTTAAGTTTCAATTTTCAGATGCTGACTTATTTGTTGTGTATTTTCAGTTTTTATTTACATGACTTTCCATTTTTGCAGGAAGAAAACATATCGACAAATACATTTTCCAACGTTTTCCAGCTGTAAGAGCAGTAACTGAGAAGGTCATGTAATAGGAATGCAGTAAAGTCCATCTATGCAGTAGGACGCATGTAATAATAGGTCCATTATTCTGAATTCAGCTGAAGTAAAGACAATATGAACTATTAAAACTTCAAAAGTTCATTATTCCATATACAATACAGAAACTTAAAACCCAGTGTATTTCTACCCAAGAAATATTCTCTCCTCCTGTTGTATGACATTGATATCAAAGTGCTTTTGTCAAATTTATTGTAAAGAGTAAATCAGTCTGCTATGTCAGATGGACAGTTAAGCCTGATCTGATGAAAAACTTCCATCTGCTTAATTGCAGCTAAAATGCAATGGTGAGTTTTAAGAGACAACAATGAGAGATATTAAATTTGTACAGTAAGGCATTAAACTATTCCAACAATGATTTAATTGGATATTCAGAAAATAAATGTGCTAAGAGCTGTAAAGCAACCCTTAGTTCTGATAACTCTCAAACGTGTTGTGACACTCTCACATATGTTAATCGCATAGACACAGACACACCAATGGAAACAGCAGAAACCACAGGATCTCACAGGAACAAATAGTCTTGTAATATACTTCTTCCAGTCTCAGTTTTAATATTCACAATTGTTTATTTCACTGAGACTCGGGTATGTGCTCAAGCACAGCACACCACCATGTTCTGAGATGTCTTTGAACAGCAGTGAAACCCTGGGAACTAATGTATTCTACACATGAAGATTTGAACTGTCTATACTGTCCAGTCAAAGTATGCAAGTATCCAAGAAGTTCCAAAATAAGCATATTTTAGCAAGTCACAGTGCTAGTCATGACCATATTTTGTTCTGGAAAAATAAAAACTAATTGGTGTTGCTGAACTCATTTTAAGAGCAAGTGGAACAAATTGTGAGTTTATGTCATGTCGTGATTATGATAAGACACCAAAATAATTTAAAGCTACAAAAGGGGATGAGTTACCTATCCTAATAATTCATAATGAGCCCATACACATCCTGGGAATTCTCCAATTTTGTTTTTGGAATAGCTTGAAGCAGAAAGCATCAATGTGCTTAAGAGGAAACTTGATATAAAGGAAGAATAAAATAGAGGGGTTTAGGACGGATGGAAGCTCATGTGGAGTATAAACACTGACGGTTTCCATGGTGTAACCCTGTGTATAATTCTATGTAAAAGCAGCCTTGGAAATCAGTCTGGTTCATTTCAGGCTCAATCTCCTTCTGGTCAATAGTCTACATTCTGTAATCATGTTCATTGGTTTTTAATTCCATAACTAAGGGCATCTGCAATCCTTCTGTACAACTGCGTTTACAATACAATATACATATACTGTATACATAGCACTTTTCACATCTTAAAGCTCTTCACAGTGCCAGATGGGGAATGGGTGTCAAAGAGGATGGGAGGTCAAAGATGACTGAAAGCACAGCCAAAGAGGTAAGCCTTAAGGAGGGCAAATGTTTGCACAACTCGCAAATTAGTCACTCTCTTCCCCCTACTCCCACGATGTCCATCCCATTGTTACTTTGTCTTGTATACTGGAATATCTCTTCATGTAAGCAGCTCACCCTCATCAATATAACCATTGCTTTCAAGTGAAGACTTGATCAAAAAAACATAAATTTGAAGAATCTCTTCCCAAGTGTTAAGGAGATTGATTTTAAACTTAAGGGAATCAAAGGTGAAATGTGTGAATTACTTGAAAAATTGTACTTACCCTAATTATATGGCGCACTTTACCACCAGCTGGGGATGCTTTGGATAGATGACTGGAATGTAATCATTTGCTGGCTCCAACAGCCTTTGGTTCTTACTTACTGCTTGTTTGTGAACTAGCATTCTGGTCCAAAATACTAAGACGGGAGAGGCTGTTAACCCATTTGATCTTTTACTGTGCATTTTTCAAAGGGCAGATTTCACAGATTGGGGGGCGGATAATAGGACACAGAGTTTCTCAACAGCATATGTCAATTTCCCAGATACATGCTACAATCTGTACTCCTGAACTGTAGACCTAGTCTCTCGCCAAACAACCCTTATGTTAGATGTAGCAATGCAACACAGCAATTTACTGTATTAATAACACCACTCGAGACAATAAACTTAACAGTCTCTGCTCACTGAACGACATGCCAAAGATCTCCAAACCATGTTAAATTAAAATCCATTCTGGGACATAAACACAAATATACCAAAATCATCACGAATATACCACAAGGAGCAAGGGAGTGAAAAAAAACTGTATTAACAGTATTGGCCTCTCAAAGAAGCTCAAATATATCATATTGAGTGAAAAATCATACTTTAAGTCTTAAGGACCTTTTACTCAGTTATAACAATAACTATTCCTGTTTGTTGACTAACTCAGTAACATTGACATTCTCTGGGGCTGCTTATGGAAAATTGCATTTCTGTAATTTATTATGTTATTAGTTCAATTGTTATTTTTCACCATTGCAGCATTAGTCCAAAAATAAACCAACATTTATTGAAGCAGATTTGATGAACAATCCTGCTGTGGTCCTCATGGGAATGGAAATGCCTCTTTTAAAAGTTGAAACACAATGCCAATTTACAATACCAAAGAGTTGTCATCAATTTACTTTCTGATAAAAAAATTCTGCTTCAAATGTATTGTAGTACACAAAGCTAACCATATCTTACAATTATTTATCGTTTTCTTCAAATAAAAACGACAGTGTAACATGCAAATACCAGGGATCAATTTCAGCTGTTAAAGATCATGAAGAATGGTCCATTAAACATCTTTGCCCTCTGACAAATAACAGCATTTGTGTTTGGTTACAGAATATATCAAATGGACAGAGATGCAATATTATTATCACCTTGTTGACTACTTGTATAAATTGATTAATCAGGCTGTGCCCCGCAGATTAACACATTATTCTGACTGGTTGCAGATGAAGATGTTGCAGCAAACTGCTAAAATGCACAGCTCTTTAATAGGAACAATATTAACATTAGGTCAGACCTAGTGAAAATAATATACTACTCACTACACCTCTCATACAATCTTTTCAATCAAAGGACCCAAACTGCAGAATGAGAAATGTTTATCATTATTAGAATATGTTGCAATGCTTTTTAAAATCAGTGTAATAACCATCCTGAAATGGACAAAGCTCAATTGACTTCACCCGTCTGAATACTACAATGACATCTGTGTACTGGAGCTCAAGATGTGAGCAACTTTGATTAAAAAAAACATCCTTTGCCTTAGGAAATATGACTAGAGCTGGTCAGGGAACTCATTCAAGGAAAAGCATAAATGGGACCAGATTTTATTTTTAAAGTAAAGGCAGAAAAAGCACATCTGTATAACTTTATATAATTGTTCGTTTTCTCCATTTTGTCTGAAAGATTGGAAATTGATTTTTATTTTTTCTGATTTTTGCTGCATGATTTTGGCGATTGTTTTTAATTGAATTTTTTTCCTGCTTTTATCGATAATCTCGACGACATTGTTAGCACATGGGAGGACACAGAACAAGTACAAATTGACAAATTTCTATAATAATTTATGGGGCAACCATGGTTCTGTCAACCGACTCAGTCCGTTACCCATAGATCCCTCTCCACCCCCCTCAGAATTAAAAGTCTGTTTACTGTGTTTATTGGACACCTGTTGAGATTGGATTGCATGCCAGGAAGAAATCACAGACCAGCCCCCCACCCCTCAGGCCCCCTGTGTTCCCTCAGGAAAAGCCTATGTTTCAGACACCCCATTTTGAGTTATTCTCGCTATAAGGCCATGTTTTTAGGCTCATTCCTCCCACCCACTCACCCCACTACATACTATTTCTGAAGCTCAAACCATGTTTTAATTTATGTTTTATCTTTAATTTCTATTGATGAAATTGCATTTGCGGTAGAACATCACAGACAACAATGAACTTTGTTGAATCCAGTCAAGATGAATTATCTGCATCAAAAGTATGAACAAAATACTAAACAAAATGCTAAATAAACTAGATTATTTATAATTTCAGGACATTTATACTAGACTTAGTGTGAACCAAATAAGCATTTGGAGTTACTGAGATATTAGGTTTTGTTTCCAGAAGGCTAATCAGTGGGACAGATTGTTTAGATATATTTATTTTCAAACCAAAATGTCTGATCATAGGAAGGAACTTACTGAGTTAGATAACAAGTCCAAAACACACTATCTGTACCACATTGTTAAATTGACAAGTTATAGTTGGATTGACAAACAATTCTCAGCATGCCCTCTTCTAACAAGCACCCACTCTCACTTATTAACGTTGGGCAAACCTTTCTTCACTTTTACTGAGGTGACAATCTGGTGCTCCTAAAGAGACAGCAACATAAATCTCTCGCTCGTCAGGATTCCAGTGTGAACGGAAAAAGTAGAACAACATTACACTTTTTTGTCGAAACATTGACTTGCTTTCCTTTCCCCATAGATGCTGCCTGACCTGCTGAGTGTTCCCAGCGACTTCTGTTTTTATTACGCTTTTTATTTCGTTCAGAAGATATTGGTAAAGGATTAAACCTGTGTGGTTCACTGATTGTCCAGTCGGTATAAAGAAATCGAGGAATATTAATCTGCTTAATGATCTACAACAGAAAAGCTGGACAGACTGCAAATTGAAAAGGAAATGTCTTATTTAAAGGATTACAGGACTACCTTTGCATTTAAAATAATTGCAGAAAAGCATCTGTTTGCATCTCATAGTGATGGCAAAAGCTAATCTTCAATATTGAAGAGAAAAGCGACAAAAAACAACAAAAATCCATCCAGCATATAATTGATTCCAGATAAAATGTACCTGATTCAAAGCTAATTCTAATCAAAGCCCTGAATTCCAACTACATTAAATCACATTTCATCCCCTTCAGCAGATAGAAGTCCTGAGCCAGGCACAATGCTTAAATGTATAATTCAGAACTGAAACACTTTCCCAATTACTTGTGTTTGAATTCCTCAGTACACTGAGTATATGTGTAGGGCATGACAAGTTATCTTTCACAGTCTAACAAAAGACCATTTTCTATAAAGGAGTGTTAACATAGATTCCATTGTAAAGCATGAGCAATTAAATGGATTTAGCTACAAATGTGACTAATTGGTCATCTTTTTAATAAAGTAATCTTTTGAAATCTTGACCCAAGAATAGTCTTGATCTAAGCTTCACATTTCCCAGCAAACAAGACATCCATTATTAGAATGGAACTCCATGCAAGCAGAACTATTGAAAGGAAATTTTGAAGTCTGTTATACATATTCAAATAGCAAGGTGCCTTAAGGACATCATTCTCCGAAATAGTGGAACATATTTTTGAATAAAAGTTCATTTTTAAGCTTTTGGCTGGGATAGGTTTCCCACCCCCCTTCTGCCCCCTCCTAAAGACACAAACATACACTGGGAGCACAGTTCCACAGACTCATATTGGGAGCCTTGATAATGAGTGTTGACAGATTATTCGTCTGCAGAGCATGTTGCAGCTTAGCCTGATCCAATCATTATCAGATATCTACACAGAAATAAACAATCTCATGTCTGAGTCAGAAGGTTTGGGATTCAATACAATAAAACTTTACATTTATAGAGTGCCTTTCATATCAGGAGGACATCCCAAAGTGATCAAGCCCCATGTTGAACTTTGAACTCAAATAGTCTAAGATGACACTCCAATGCAGTGCTGGGGCTGCTGCCATTGTGCAGAAATCATCTTTCAGGTGAGACAATAAACCAAGGTTCCGTAGGCCTTTTCAGGTGGATGTTAAATGTCTGAAGACCCTATTGGTCATTCACTTCTTGGTTGTTTGTGGGACGTTGAAGCGTGCAATGTAAATGTGGATCCCTGACTGTCCAGCGCTTTGGGACGTCCTCCTGATGTAAAGGTGCTATACAAATGTAATTTGTGGTTGTAAATCATGTGAAGCACTTTGAGACAGTCTCCTGAATGAAAGATGTATCAAATGCAAGGATTATTTAAATCCACTGAATGATCTCATTTAACTGATTTCCTATTTGCTGTATTCATGTTACCATTTCATAGATATAAAGTTTTGGTTCTGCCCAAGTTTCACACTAAATATCTTCCATGCACCTGTTTGCTAAATGAATGAGTTGTTACTGTAGCCTGGCTTCAGTTTGGTGGTATTTTAATATATAGAACAACATCCCGCTGTGAGTAATTTGGACTGTGTTAATTTGGGTGTATCAATGGGAGAGAGGGCTTAGTTCAAATTATTTTTATTAAATTCTCAAGTACAAAGCATATAAGCTGTGAGTATTTATAAAAGGAGAAGTGGCCCAAATTAAAATCCTCCGCTAATTGCTGGAAAGATGTAAAAATCCTGCTGTTAAAGACATGTTGAAATCAGCCTGCAACAGCCTGGTGCCAGGCATGAAAATTTGACATGGGCCAATTGTTTGGGAAGGTCTGTGACTACTCTGATAGAGGAAGTTGAGGAGAGTGCATGGGGGATACTATTTTGTCTGTATTCACTTACATTTTTATGGTTTTTCTCACTGAGCCCATGGGCAAAGCAGAGGAAATCAGGATCTCGGCTGCAATGATGGCTTAGAACAAAAACGTTAAGATGTGGGCATAAAATGAGAAGGGGGAAAATGCATATTTGCCAGAGAGGGGGTAAAGGGTGGGGGAGAGATCGAGAAGTGGTAAGGAAGTTGAGAGTTCGAGGGATTTCATGAAAATTGCTGTGTTTATGCTATTTTCACTACAGAGATCAGATTCAGTCTGAATCACTATGACCCAGCCTCAACTCAATCTCTCAGGGTTTATACTGAGAGCTGCCTAGAAAAAAGTCAATTCGCCAAGTGAGATTAAATTACCAGCTCAACAGATGCAGGAATTTTCCATTCCAGCAAAAAAAAAGTGGACGATTTGCATCATGTTTATATCAGGTTCACAGCTCAGGCCAACCCATAGGCCAAAATGGAGGAGCTTTTTTTATTCTAAACTGATTGGAATAAATAAACGTAATTCCACCAACATTTGGTCACAAATTGGAATTCCGTTGTAAACGTGCTGCCCAAGGGCAAGAGAGAAAGGGAGGGAAATAGAGGCCAGAATGCGGGGGAAGCTTAGGCCAGGAAGAAGAGAGCTGGAGCTACACTGTGAGTAAGGGAGAAGAGTGGTCCATGCTGTGAGGGAGAATAAGAGGACACAAAGAAAAAGACCAAGAAAAGAGCTGGGACTGAAAGCTCCAGGGAAAGCTGTGATATGTACGCACGTGTGATTGAGTGAGTGTGAATTACAGAGAGAGACGAAGATATGATGAGGCAAGCCAACAAAACTAATACTGCACATTCACAAAAGTTTTATTTTTTAAAACAAATTTACGTCAGTTCTGAGAAATCAGGCTCTTCTTGAGTATTCAACATATGTTTTTGGGCAACAAAATACATTTTGAAAGACATTTATGTCAATTATTTGTGCTGCTTACACCAAAGATAAACGGTCCAGATGAAATGATAATTGCAAAATGTTTCCCTCTTTCCCCCATCCCCCTACACATACACACACTGGTGGTGGCTGGAAAGGTTTCACAACTCTCTGGATGCAAGGGCTACAAACACTGAACTTGTAGCTTAAAGCTTCGCCTTCTCAAAACTAAGCAATTCAAAGAAGTACAAGAAAGGAGAAAGAAAGTAATCAGAAGCAGTTTGGCTGTGCACACTTCCAGCAGCACTGACCTTAAAGCCATAAACTGCTTCCTCCCTGTAAAACTCACTACCTCCCAAACCACAATTTGTTTGCTTCCTCACATCTTGTTGCCTCAAAGCTGTACATCAGCTGTCTTGCTCAATCACTGGATCCAAACCTTTCTGAAGGCACATTTGGTCTGTTGCAGAAGTGAGAAAATTGGTGGAAAACGTTTTCACAGCTAGAGTTCAATAAGTGCACGTTGTCTGATAGAAGCTCGCAACTAATGGCTGCCTGTTAGATTCCGCTTTGAATGTGAACTGTAGGGGGTCGCCAGCCCAACATCTCTTAAATAAATTACCTTTGTTCTTAAAGGCCATTCTCCTTTGAGGTCTGCACTCCAAATCACCACAAGCTACTTCTGAACATTCATCATTAATAGTTTAAAAATGGCAATTATTTCCCAGTAACCATTTTAGGCACATCATGGCATGTTCTATATTTTACAGACAATATTAAAGACCCAAGTACAAAATTGGATTTTGAATGAATCTGGCAAAAATGTACATTAAATGTGACATTTAATATTTCAGAAACCTGAATTCAATTAATCTGAGCAAATTTTCCTAAATTTCTTGCAGAAGAAAAAGTATTATGTGGACATTCCTGCCATATTTAGACTCTAGGAGGGTATTTACCTTGCAATACTATTTACTTTAACGATTTACTTTCACTGAATTGCTCGCTGGATGCACTTGATGGCAGAATTGGTACAGAGAGATTCAGTTTGTGTCAATATATGGTATTAAATAATAATCGTAATCCTCTCTCTCTCACTGGCATTTCATGTTGCTCCTTATCACGTCTTCAAGACATCTCAAAGTGCTTCACAGAATATACTGTAAAGTGAATTGACTGTATATTTTGTGGAAGAAATACAGCAGCCAATTGCGCACAGCAGTGTCCCACAAACAGTCATGGATTGAGTGACCAAATTATTACTTTTTTAAAAAAATGGATTATTACCCCGGAAAAGCAATCCGCCAATCGACTAAAAACCAGGTTCCTACTTACTACTCAGTAAACATAGGCTTGTGGAGTCAGGAAACCTGCCCAACGTTTCGCCCTACCCGGGAATTTTACCCAGGTCCTCTCACTTGAGAGGCGAGTGCTCTAACCACTAAGTTACAGGACTCCATGATGGTCATAAAGTACAATACTAATTTAAATTTATTTAGTGCCTTTCACATCGGGAGGATGTCCCAGGGCCCTGGACAGTCCAGGGTTTGCATCGAAACTGAGGGTGGTGGCAGGGATTTAAAGCAAATAATCCATGCTACGTTTACCATCATCTCAACAGCTAGAAATCTCCACAGGTGATCCACAGGGTGACTAGAATAGATTTTTAATTTTAGAAGGAATGACATGAGGGTAACTGGGAAAGGACAGATGTATCATGGCCTTGATCCTAGCTTTTGGTGAGAGCACAGAACAACTTGGCAAGATAATATTTGGCAAGTTACAGATTTTTCATAGCATAATGCAGGATTCAGCAAGTCAGGTTCAGCCTAGTGCTGTTCCAACTATAATCTAGTAGAGGATAGAAAACCTGTGCAGGAAATGCTTGGCATGGAGTCAGCCATGTTTAGTGTATCACTGGGTTTGCTTTCAACAGTGATTTGGTTGTAGCGGAGAGTTAACTTTGCAATAGATAAGTTCATTAACAATGAATGAGATAGCCTTCTTCAAAATAGCCAGCCGATCGAAGAAGACGAGAAGCAGTGGGACACAGAAACAAGAGTGGGAGAAATCACATTTCTCTGAGCGACTCTTGCACAAGAATTCTGAAATGTGAAGCACCTATATATCATTCCCTTACACATTTGCCTACAGAATACAGTGCTACACTTAACAGTCAATCCTGTGAAGCGCTTTGAGGCATCTTCCTGAAGTGAAAGGCGCTATATCAAATGCCAGGATTATTTTTCTCTATGCCTATGTATTAGTGGGTAGTTCAGCAGCTCACCAGAGAACACACACAAGGTCTGGCTGCTACTTGAAGGCTGTAAAAACGTCAAGTTACACTTTACCTTCGTGCTGGCCATCGAAACGGCTGAAGAGAGGGGGTCTGAAAGAAATTTGCTCTGAGACGAAAATAGTGAGACACAGTGTAAATATATCCAGTTCCTATTCACAGATACCAAGACGTTTACTTCACGTGACTTTCAGACATCTCAAAAAGAGGAATCACCCCACCCCCCACCACACAAGAATATAATCAATGTAGGTCACAGTGACATTTGAGATCTGACAACGATTGTGCTCAAATGATTGCTAATTCCACAGATCAAAATGAAATGATATTTACAAAATGTGAACAAAAGCCATTACAAGTGACAAAGAGCTTTCAAATGGCGTTTTCGATATCTCTATGGGGTGCTTGATTCAATCTCTGCCTCCTGGAAGATTTGACAGTAACAAATATCAAATCAAACCGTAGTGGATGATGCTTGAGAAGGCGAGTGTTTCCTGTTACACCAGCTACAGATTCAGCCCCCATTTGACTGTTGAATCCTTTTTTAAGGTAACCAGCTAGTATGAAGCATTCAAATTGGATTTCAGATCCCACTGAAGGAAAATTCCAAATAGGCTTCAGTCAGAATAGTTCAGATTTAGGTCAGTCTTCAGACACGGTGCACTTTCCTTGCAATCAGCCTTCTCTAACACTGAGCGGAAAATTATGGGACATGATTAAAGACAACGAAAATAAACAGATATAAACAGTATAACAGTTCCTTTTCTGTTCAGACCCTGTTGTTACTCATTTCACTCAAAGAAGATGACTCCCTCCAACAGTATCACATAACATTTTAGTAATGATTGATTTGAGAACACACACCACTTTCTTTATTCATTACAGTTTTTACTCTGTTTCAATTCCTATCGCAGTCTTGAGAGACTTGTATTATTGTGTGTAAGAAAAGGGTGGGGAAAATGTGGAACAGGGAGAGTGGCATTTTGGCAACAGGCAGATGTAGTCTAGGCATGTTACTATGCCAGCAGCATCCCCACACTGAGCGGTGTTGTGTTAGTTATCACCCCTGTGCAAGATAGCACTTTCAGTAAAGAAATCAAAAGCCTTCAGCATGAGAATGTCACCACAGGATGCTTGAAAGCTGACACTCTCCTTCCCCCACAATGCAGAGGCCATAACTCAACACCTTCATTTAATTTTCTGTTAGAAATCAACTGTCTTATAAATATGTAGATTAACCCTAACCACCGCTAACGGGGAGGGGGGTGCGGAAATCAACAGGATTATCATCAAACTACTGCTTGCTTCCAATTTCTCCACAGACAGGGCTGGCCTCTATATCCTCTCAGCAATTTACTGCCAGAGGTGTTGGATTCCAGGCAGACATAAATAGAATGAATGAGTGGCAGCTGAACTCTTATCTACTTCTCATCAGCCAGCAACAGGCGGACAGGACAGTGTGAGCATGGTGGGTCTGAGCAATGACATCCTTCACATTAGTGAACTCCAAGGCCGAAATTGCCCCGAGACACAATGTGTTACCTTGGGGGTGATTATGGATTGATATGGAGGCCCCAAACTGCCAAAAGTCACAGTACAAAATCAACGACAATGTGAATTTTCAATGTTTACTTACTAAGAAAAAAAATCCATCTGCCCCTACAAGATTCCCCTGCAAGACATGAACTATGCTATTAAACTAAATTGGTTTGTATCCACTTTGGATTTTTAACTATCGATGGCCGTTCTTCCCACTTAAATTATCTAACCTCAGGATTCTCACTTCTGCAACCCTCACATAGATCCCATTACTGTCTTAGACACAATGCAGAGACCACATAACAGAACACCTTCATTTAATTTCTGTTAGAAATCAACTACTTAATAATTTGTAGATTAATGCTAAAGAGTGTTTTGAAGAGAGGGGGAAAGCAACAGGATTACCATCAAACTACTGCTCGACACAATGACACAATCAAGAGGTTTGCTGCTTGCAGACAGGGAAGCAGAATAACCCCATTCACCCGCTCACACATTCCAGCAGAGGGACACTGGACGGAGATCAGGAGTGGGAATTCTGGCTGATTCAGGGATGCTGAAGCCAAGCACAGTGCCCCCCTTGCACTTCCAGCTGAGCTGGGCACAGCTAAATGGGCACAGACCTGGGGCTTTGCTGCTTTCTGTGGTTCAGTTTCACACTGAACTGGCAGTGGCTTCACTGACTATTATCTATTTTAAATCAAACAGGCAGGTGTATTTGCTCCCCAATAACTTACATTATTAAATCTTAGTGGATGAAATGTGAAGAGGTATCGAAACAGGGTTTGATTCTGGACCTTTTCTGAGTTAGTTAATCTGAGCCATAACTGTGAGAGTCTACGTGGGAGGAGAACATGATTTAGGGTACTTGATCATGATCCAGTAGTCATTGTTGGGAGATCAGGCAAGGATTGTATTGAGCTTGGCTCGGTCTACCTTATAGTCAATGGCACTCACTGTCCACATTCCGAAAGTTCACTTGGGTAAAGGGAATAGAGAATCATCAGCATATGTGGAACTGTAGCCAACATGAGTTACTGCATTCTGGGGTGGGGTAAGAGGCACTATAATTAAATGTGAAGTTCTGTCAAGATTATTTCAAGCTCTCCCCTCCCACTCTCACACTCTCCGTTTCAACTACTGAGATTGTGAAGAAAGTTCTGGAATCAGGAACATTTATCTGCTCCACATATGTTCCACCCAATGCTTAGAGAGGAAACTTCAGTCATTCTGCTGCATTTGGACGCCAGTGCTGCGAAAAACCTTAACCACTTTATTGCTGAAATATTCTTCTTGCACGTGCAGCAATAACTTGAAGGGGTTGCTTGGTTGTGAAGCATCTGTGTCTCACAAATCAGAACCTTCTGCTTGTAACACTATTCAGACATCATGACGTAAAGGTGGTTACATCATCAGTAAATGGTGCTTGAAGAATAGCCAGCCCTCTCTAGACTCAGTTACTGAGAACGGCAGCCGAAAGTATCCATGGGCCTCGCTGGTAACAATTATAGTAACGTATACCAGATTCGAGCATATTACATCCATATTTTAACGATTATTTGTTTTGCATGGTATCCAATTGAAATAACTGAACTGTAAACATCTCAATGAACCTGTCAAAGGTCAAGAGACTCTTTAGTGGTTTTATATTAAAAAGAATCCTTCCAGATATTAAAACATGAAAGCAATCAAAATTATTTCCATACTGAGGTAGGCCGCTTTCATGCAAAACACCACAAGACTCGTTTCATTTTCAACCACCTTTGATGTAGCATTCTTATTCTCTGCATACTAATAGGCTCGTTAGCCCATAGAGAAACAGAAATAGTATATCTACATTCTCTGTACACTACTATGGAGTGTACTGCGGACGATGGAACAATCCACTGCCATGTTCAGCACTTGCACACATTTTTTTAATGGCCACATAACTGCAGATGTGTTTAAACTACTTAAGAAAGTGACTGAAGACTGACACATTACTTCTGCACCAAAATCAAAATGTAAAAACTGCAGAGGTTTCATTTTGTTCAAAGAAGGCAACAAACAACAAAGGGAGACGTAATCTTGTGCTCCACATCTTAAAAGTCGTGTAGGTATATATAAAAACCAAGCACAATCTCGTATGATGTGATAGACATTTAAGTATGACAGGATAGAAATTTTACGAGTCTTTGAAAGGTTTCAATGGGCAATCATTCAGCGGAGTTTAAAGAAAAGTAATAATGTCTAATACTTCTACTTGATGCTGAAGGTTTTACCCTTGCCCTGTTTAACATCATTCGTCACCTATGAAATGTAAACACTTTAACTGCCCGTAGCTGTACCGCTGCGCTGGACTAACTATAAAGAAAATCCAGCAACATTTATTCTGTTTTTATATTGTTTCTCAAACACGCTCCTTTGGTATTAACATCGCTCACTGGTCCCTCGGCGAAGAGAGTTTCATTCTTAATTACAATATTAAAAACTTGTAAAGTATACAGAGCTAATCATTCTTTAATGCCATAAGTAATGATTAGCAGGTAGCAGCTGGATTGCCATGTAATTACCATATATATGAAAGAACGGTCTTCAGTGTTCTGCCTTAGCAGATCCCAGTGCTTAACAGAACACCTTTTTATTTAAGTTAACTTCATAATTACATGTAAGCTCCCGGAATAGGGGGGGGGGGAAACAAGAGTTGGAAAAGACATACTTGGAAACCAGACAGTTTTTTTTCTCTCCATTTTTCACATCTCAACAGAGCCTGTCCAGCACTGCCAGAGAAGAACATTTATAGAAACAAACTGTAATGAAGTTGAATCTCTAATGAATAGATAGACGTCAGAAGCACTGGACCTACCTTTAAAAGACAGCAAGCAGGAATCTAGATCCTCAAAAGGAAAGCTGAAAGGAAAGGCGACCCAGTGGAAGTGTAGGAAATTCAGCGTTCAGTCACTGTGTGACCTGCCGTCCTGCAATAGAAGAAACAGAATGGGAGGACTGGTGAACGACTGACCTCCTGAAGCTAAGGCCTCTTTGTGAATCAAACATACCCCATTTGTGCAGCCTAGTCACAGTGATTTGCATTGATTATCTCCACTTGAATAGATATATTTGAATTAATCTCTAGCACAGTTGCCAGAGCGAGGAGTGAATGCAAAGCGTGGACTGGAGTAGCGGGGTCTGCCAGATCCGGAATGGTTTAGAAGAGGAGCTGCTGCAGCACTCTGTTCATACCACACCAGGGAGATCAGCAACAGCAACCCCTCCCACACCCCCCCCCCCCCCCCCACACACCCCCCAAAAATAAAGACAATCTGTATGGAAATACGCAGCACGTTTTTCATTCATTATCTCACCGGTTGTTGCAAATGGGACTGCTTTTTTTTTTGGGGGGGGGGGGCACACAAAAAAAATAAGATGTTTGGCGTCATTCACACCTTTGATCAGAATGAATGAAACCACACATTGAGAGAATGACTGTATTATTTTGTGGTGTGTGATTAATGCACTCTCCCTTCAGCCCCCCACCCACTGTCGCAGATTTTGTTCCATTGGGGGGCTGCGTCTTGTTTTGTTTTGGATACCTTTCCTTTTGCTATCAGTATTTTAGATCCCCCCCCCAAAAAAACGCAAATATCCCAACTTCGGTGCAGTTCCAATTGACGTTAAATTTGCTCATCTTTCTTTGCAACTTTCAATGTCGCTCATCCCACAGTTTTCAGAGACACTGCAGAGAACCTCCCAGTCGTTTTCGTGCAACAGTTAAGTAACTGTGTGCCATCGCTTTGTGGGCAGGGGATGAAAATAAATATCTTCAAGGCAACATTTATTTGTGTCTGAAATAAAAAAAAGCAACTGCACTGAAGCAGCATTGGTGTTTTTACAGCAAAAAAAAAGGTGAGGGGGGGGGGGGGGGTTTAAACATCATAGAGTCTCCACCGAAATAATGATTTATTTATACAGCTCCTGTTTCTTACACGATCAGCACCGTAGGGCAGATCTCTGAAATCACTTTCCAGAAGGAAGTGATTTTTATTATTTGCAATGGAACCAAATGAGACGAAAAGTCTGGCAATATGGGCAGTGTCATGTGCATGTCGCCCGAGCTCTCCTCCTGAACCTGAGACAAACTACACACACAACTCAATCGTCTTCAGGGTCCGCCTCACACTGCATGCAATACCACTCGATTGGTATCATTGTTTAGTGCAATGTCATTTTAAAAAGTTCAAATTGCATCGGCTCTTTCCAAGTGCTGCGGGAGAAAAAAATGAAACTTACCCAATTAGCCCCAACTGATTTGGTACTGAAATGATGATAAGCCTCAGGTTTAACATATAGAGAAAAATAAGTGCATAGCAAACCTAAATTGATTTTTGTTTCAAATGCCATTGATTCAAACAACTATTCCTAAATATGTTCTTAACACAACTACCTCTTGAAAGCAGTAAGACCTGATATGGATGTAATATCTCTATCCCTTGCTTTCAGTAAACAGAAGAGCTTATGCCAGGACAATAGTACACCTGCCAGACAAGCACTTGGGACCAGCAGGTCAGTTTATGCTGAGGTTCCAACATTATAGAATTTAAGACACAAAAAATTGACGCAGATATAGTTTGTATTGTCCGGCACTCGTGTTTAGTGTTGTGATGTAAATCCAAATACAAAATAGCCTCAAACGTGTCCAGATCCAAAGTGTGATCTTGAAGACTGACTTCACGGTTGAGTCGTCGGCCCACTGGCACCACAAGGCTGGTGTGACACCACACTTGCTCCAGGCAGGTCTCATTCTCACACATTCCCACTTGGGGAGAGGTTCTAATCCTGGCTGGGTCAATGGAGTTAGATGCCAAACAAAGTCCGGATACGTTTCGAGAGTGGGACGATCAGCCACTCTTACGCACCAAAAGAGAAAGGGAGTCACGAAGTTTAATAGTGCAGTGGTAAAGGTGAAGAACTCTGTGATGTTAGGAATGCATTTTAGTTGCCTCTCAAATCTATGAATGGAGAACAGTGCTGCTCAGTGGTTCTTTGGCCAACCTCAGGGTAATTGGTGCCTCCTGTTACCTCCAACAAAACAGGCACAGCAAATAAGTTTAACAACTCTCCTGGTTGCTGTGGCTTCTTCCCAAGAGTACAAAAGAGGTGCAGAATTAACAGCACCAGTAATCTCTTCTGCAAGAGCCTGGAAAATAAACACATTTGGTTTGGCAAACGTGTGCTGCCAGTGAACGTGGATGGAATTCGTAGAGCTCAGAGTTTTCAGTTCCTTTTTTTTTAGTCTGTCGGCAGAGTGCAGAATGACTCTGAACACAAAGAAAACCGCATTTCTGTTTAAAATGCTGCCAAAAGCTGCTTTTGTAAAATAGAGATGGTGATGTTAAAAAAGCTCGCCATTGTTGAGGTGTCTCATTTCCCTGAGTGTTTTAACCAGCAATGCCCAGATGTGTCATATCATCATTTGGTGACCAGGAAGAAGTCATGCTGATCATCTCAGCAATGTAAAGCAGTTAATGAGCAGAGATCATTTACTTTGAAACCTGTGTTTTCTGCGCAGATGAAATGATAATGCTGGGAACTTGGGACAATAATAGACGAGTATTTTGTGCATTAAATACCATCTCCTTGAAACCCGTTGAGTTTTCCTTTGATGAAGAGCTATCTAACCTGGTGTGAAAGGCACATTCTGTTTTTATTTGCTAACCTACACAAACTCATTTGAAAACAAATATACCACCCAAAGACCCAAAGTTCAGCTTAACCTTTGCAAAATCATGCAGACATATCACAGTTGAAAGGCAAACAGTCAGAGATAGTGTCTCTGCTCTTTCAAAGCTCAATAAAGCCACAATTCTCAGCAGACATCTTGCTGACAGTTCTCACTTCTGAGCATTCAAGAAAAATACATTACAGGGCATGAAAATAACCGTGAATGTGAATCCTAGCTGCAATATCTCTGAAGCAAGCGTTACACTCTGTTTCACATTCACATAGTTTCTCAAGGACAGCTTGCAGCATTCACTGCCATCACTCAATGGTTGAGAAATACTATATTTCTCCATTTACAGCTCGGTATAATAAAGAATGGAATGACTTACAGTGCTCCGACCCCCTCCCACCCCTTCACCTCTTCCAGATTACTGAGACCAGTAGTTTATTATATGTGAAAAATTAAAGATCAGTCGTCAAACTGGGATCTGCCTACACCTGAGAATTGCTTTGAGTAATTAAATTGCACATTCACTTTACAAAGATATGTGACAGATCAGTATCAATACCTCTGAAAAAATATATCCTGTAGACTCTGATTAACCCCCCCACCTCTGACACTGCAGTGACTGACTTCAGTACATCCGCTTAACTAGGCTGCAATCCAGTTATCTCACTCCCTAAAGCCAACAGAAACAGCTAAAACACCAGGTCAAACATATGACCCGATGCTCTGATCGTGAAATCAGGTCAAACTTTAATAATCCATCTCCCAATTGACTTACAAAAAAACACAGATTTGAATCTTTTCCTTCTCCCAGGAGCTAATCACTGATGGACGACACATTTTGGATGGTGGTTCTAGATGTGAGAGCAGACAGGGGAATCAGTGAAAGCCAAGGCAAAGAGGTGAATTTGAGTAAAAGAAATACACAGAATGCAAATTAAAATCAATAAACTAGAAAATGAAACGGTGAGTAAGGGCAGAAAGAGAAGAGAAAATAAGCAATCTTACATTTTATAGATCAGGATTGTCTAAAATATATATTTTATTATTATGGTAATATTATAGTAATGCAACTACGCTTGATACCCCAGTCGTACTGGTCTTCGAGTTAATGGGGAGGACGTCAATAAAAGCCAGCCCAGGGGGCATGTAATTCTCAATCGTGCTGGTGCTGTAACATGGTTTCTTATTTAAATGGAACTTAAATCCCTCAAGCATTCACTAAGTTTCTTACTCTGAATTTTGTTGTAACACTCAATAAAATCAAATCCAAAGGCTTGTATACTTCTCAAAAAGAAAAGGGGAACAAAGTGTTATCAATTCCCCGAGTCTGGCTGGGGAAGCTGCCAAATGCAGTGGACTTAAGCAAAGGATTGTGCAAGCTCGGGAAGAGAGTGCAACTGTTAGCAGTGTTTGTTTTTCCTGTGGCTTATCTGTCAGCTGTGGTGCCAGCTATTTATCATTTCCTATTTCGCTTTGTTCGGGTTTGTCAAGTAGAGGTTTAATTTCGCATCTACCATCAAGTCCTGAAGCTTTGGGTGATCCTGATCCAGAAAGAAACTGGCCACCAATTGAAAAGAGATTAGAAATGATCATTTTAGTGCTCCACTCGTTTCCTTTACGACACCTCTTAATTTGAAGAATGCAAGCACCAAAAAACACCCTTTTTTTAAAAAAAAGGTGGGCTAAAGTTCTTACACTCACAGGTGAAATTACACAGCCTAGATTTCTCCAGTTGGTGTAAATTGTTATTTTCTCTCTGATCTCATTTAACCATTAAATTGCAGTAAAATCTCATGTACACCGACACATTCTCATCAGGTGTGTGTGTGTGTGTGTGTGTGTGTGTGTGATCCTATGAAGCCTGGATTTCTTTTCTGCTTATAATGAAGATTGCACCAAAGAGTGGGTTTTGTTAAAGCAGTAATTTGAGCGAAGCCTTTGAAACGGTGAGGATTCGGTGAAAATGCAATGATAGAAAGTGTAAGTTGCAATAGCCCAACAGACCTCACGACCTGCACACGGCAGACCCACGAGTGGATTAACCACTCGTGTTTCCCTTATATATTCGCTGACAATATCAAAATCAGAGCAGGGTTGAGAATGCCACAGGGAAGAGCAATTAAATCAGCATTGGGCAAGACAGGTCCTCGGCCACAGGAGCAAAACTAAATACTTTATTGCTCCTCGCAGGTCTGGTCCACACCGCGGATTATCTGTTGCATCCGTAACAGCTGTTAAACGGGTTTTGTTTTATTTTATCGCGAAGACAGACGCGCACTCCAGACCTTTCAGCTTCTTTTCAAGCAACGCGGGCAAAGTGCTAAACGGGTGAAATGTTCTTACGGGGTCCACTTCGAATAAATAGGACGTGGAAAAAAAGGTGCCAAGAATGGAAACGGCAGCGGTCGATTGCACTTTTTCCTGAAAAGTCGTGAAACGTTCACGAGAAGCGCTGCCCCCCCCCCACCCCCCCCCTCCCCCCCCCCCACCGATGCCAGGACTTATGAGGATAGAAATCGTTCCAGAGGTGCAGGACTTTGCAGTGAAAAACGCAGCACGTATATTAAACGATCGCATCGTGTGCTATTATAGCCTGGGAAGGGGAGTGAGCTGGGGCTCCTCTGATGGCTAAAGGCAGAGATCCCAGGCTGTCTTGAAAGCAACGCGATGAATCCTTGGCAGGAGCTCCAGAAGACAGGATTCTCATCTGGTGGATAGTTACATATTTCGGTACATGCTTTTTTTTCCCCTCTCTTCCACCCCCCCCCCACCACCACCACCACCACCACCAGCAAAGGAAGAAGCTTTCAATTAGGCAAACCAGCTTACTGTTGGTGAGGTGCACAGCCATCCAGCCTGGGGATGGTGGCTGCTCCTCAACCGTTTCAGTGTGATTCGTGTCTCGTTACTCACAATTAAAAATACCATCAGGGCTGCGAGATTAAACTGCTGCTTGTGATTTGCAGGGGACTCGTGCAGTGCCTTTGGCAGAAGTAAATCAAGCTGTGCCGGTCCTATTACTGTAATGGAAAATTGGAGTTGGAAAAACTCAGTCCTGCCCGACCTGGGCTTAGAAGAGCTCATAAAACAGCATCATTATTATTCTGCGTGTTCATATGCATCTTTGTTCTGCAATGCCACGGGTTAATTTGTCGAGCACCAGAAGTCGTTTCCAATGAAGCAATTCGTTTTTTCTCTCTCTGTCTCTCTCTCTCTCTCTCTCTCTTGACAATTTTCTCCTTTCCTTTTGGCATTTGACCCGTCTTCGTGTCTCCTGCTCCAACTGAAATCGGTAAGGTCAGTATTCATGGGGGATTGGCCTGACTTGAGGATTGAATCTGATACCCATTGGGTTTGCAGAGCTTGGTTTCACACCAAGCATTGCTTTGACCCAACCAAGCAATCGTGAGGTCTTTCTTAAAACTTCTACGAGTTTTTGAGGAGGTTTGCTGCAATTTCACTCTGACTGTGGCTTGCCCTTAATTTCACCTATCTGTTTCTCCTCCACATTTCCCCATTTTCCACATTAAGATAAAAAGCATCTATACTTAGTGACATACCCATTCATATGACACCGCAGGAGAAATTTTGATTGGATAATTCCACCCGTGCAGTCCTGACAGTGTCCCCATGAATAAGTTTAACTCCAGTCGGAACTTATCTTTATTTAAATGGGGGATTTGTCAATGCGTTTAATAGAGCTTCCTCACTCTCAGGTTCATGATAAAAGGTAACATTGTGGCACAAACGAACTGAAATTGCCAAGGGGATGGGGATAAAGGGAGGAAAGGCCAGTTTAGCCTTTCTTTGCCACTGTGCCAATCGCAAAGCTGAAGAATTCAA
The DNA here is from genome assembly GCF_018977255.1 of Callorhinchus milii. NCBI lineage: Eukaryota > Metazoa > Chordata > Chondrichthyes > Chimaeriformes > Callorhinchidae > Callorhinchus > Callorhinchus milii. The sequence goes on along the minus strand of NW_024704746.1, from coordinate 16,038,923 downwards.
AATGAACAAAATCCACTTTTAAACTTCTTCAAATGCAAAGCTCTCACCACTACTGATGCTGGCGGGTTCCACTGTGAAATCCACAGAGGGGAATTAACATAACTGCCACCAGCCTGCCTGCCTCCTTCCTCGCCCGCAGTCAATTTTAACAAGATTCACCTTCAGTATGGCTCATTTTCCTTGCATTCATATGCAGAGCTCGAACAAAAAGTTGGAGTCCTGTAGCTCAGTGGTTAGCGCACTCGCCTCGCAAGCGAGAGACCTGGGTTCATTTCCCGGCAGGCCGAAACCTTGGGCAAGTTTCCTTACTCCACACACCTGATAATAATCCCTTCAGAAAAAAAACAATAATAAAATTGGTCACTCAATCCACGACTGTTTGGGGGACACTGCTGTGCGCAATTGGCTGCCGCATTTTGCCCACAAATATAGTCAATTCACTTTACAGTATACTCTGTGAAGTGCTTTGAGATGTCTAGAAGACTTGAAAAGTGCTATATCAAATGCAAGGATTATTATATTATTATTACATATAAAGTGGCAAAAAAAAGTAAAATAAAAACATGGTGCAATGGATGCGGCTTTGGTGGATGTTGGAATGGGGGACATTACAGCCCCTGCTGCCATCATTGAATTTCCTCTTTTCTAATGGTAAAACCAGAGTATGATTTAGCTGGACATAGGAATGACTGCCTCACAATGCATCAATCAGGATAATGGATAAATAACTAGGAGTGAGTTACAACATTGGAAACGCATTCACTGACTCAGATTTTGTCACGTACTCAATATACAAAAGAAAAAGCAGTTTACACGATCATTTGAACTCTTATTGTTTTTAAATCTGTACCAGTTTAATTTGTTTGCAAGCTTTTTCTTTTGATTTGGAGCTCTGCATTCCCTGTGGGGTTGACAGCTATGCCCTTGGTGTGCAATGATGGTATTGATTTTAATCTACTCTTGATTACCAGGGTTTACTGTAGTTAGTATATAGCATTGCATTAGAATGCATAATATCATGAATAATGCAATCTCTCACTCTAAGTCAAAGCTATTTAATACTTTTCCATGAGCCATGATGTGCATTTATTTATGTCCCGGCTTCTCAACAGCAATTGTTTCTTTTGAAATGGACCTAAATAGCTCACAGTTCATAGTATGCCATGATTTCTGTAGGTGAGACTTTCTTCAACCTTAACCCAGATCAAGCAAAATTAAAAATGTTCATACACAGTTCCTATAACTGCAAAAATAATTATTTATTGCAACTCAGTCTCATTAACTGCCATACATTTTAATGTGATACAAAAGATGCTTTGTTCCTGAAGTGAACACTTAAAGGATATTTTTTCAGCTCAGAGGTTTAATGCTGTATCAGTCAGCGGAGTGGTGCAGAATATGGCCCAATTCAATAGGGTCCAGGCTTTGTTAGTAAACAATGTGGTACTTAGCCAATATGAACCACTAAAGACCCAAGGTTGATCCGTGGTCAGTTATCTGTTATTCTCTATTAGGGTGCTATGGTGGAAGCTCTGCAATTGATCTTACAATTCCCCACCCTCGGTTCCAGGCTGGGAGGGGGGCAAAGTCTTAATCCAGATCCCTTTTTAGAGATTTGCTGGATGTGTGGATGTTGACTGGGGACAGACTCAGGCTTAATCGTGGCATCTCCTCTTCCCCCTTCAATTCTCCTCCTTGGTTCAGTTGGTGGTTACACACACTGTTGAGGCTCGTGCAAGATTGATGATTGTTGCCAACCTGAGGTATTGGATTGCTATCAGTGCTCTTCAAATCGTAATTCATTGCCTTAGTCATTTCTTTCAAATGAACAGGAAACCAAGAAACCAGGAGGAAAATGATCTGATCCCGTACAAAATATGTATGATTAACAAGCAATTGCATTTACTTTACACTCCAGTGAACAACTCATGAAAACATGGGGAAAAATAACGCTGCCTATCAGTTTATTCAACTGTGTGACCAAAGAACCTAAACTCAAACCTACCCTGCCATTCCCACTTACTTGCTTAGTTCTGGACTAAATTAGCTAGGACAACTATCTACTTATTCCTATCCAGTGATGTGCTCCACCTAACATCCTGGGGTGTGGAGTATGATGGGTGTGTGTGTGGGAAAGTCACTGGAAAGGAATAATTAGATGGCAGTGCTAGCTAATGTTTCTCCTCCTTAGCCTCTGAAGTGTTATGGTTAATTGTAGCATTCCCACAGAGCAAAATATTAAACCTTGGCTGAGATCAGTAGATACAAATGAAACCTGGAATGTTTGCGCTCTGTATGGCTCAGAGTCATTCCAGGTTCTACCCTGACTCACTGAGCCATTGGATGAATGAAAAAAAAGGCTACTGTAAGGTGCCGAGCGATGATCAAAACCGAGCTTCCTGTGGTGAGGTGCTCTGGAATCACAGAAATTGGTTTAGTCTATAAAACAACTTAATATAGTTGTACATCATATTGTAGATCATCGTTGTGCTGGTGTTTGTATCTGAGTTTGTACAATCAGCCTTGAATATCTGTACTCAATTTACTTTACATCAGCATAATCACTAAGTAATCCCCATTGCTTGTACAGGTCAAGAACTATTGCAGGCTTTAGCAGTGATTTACGATTTGGAACTCCATTCCTCAAAGAAAAACACACTGAAACCATCTTACTGATGGTAGAAAATTTGGAAAGCAAAAGGAAACAGAATACAACAGTTGGACTCAAAGGGATCAGTTACAGCACCTTTGCAACCTTATTCTGGGAAAAAAAATAAGTTTGTGATTTACTGTGTACCAAAAATATATTTTGACATTGAGGTCCATATGGAGAGCAAAAGAGACAGGGAAGAGGTAAACCAGAAAACAAACAACCAGAGAGAGAAAATGATACCTACTCCACATGCTTGAAGCAAATTTCAACTGAAAGTTGGAAATTGTTGGTGGATTTACATTAAAGTATCAACCCATTATAAGATTCTACCTGAATTCAAGAAATCATTTTGTGTAGATTTTGTTTTCATATATAGTATAATTGAAATGCAGGCAATGGGAACCAACACTGTATAATGACAAGAAGTACAATAATCTACATAATTCAGGTTCAGGCAAACATCTATGTCGAGCATTACTGTATAAAGAGTGCACGATCAAATTGCTATCTCATAATCTCACTGATGCAGCAATAAGCCTCTGCATAAATCCTAGCCTGTACAAAAATAACACTCGCCTTTTCAATGAAAGGAAAGGTTACCACTCTTTGTGTTCTAATCATAATCTGGCCGACTGTATACATTGATGGCCACTTGATTTCAGTACCTAGAACACTTCAACAAAAAGGCATCTCTTCACTTTCCAAGAGAGTGTTGCCATATTCCTCCCTCCACTTAATTAGCGACTGTGATATACACAGAATAGTGAAATCCATTGGAGATTATGGAGTAGGTCATAACAAATGGATTGATTGATTAACAACAGCGACTCATCAAAATAACTGAGGCCTGATCTACCTCAGCACAGATGCATCCATGCAATTAAGTACAGTATACGGACATCATCAGAAACAGGTTCTGAAATTGCAGTTGAAATTTGCATGCCTGTACTTTGTATAGGGCCTGCATGTGTCAGTGAGACACTCAAACTGAAGACAGCTTTGCATCTTTGGTTAGAATTGGACCTAAGGACTGAACAAAGAAGCTTAAAATGTTTCCTTTTTACTATTCCCAATATTCTTTATGAATGAAAGCTCCTGGGGTAAAATATAATGAGTGAGCCATTAAATATTGAAATTTGCATTTTTCCCACTTTGAGAAGAAATGACATACAACAACGACACATAATTAATCATGCGTTTTTTCTCTCAATGCTCATATTCATGATTATGATTGAAAGGATTTTTTTTACCAAAAGTATCTACCTTGTGTTACTTTAAAGTAAATGGCTATGTCGGCAAACATGGCGATGAATCTGTGTCAGCAATATCCTACAAGGAATGATGTGAGGAATGTTCAATTATACTGTTTTGGGGGAAATTTGGATCAGGCAGAAATATTGGGCAGGACACCAGAAAACTTTACTAATGTTTAAAATGCACATGAGATGGGAATCTGGCCGATCAGGTGTGACTGCTCTCTGGAGTATTTTGAGTTCCTTAAACAGTCACGAGAATGGTTGTGACTGACTAACCAGCTTCCTATTTGCTGTGTGCATATACAGGAACTCAGAAGTGGCTCCAACAGTGATCCTATGATCCGAAAGTGAGACCAACAGTCACTTTTGTTCGCAGACCTGTTATAACATGGGGTCTACTTTTATAGCTCTGAAACACCGCATTACAAGAGGCCTTGCCTTCTATACATCTTCATGGGATGTATTTGAGTTTTGCTGTACCACCAGTATTATCTTACAAATGATAATAGCAACAAATAAATATCCGTTAAATTGACAAGTAAACAGTTCAGTCAAACCCAAAAAACAGCTCCATTTCAAATATGCAAAAAAGGCTCAAAAGCAAAATAAAAAATATACAAATAACAGATTTTTTTAAAAAAACTGTCAATTTTCAGGCCCTTCTCCTCTCCTGAAGTCGGAGTCTTGCTTGGGTGAAGTTCTACGGATGCCAGCTGCCCTCTGGTACCTTGCTCCAGTGGGCATTTTCATGAATGGGTGTTGCTAGACCCTTTGATGACATGAAGCAACTTAGTCAAGCTTATTCCTGACCTCACCCAATATCCACTTGCACTCACCCTCCAACACAGATGACTGAATACACCAGCAATAACTTGCATTTATACACTGCCCTTCAAGCAGGGTAGCATCTCTCAACCAGGCGAACAGCAATCGGAAAGAAAATCCTGGCTGATTCTTTCTCTCCAGCTTTGAAGCGAATCATAGCATGGCAAATTTTACGATGAATGAAATTGACTATATCAGTATAGACTGGTATTAGAACCTTTCTTTACAACAGAAAAAAATCATTTCATTGGGAGCACAAAGCCGAAAAATGAATCTAAAGCAACACAAAGCTTTTTTTTCCCTGGAAACTGACCTTTTTCTTGGATTCTTGGGGAATTAATAGTTTATGAGGCTGCTTGATATTTGATTTAGACTAGACCTTTGTCCCTGAAGTATGAAAGTAGGACTAAAAATGTGACTCCTTCCACTTTGGCTTGATGCATACAATCTACCACAACAGCAACAATTCAGAGAAACAATATTCCATAATGTACGAGGCAATAGGAGATCAATTTCTCGCACTCTCTGCTCTTCATTTTATACATTTCCAGTATATACAGGAATTGAAACTAATGATGCAAGATGCACAGGAGAACGACAGCACTAAACTGAATTCTGCCCTTAAACATCTCAAGAGACAGATATCAAATGATTGAGCAAACAAAAAGGCTCCGACACAAGCATAGGCATGCAGAGCGCAAGCAAACTTTCCAGTGGCATCAATTTCCTTGAGCTCGATGTAGCCCAATTTCTGGAGTGATTCCATTCATAGGTTGCTACTGTTCAAACCTCGCCCATGCTGAACTTTGACTTGGGTTTTGGTGTTTTTTTTTCACCATTTCATATTGTGTACACCGGATCTAAAAGACAACATTTCTAACAAAGGAAGCGAATAGTGAACTCCGGTCAGGAACCGGAAGTATATCATGTTGACCAACAGGAACTCTGCCCCGAAATACATTAGGTTGGAGCAGAGTTCCCGCATGTTAGAGCAACCTCAAGCGCCTCGTTATTTCAGACTTGCGTTACTAATGTGGAGTTTGCAGGTCTCCAGACTAAGTGAAATGGGGATTAGCAGGAGTGCTATCCCCCACCACCACTCTGTCAGATAATCTTAGAACACAAACAGAGGCTGTAAAAAAATTGCGGTTTAAACTGCCGACCGTACGTACAACAGAGATTAGTGACAAGAGAGGGAGGCTATGTAGTTGAAAACAATCGGTAAAATTAAACCTTCAATATAACCTGAAGGTGAAATATTCACAATGTATTTGTGTTCAATTATTGAAGATCAACAACTATTAATAAGAGGAGCCCACATAGCACATTGATGTTTTTGCTTCTGGGACAAAGACTTGAATCCAGCCTACACTGAATGTGTTAAGGTCTCTTCCATATGATGGCTGGAAAGGCCTCAAGTGAAAGGCATCTGGACAGTCTCGCTCCACTCTTCATGGTCACAAATTAACAGTACCGCTCAATGAAGCCATGAGGATGGTTCATGCAGGGAAATGGAGATCAATCCATTGTTTGTACTGTACACTTATTGATAAATCAACACGAGTTAGGCAGTGATTTGGTTCCAAACATTCAGCAGAAACATGGACTCAGTCATCACAAGTCATGTTCCCAACACTATCTACAATGGGTGCATTAATGAATCAAGATAATCAGTATAACCACATGAGCGTGAATGACACTGGGCTCCTTCCCATGGGACTAGCTGAATGCACTCGGGTCACTCTTTGGATCTTGTGACCAGCTCTTCGATAACATTCACATTTGAGCACTATTCAGGGCACCGCATTGGTGCTCACTTACAAAACACAAGATCAGATGTTTGGATATTCCTGACCCGATTGAAAGTGACTTGAAGCGGGAAGTATAAATCCAGTTTCCTGCTACACATCTCTATCCTGATGGAGTCGATTGACTCCTGCCAGTATATTTGCAGCATATGGTACCTTGCTGGGGCAGAGCAAAAGGAGCTTTACTCTGCATCTGGCCTGGCCTTACTTGGCCTGAGAATGCACGTCACTGTCACTGGCTGCCAAAAGTGGAATTATTCTATTCCCTAGTGATGAGCATAAAAAACAGAAACATAAATAAAAATGAATATTAATAAGCTGGCTGACTGTAACGTCGTAAGATCAATATTAATAATGGCAGAATGGGTGGCATCATGTCCTTTCATCTACAGGATCTGGGTTCATATCCAGCCCAGCCTGACAGAATAAAAGCTACATCTACATAATTCAAATGGATTTAGAAGTTAAACTAGATAATTATTTTGGCTGCTGGAGGACGATTTTGGACAATGCTTTCGCCTCCCAGGGAACAGTCACAAATATTTAATTTATTATTCCAAAGATATATTATCTGCTGATAAAATGGAAATGAAACCTTTTTCTTAATTTTTTGTTAAAGTTGGCAGAATCGACATAAGTCTGACATGCAAACAATCGTCTTGTGTTCTAAAAAAAGCACACACACGCAATGACTCTAAAATGGGCCAGGCTTAGAGTATTTTTTTAAATATATTTTGGAGTTCACACATTTTTATGACTGCTATCCTTGTGAAGAATAATGAGAAATCTACAATGGAGCTAGTTTTCATCTTTCATGTGAATGATATTATGAGGCTGATGCATGATGAAAAACAAGCCACCAGAATTTTAAGAGCATTATTAAAATTCAAATCAGCTTCCTTCTCCTGCTATGGAAGGGACACTAAAACAATTAACTTGCCTCATAAAACTGAACAATTAGACATCTAACAGCTCCAGACTTGGATGATCTCATTTATAAAACAAGGTGATGCTCTTAACCCCGCCCATTTTCCGCAATTAAACGATTGATTTTACAGTTTATTAAAAGAAAAGGGCAGCGAGATCACATTAGGAGTGGATTAAATGTTTTGAGATAAATAATCCCCTTTTCTGGTTAAAATCATTTCTTCGTAAATCCCGCTCTGGTAATATTCTAAATGGCACTTAATCACGTCAATTCAATCCTGAGAGATTATAACATTGCTTGCTAAAATTGGCAACAATCATAATTCAGGGAAACAGCCAGCGGTGTATTTTTGATCAAAATACAGTATATTGACGATAGAAATGTCACTGTATGAGCACAAAATATACAAAATATCCTCATCTCTTTTTTTCCCTCCCTCCTTCCCTTCCTCACTCAGACCACATACATAATTTAAGGTAGTTTATTTCTATAATTTAGTCAAATGTATTTGGATAAATACATTAAAAAATAAAACTCACAACAAACAGTTTCTGAGATAAGGTTTCCCATTGATACCTTAGTGGTATAGATACATGCTGTTGAATAGACTGCTGACGCTCACTGTCCAGATAGGTTTGCACAGCAAGAGCAGTCAGATTACAAGGAGGTTCCTGGGAAACTGGAGCATGGAATAATTCAGCACCATTAAGAGAGAAGGGAAGGAAATGTATTTTGAAGCAAGAAAATGTTTCCTAAAATGTTAGCACAAAGGGGTTCAACCAATATGGTTATGAAGTTTTCAGGAGAATTTGACTGGCGACTTGTTTGAGCATGACGTAAGATTCAGTATCACACCGAATTCGCAGACAGCTTCTAATGCAGACTCTGATCTTTGCAGTGAGACTTGAAAGAACTAAATTCTCCATCCCTCAGTGCATTGAACAATTTGTGTATTAGTCACGTATAGTTGTCTCCACGTACAAAGCCCATGGTTCGCCGAGACAGCACACCTAGTAAAGCCTCAAACTGCCAAAACCAGGCACTTCAGAACATTGCTCTTTTTCTGGAGAAACCCCATTCCACGGCTCTCAAAATGGACTCTGATCCTACTGTCTGCTCTCCTGCCATCATTATGACTCTGCAGCATAGCCCCTACCCAACCATTCTGACCAAAATTTCCAGCTCCCCATCGACCTCACTCCACAGACCCAACTTTTCAATCAACCCATGGGTGATTACAACAACAACAACAACAAGATTCCATTTAGCGTCACCAAGACAATCGATCCAATCTGCAACAGGAGCGGGAATGGGACTTTGTCTCTGCCATCTAATTGCTGGCTTCCACATATCATTTATAGTGGATAAATCTGCCATAAGTCCACTGAAAGCAGCTTGGACTGTAATCTTGTCCCTTAGTGATAATGGGAACAGAAATACTGTGTATGCAATGTAACATGAACAGGAATGAATCAACGTGTACACCGCTAGAGAGAGAGAGAAAGAGAAAAATCAAGAGGTATAAAGAGAGAGAGAGAGATATAGATGTTAAACCAGGGTTGAGTTATCAGGAGTTTACTGTACAGATGAAGTACAAAATATCTGTACTTTGTTTAACTGCAATTGCCAAGCACTCACAAAATAAGTTTTTTTTCTTTTAAAACAGTGTTATTACCTAAGTTTAACTCTTCAATCTCAGAGTCAGTCCGCACTGCCAACTGCGGAACCTGAGAATTAAATATCTGAAGAGATGAGAAGATTTATATCAAACAGTCAGTGGGCTGAAATTCCCACAAAATGTGCAGATCACGAGCCGCTTCTCCTGAACATTTCAAATGCATCCAGGTTTCCTTTGTACGATATTCAACAATAAAGCAATGTCACCATTGAGCATGTGCAGACAGATTATGCTCCGGGACGTACTGCAGGATCATATTGTTTTGCGCCTTTTTAATACATTTGATATTGTATTACTGCATCAGGAAAAAAAACCTACACATTCCTTTTGCAGTTATCCTTCTTATAGGATTTATATGCATGAAGGCAAATGCTTACTCAAATGGTATCATGCTGCAGCTGTTGAAAATAAATGTTGTGCTAAGCATGCTGAACCACTAAAGTGTACTCCTCAAACTACAGGATTTTGCATAATTTGTATCATTAAACCTTCAATACGTTCAAGCTGCCTGTTTGTCAAGCTTACCGTATACTGTCCTGTATTTTGCTGAGGTTTTTATACAAATGCTCTTCATAGATCCCCATACTTCAGAGATTTACAGATATGGTCTACGTTAGTTAAGAGTCGCACAACCTTCCCTCTCGAGCCACTTAAAAGAAATATTCATTGTCAGATATTCAGCAAAGTGGAGTTGAATGTACTTATATAAAAATTTATTGTTGCAACTAGTTTTTTTTTGTTATTTTGTCAGTGCCTGTCTCAAGTGGGTTTTATTTGTAATATTTTTTATTTTGCTCTCTCTCTGTTCATATCCTGAATGGATCGAAAGCATCATTCAATGTTACAGCGTGGAAGCATGCCATTCAAACCATCACGTGACTGATGCACTGATGCTCTTCTGCCCGAGGCAACCCATTCGCATTCACCTCCTCACTCCAAAGACTTGTACCATTCCTTCTCTTCAAGAATATATCTACTTGCCTTTCAAAACAATTTCTGAACTCTACTTCAACTATGATTTGTGTCTGAGAATCCCACATACCAATTTCCTTCAACAACAAGTTAAATTAATATAGTACATTTTATATTGGAAAAACCCATAAAAGCGCTTTATTGAAATAGAGTTGGAGCCTGAGCGTGGATGGAGGAATGGAGGTGGGTTGAGTAAAGGCAAAGAGATGGGTTTTTAACCATTACAGTTTTTTTCCTTTTTGCTCCCCTTTAATTCTATCACTTAATCGCAAATGTATGCCTATGCTGTGATATGGTTTCATAAGTGTTTGTCCTTCTACAAGCCTGAGCAGCAAATGCCATCAGATCTCAACATTCCCAGGTAAGGTTAAGGGTAGACAAAATCTCTGAAGCTCCCACTCTTGATTATTTTCCTGTGCCCCCTGATGGAAGGTACAAATGTGTAAAGATTGGGAAAGGGCAAAATTCAGCTGAGCAACGATGCCCCAAGAGATCGGATATCCTGTTAATAATCATTGTTAAGGCTGACACATGGATTATGTCCACTTGCATAAGGTACAATACGGCATCTGCTGTACTGAGCCTCTGTGGAAGGAAAAATAAATTGAAACGTCTTCAGGAGAGGGGAGAAAAACAGGAGAAAAAATGGGGATAATCTCATAGCAAAAATTCTTGAATTTGGATTTCAATCTCTTTCGAACCTTGGTTAGATTACACTTGGAATACTGTTTCACTTCTAGTCCCCATATTATAGAAAGGATATAAAGGCACTGGAGAAGGTGTAAATGAGATTTACAAAGATGATACCAGAACTGCGAGGTTATACTTATCAGAAAATGCTAAACAAGCTTGGACTCTTTTCTTTTGAAAAGTCAAGGGTGAGTGAGGGATGACCTAATAGAGGTCTTTAAAATTATGAAATGTTTTGACAGGGTAGACGTAAAGAAAGTGTTTCCACTTGTGGGGGAGACCAAATCTAGGGACCATCAATATAAAATAGTCATCAATAAATCAAATAGGGAAGTCAGAAGAAACTTCTTTACCCAGAGAGTGATGGGAATGTGGAACGTGCTACCACAAGGAGTAGTTGAGGCGAATTGCATAGATGCATTTGAGGGGAAGCTAGATAAGTACATGAGGGAGAAAGGAATAGAAGGTTATGCTGACAAGCTTAGTTGAGGAAGGGCAGGAGGAGACTCATGTGGAGCATAATCGCCAGCATAGACCAGATGGGCCGAATGGTCTGTTGCTGTGCTGTATATTCTACGTAATTCTATGTAATCTATGTAAAACATTTAGCCATTAAGTTTTGGGCTTAATGTTTCAAGTCTAACTAACAAAATCTTGCTTTCCTTTAAACCTGAGCCCACTTGGATGAACTCCATGATGGCTCCTAAAAAGTTTCTGAACTTTTTGAGCCTATGATAACTTTGGAAAAACAGTAATTGATCAACATATTTAACATGCAAGCCTGTACCAGCCAAACCACACTTCTGTTTGAAACCGAATTTCCTTGGATTAAAATCCCAAATGGTTACCAGCAGTACTTTCAAATGTTTTATGAACACATTAACTTTGAGAAGGCTTCTTTGATCATCAAATGTTTTGTATGTACATTCCACCTTTAACATTTTACTTGAAAACTGGCATATTCATATGAAATCCATGTTGGTTGTCAACAACACTGTTTAGTTGCTTTGAAATATCTTAGCTGATCATCACTGAATATTATAGTTAGCATTCTATTATCACAATGTTTTCCATTTAAAGACTACAAAGCAATGACTTGTAGCTTTGATGCATTTGTACGTTCATGTTGTTGCCATCCTAAAAGACAGATCTTTGCAATTTCCCCTTATGTGGGTTTTATGTATTGAAATGTTTGATCGTCTCAACGAATTTGCATGCAAAATGCCACAAGTGAAAATTGAAGTAACTGAGAAGCAGCTGGATGCAGATCTGACTGATTTAGAGTGGCCTCCAGATGCTCAAATCTGATGCTCACAGGGCAATGCAACATATAATATAATGCAGCCCCCTTTAAGGAGCAACCTAAATCCAATCAGCACAATAGCATCTTAAACTAAATAATTGACTCATGTTGAAGAGATTGTTGGCAGTTGGCACAGCAATGAATTGGCAGAAAAGTGTGTGTACTTCCTAGTAAACTATCAATTCCATTTTTTTATGGAATGCTGACATAAAGCATTTTGATCATAGAATGTGAGCTGCCTATCTTAGTGAGGATGAATGGAATAGCTCAACTCAAGAAAACTCTAAGTCCCAGATAACGTTTGTTCTTTGATTTTACCTTCCTTTGTCGGTGTATAGACTATATGAGTGAGAGCGAGAAGGAACATGCATTTAGAAATGGCTTGTGGACAACATTTACTTTGCTCTAAGTTTTCTTCATTCAGATAATTTGATTTGTGTCCATGCAATGCAATACAGATTTTTTCTCTTCCACACACACATATGTGTATGTGGAAGAGAAAAGAGATAACTGATGTGTTTTTCTGATGAGTTGTTCATGTCAGTTCTGTGACTTGGTGGTGCAGTGGGAGTGATGGATGAAAAGAGTGGGAAGTAGGGGTTACAGTAGAGCCTTATTATAACATTAGTTGAGGTCCATAATATCGCAACCACCAATAGGGTTATAATAGGGCACGATCGCCAGTCAGCACTTTTGCATTAATTGCGTATGTGGATAGAAAACAGGTAAGCTTCTCGGGCTAAAAAAACCAGCTTGCAGGTCATTGGATCACCACCAACATCAAGTCGGTTGCAAATGTGCAATGCACAAGAAGTGATGGCTTTAACTTAATGATACAGAAATCAACCACTTTTTAGCATGCAAGAAGCCATCTGTTATTTTGAAGCGAATTGGTCTGCTTTCCACACGCATTGTGGAGTCCACAACCCAATTGCACTTTAATCTAACCCGTATTAAAACAAAACACATTATTTTTCTGTTCCACTTTATTAATGAGTTCCATTTTATTTTTCACTCTTACTTGACAGCTTGGCTTGGTTTGAAGTAATTTTGCTCTGGATTGTAAATTGTGAGTTCAAATCCCAAATTAGGCCTTTGATCTTATCGACTTTTTTGATACTCCATTGCAGTGCTGTGGGAACACTGTATTGTTAGAGGTGTGGTGCTTCAGATAAGATTTTGAACCAAGGTCCCCTCTGCCTATTCAGGGGATGTTGAAAATTCCATGGCATTTTTCAAAAGGAGAAGAGAGTTTTGCCTGGTGTCTGGCAAACAATCCTTCAGATAAAATTGGTCATTCATTTCAAAGTTGTTTGTGGACATTGACAGTGCACAAATTGGCTGTAGCCTTGGCACATGCGCAGTCATTACACTCTACTGCAATTCCCTGTGAAGCGCTTTGATACATTATAGATAATATATCAAATGCAAGGTTTGATAGTATTATATACAGTTGTCATTTTTAGAATAGGTCAGGAATGAGATCCAGTTTCGGAGAATTTTCCGTAGTTCAGTCTCTTTTACTACAATTTAGTAAAGGCAGGTTGGGAGGAGCAGGAGAAACTCTCTGTCTGCCAGCATTCCAGTAGATGCGGCAGTAAGGAAGCAGCACAGGAGCCTTGCTTGCACGTAGAACTTTGCAGTATGACTATGGGGGTGGGATGGGGCAAGAAGGCGATTTGCTGGGTCTGATTTGATAGCACCAGTGGGTTTGGCTGGTGGGTCTAGATATTTCAACACAGATGTGGATAATATTGCTCAGTTTAGAAAAGAAATAAGATTCTGCTGGCACAAGGTCAGATACAACATTGACTGCCTGAATACTTTACTAGACTTATGAGAACCAAATGTTATTAATAATATCATTCAAGGTGACTGTATCCTCTTTTGGAGCGTAGCTGATGGGGGCCTTCAAAAAAGCAAAAACCTGATGCAAGATCTAAACTCAATCAGTTTTCATTACTGCCATCCGAATTTCCAATGAGTAATACTCCAAGGCGAAATATGCCACAGGACAACAAAACTGAAACATTGCTCTTTGACATTTCACAGCTCAGACATTTAGCCACAGCACTGTCTGACAGAATCACCCTATTCAAGTACAACAAAGAATGTGGCTCAAAGGCACAGTAAAATGAATAGCAATTCAAGTTGTTTTTGGCATTGGTGTTTAATTATTTGCTTTAGGTTACTAAAATGACCTTTAATGTGCAATAATGCCCTCTGTCATAAAGCTCTATCGAATGCCATCAGTCCCACAGATACCTCTTGGGGGCAATATTTCAGCACTGTTGCACTGAACTTAGTTGCTGTCGATCTGCGGTTTAAGAAAGCAGAAATAAAGTATAAATTTAAACTACCCCATTTAACAATGTCCAAAAATGTTTAGGTTGATTTCCTACGATGTAACAATTGAGCATTACACGTCAACAAATAAATTGAACATATGGACAGTGGAATGCTTTTTTAGGGTTCAGGAAAAACTACTTGGGTGAGAATTTGGTTGATTTTTTTTAACCTCTACAGCCAAGGAGTTTGAGGCAATCACCTTCTCCCTCCTGCCCACCACCACCCCAGTCCTGTAGCTCAGTGGTTAGAGCACTCGCTTTGCAAGCGAAAGACCTGAGTTCAATTCCAGACAGGGCGAAACCTTGGGCAAGTTTCCTTACTCCACACGCCTAATAATAATCCCTCCAAAACAAAAAACAATAATAAATTGGTCATTTTCAATCTACGACTGTTTGTGGGACATTGCTGTGCGCAATTGGCTGCCGCGTTCGCCCACAAATATACAGTCAATTCACTTTACAGTCTATTCTGTGAAGCGCTTTGGAACGTCCTCCCGACGTGAAAAGCGCTATGTCAAATGCAAGGATTATTATTATTATTATTATTTCATCCTCGCTTGGCTGAGACAAACTCACTGAGCATAGAGACCTTCATGGTCCATATGACTCGGTTCCATTGCACCAGAGGGAACATTTGACTAATTAAAAGATTATAAAGTCATCTATATTTAAAAAGTAAAATTACAACCTTCAGAATATTGTTTAAATGTTAAAACACTCTAGGCAACAAAGGTAGTTTATTATAAAGCCTGTCACTTTCGAATTTTAAACCTGAAAATTGCCATTGTCCATATCTACCTTTCATGTCAGTAAATGTGCTTAAAAGTTAACCTTGCCCATTGTGATGCACGGTGCACAAATGTGTTTCAGTTGCAATATTACATTTTTTAAGCCAAGTCTTGCTGAGTAGTCAAATATTCAAACAAGCTTTTCAAAAATGTATTTCTTATGGCTGCTGTAGCTATTAAAGCCATGTTCAGTGGATCATTAGTTTTCCAGATAATAAAACAAGCTCTGTTAACACCTTTACTTCTCTGTATTTTGAGAGCACAGCTTGATATTTTGGATGCGTTTCTGCCAAATGGAAATGACTGCTGCAGTATATTACTGGAACCATAGAGCCATGTCAAGTGCTCTGAGGAATAATAAAATATTCATATGGAGACAAAAATTAAGTGGCTTAGAAAAAGAAGCCATTGCCTATCCCATGAGTGGTTTTAGACATTTGATGTCTGCTTGAACATATCTATTCTTAGCAACAAAAACCACAGGTAACATGACCTAAGTAACTGTCTGTCTTTAATCTACTTTGCTGATGGAAACCACTGATTCTTTCTTCCGACAGCAAGTCAACCAAAGAGAAGGAATTTGTCTGATCATTCTGTAGTGTCCTTTTTGGGAAATTATCTTAAGGTAAACCGTTGCAGGAGAAAAGGCCACAGATGACATTTCTTCACAAAAACCTATTGATGAATATTCATCCTGTGAAAGTGAATCTAAACCATTTTTTTTTCTCCTTGGGGGAAAAAAAACAAGAGCTCAGATTTTCCTTTGAGGTATTTGCATAAAGAATCCAGACTTGTATGGCAGCTGTTTCACCTCAAAAGCCCGTGGCAATGATTTTTCTCAGACTCTAATTTTCTTGCTAAATGCCAGGAATACCTGAAATCACTTTGGATTGGCCCAATTTTGTATGCCTATCATACATTGCCTCTGTGGGAAGAATCTGAGGCCCTAAATTCAATACAGAACCCAGCAGAATGACTCCCACATTTCAAATTTCTGCCTCATCAACATTCTATTTTTTTTAAATCACAAATGAATCTCATGGAAAAAAAATCTCGAAAAAGTCCCATTTTCAATCCAGAATTTTGAAGGCAAAGCCACTGTATTCAAAAAGAACACTCGCGGTGGTTACGTTGCCCAGTCATATAAAGGATGCAAAGACTTGGCATTTGACTGAAAACTGAAGAAGAGTCTTTAATGTAATGCCTAATACACAAGTCACAAACGCTCCTTCTTAATATAAATCAAATGTTACAACTGAATCATCAATATCCTGTTTTGTTAACCCAGGGCAGTGTTATTTTAAACTACCCTCACTAAATCCGAAAGAAAGAGACAATAATGGATGCTTAAATCCGCAGCATCTATTTTTGGTGTCCGTCTGTACACTGAATGCTGGCATTTCATGGTGAAGTAAGTGTTGTCTTGATCCCTGCTGTGTGAAAACATAGCAAGAAGATAACCAAATCATTCTTTCACATGGGCATAATGCCAATTCACTTGTTTGTTTTGTAATTAGGTCATTTTAAAGGCAGATATTTATCAACAATTTTTTTATGAAACTCATGCATTATTGGAAAAAAAGTACATGCTGGGAATCTGTAGCAGGTCAGTCTGCAGCCAAGACACAAAAAAGTACACACTTTTGGATGTTTACCATTCACCAATTTCCGAACATTAACTGAACTTTTCATTCAGATGCTAATTGACCTCTAGCTTTTTGGGGTTATTTTAGATTCCGAGAATGTATTAGTTTTAACTTTACCGAAAAGCGCATTTTTAAGGCAGTTAATAGATTTATTAGTGAACACTTAATTTATAAAACTCAATCCACATGGGAAGCTATATGCAGGGCAATGAAATCAACACTCACAGATACAAAATACTGGTATACCATATACAGTTTGCACATGTCTAGGAACATACACACATACACACAAAAATATATATGTGCATGTAAGCATTGCTTTGTGAAAAGAAATATATTTTGTGCCTTTTAATACAGAGAAACATTTGCACCATTGAATTAACTCAAAAAGGAACTGGATACATATCTGATTGAATATTACAGCAATAGGTATAGATTGAGCAGATTAAATTTCTCAGTCCAGGAGGAAGGAAGGAAATGTCAGTGGAAGGAAGCAAGCCAGGTTGAATAGTTACGATGTGGGGGGACAAATCAATATTCTGTTTGATTACTTTGAGAGATAAAGAAGTATTTGCACAGAAACTTCCCTCAGGAGTTTCAGTGGACGAAGGGACGGTGTCCAGCGTAGAGTAAATTTACATATAATAAGCATCAAAGAAGGCACACAGGATGCCAGACTAAATTGCAAAAATTAGTTGCGTTCAGATCCCCAGAAGTCATGGTTAAGCTCTCATCAGTCACAATCAGTGCTCTGATCAGACCATAACAGGAGTACTGTGTACTGTTCCAATCATTACAGCACATGGAGACAACTCAGGCCCTGAAGGCAGTGCAAAAAAGAACAAAGCACTGGGAGGATGAACTTAAGGACTGGATATGCTGGGGCTCTTCCGCCCTGAAAAGTTATGATTCAGCAGAGACTCAATCAAGAGGTGTGTAAGATGCTAGAGTGCTAATAAGTGCTAGAGAAAGTAAACTTAGAACTAATTTAGGCTGTGCAAACCGTATCAAGAGAACACAAGTTCAGAATTCTGAAGGCAATTATGGGACAGGCACAAGGAAGTGTTTCTTTACACTGAGTATAATTAGCAGGGCCGGTGCATCTGCATATCTGTGTGAATGAAATAGAATCATAGAAATTTACAGCATAGAAGGAGGCCTTTCGGCCCATCGTGTCTGTGCTGGCTCTTTGAAAAGAGCCATCCAATTCAATCCCACTCCCCTGCTCTCTCCCCTTAGACCTGCAAACTTGTCCTCCCAGACTTACTATGCAGAAAACAACAGCTTAAGTAATTGAAATTTCATGTTGATAACACGTTCAAAGGAAAGATGGAACATCTATGAGTCGTTTCTTTGCACTTGTTCGAGTTTGGCTGATGAGGTAGTGTGACTGACTGGAATTCTGACACCAGTTGTATCAGTTGAATCTTGTCCAGCAACCTCCTGATCTGTCAGCCACAACATACTCTTGTGCTGAGCTCCAGGTACTTGATCGACTTAGCCAGGAAGGCCAACAATTAGGTTGAGGTGAGACAGCAGGTTGCAGAAGTGGCCTAGCTTTCAAATTACCAATCAGCACAATACAGCCAGCATCAAGGCAGCTGCTGAAGGGAAATCAAAAATAATGGAGTGCACCAACCTGCGATTAGAAAATAAGCTGCACAGGCTAAAGGGGATGTCAACTCACCGAACAGCAAGTGAATGAGGTTATCAGGTACTTGGTGAATGGTTCACTTTTCAGCACCACTAAATAATGTCAGGACTTGAATTCAGTCCAGGCTCACAATCCATTGCAGTACAGGGAGAACATGGCATGATTGGAGGTGCATTCTTTTGGATGAGATACCTGTCTTCCTGTTTTCAGGGGGATATTAAAAGATCCCCTGACACTATTCAAAATGAGAAGGGAATTTCCCAAGGTATCCTGGCAAACAATTCGCCAGATTAATCAATCAGGTTTGTGGGAACTTGCTGTTGCAAAATGTCTGCCATATTTGCTTAAATATCACTACATTACATTACACTACCCCTGAGCTGCCAAGACCCTGTTCCAAGCTCTCATTATGTCCAAGATCAATGGCTCAAACACCCTGCTCCCTGGACATCCCAGCTACTCCCTATGCAAGCTGGAGACTTCCAGAACTCTTCGCCAACAGGTTCCAGGAGCCTATCACAAACCATTTATGCTCAGCTTCACTGACTCCACGTCAACCAGCTAATTAAATTCAAGATCCTTGTCTTCAAATATTCAAATTAACAAACAACATATTGCATTTATATAGCATCTTTCACGTCGGGAGGACAACCCAAATCCCTCCAAAGTATCATCCTGTCTATGACCTCCTACCGACCTGGCTGCTCTCTCCGCTCAGCAAGCAGCAGCCGGCTTTATATTCCCTGCCCAATCTGCCCTTGCTTTCTGGAAGTCCATCCCAGGGTCCCTCATCCTCACCCTTCCTCCCCACTTTTAAAACCTACCACATCATCTGTTCAACCGTGTTCTGGGCCCCCAGCTCAGGTTCCCAGTCAGCTATGTGAAGTGCTTTGAGACATCCTTCTGATGTGTAAATGTATAAATGTAAATTGTTGTTGTTTTGTTATACCCTTGACAAAAATTACTTGTGAAGAGCTGCAACATTTTGACGTATTTAGATACTATAAAAATACAAGTTATTTTTATTATTCAAAGTACCTGCACACTGCCACAGAATTTTTGAACAGGTTTGAGATGGAAAGAATAGGTACTGGCAAATTGGCTTCAATGCATTGCATGTGCTCTCCTTTTAAAGTAGTCCAGCCAGTATTACAACAATAGCTTGCACCCTTCAATTGGGGTAGAGTCTTGGAGCACTGAACAACAGTCGAGTTGGTCATAGAGCCAAGAAGAAAAGAGGTGACTGTAGGCACAGACAAAGACGAAAGTCTTCGGGTGCAATTTGAGGACGGTTAAAGCGGGGGCAAGGCAGAGGGCCTGAGGCAGTAAATCTGCCTCAGTAACCTTGGAATCAAATAGGGTGCATCAGGCACATTTCTAAATAAAAACAAATGTGCTTAAGTATCAATGAGTGATTTTCTTTACATTGAAAGCATGCAATACTTACCCCGCAAAATGTGTCACGCCAGCTTCACCTGTGTGTACATAAAGTCTACCCATTTGCATAGCTCACCCCCAGTTGCATTGAATTTGTTATGCGTTTAGAATTTTTTTTGATAATTACGTTGACAACAGGATAAAGTTCTTTTATTTCAGGAATGGTTTCCATTAAAAAAAAGGAGGCTGCTACCAAAATGAGTGTGCTGGCTTTCTTTCCTTCTTCAGCTTTTAAGGGTTGTTTCTCTTTTGCCTTCAGGCTTTTTAAACAAAATGGCCCTGAATTAGATTCTGCCCAGTGTTCGTGGCCATTGCTATTAGCAAACTTTGAAGTGTCACAGTCAGGAAGCATACACGTTTTTTGCACATTCAAGCTGATAAGCCCCCCCACCCCCCCCACCCCCCGACCCTCCCACATTTAAAACATGCAGGAAACAACATGCAACAGATATTTCCTGCAGTTTCTGAAATACTCACCTCAAGGCTTCACGTCACTAAAATATTAGGTGGTCTATTACTATTGTTCTGCTAGGCTTTGCAGACTGCACCAAGATTTTAGGTTTGTGCACAGGTTTGAGGATCAAGCCAAAAGGTCCATCAAAAAATAAGTTTGCTGAAGCATTCTTGATTTATGTACATTGCAACCCAACCTAAATATTTACTGAATTTGGAATTTACTGTATCCACATCATTTTTTAACAGTCCACAGATCACCATATTGATATATCAGACTGCATCCGTACCCATGACAAGCCATCAGCCATTATGAGATGCTATCTGATTCTCCCCAGATTTATGGAAATACACAAATCTGGAAGCACTCATTGGCAGATATTGGATAGAATTCAACATGGCAAATGCTAAGATGACAGGGGAGTGACTTCTTGGTGCCTGGAAGGAGCGTGGTGCATAATATTTGAGGGCCGCTGTTATCTTTGCAGTTACAGTTAACACAATGGCTGTCAAAAAGGGCAATTCCGAGTCAATATTTAACAGGTAGCACATATGAGTGAGCAAGTCTCTGCTGAAGTGAAAATATTGTTGACAGCAACACTCTTGCTCAATGCCAAGTGGCTGGTTCTTGGCCTGTAAATCCTCTGAAAACGACAAGCTTTCCTCCATCCTGTCTACCGTTACGAAGCACCAGCAACCAAATTGAGCACTCCAGTTATGAGATACATAAGCACCTATTTCATGTTGGAGGGACATCTTAACAGTGTCGGTTGGGCACTTAAGCTGCCGGTGGGAGCCGAGGGAGGTGGGATGAGGAGGGGATAAGTTGACCAAAAGAGTTAAGCCTTGATGTGCCTTGAAAGAGAGGAGGGAGGGAACAAGTCAGAGGGAGTCCAGGAATGGAACTCCAGAGAGTGGGGGCAACTGGCGATGGTGGGGCAGATGGGGTGGGGGGACATAAAACAAGCTGGTGTTTGCTGGGCAAAGGGAACGGTTGGGTTGGAAGGTCACAGAGATGGGGGAGGTGTGGGGGGGAGATGAAGCTTTTCACTGGGGAAAGAGGGAGCTTGCTGTGAGGAAACTGACAGCACATCACTCGGAGTCTGTCCTTGGTCCCGCCCGCTGCAGCCGAGGCAGGCGCTGATCATCTGTCCTGACAGTGAACCACACTCTCTCTCCTCTCACACTCTCCATCTTCTCTCACGCACACTCTCTCTCTAATTTACTCTCTCCCCCAACCACCCCCATTTGCGCAGATCACTATCTGCCACGGCAGGATCCGGCAGTTGCTAAGGACGCGGTGTTAGACCACTTTGACTTAGAGCATCTGATGAAGATGCTGACACTGAAATGGAAAATGCCTGATATGCTTTGTTCAATCATGACTGTTAATTGGTTTAACTGATCTTTAGTTATTGTGTGTGAACTTGTGTCAGTGTTCAGTGTAAAGGGGCACTGTATTCTTTACTGAGTTCGTCAGTCAGTCAGTCAGTTAGTCAGCCAGATGCTTGTTTCTGTGCAAAAAGTTTGCCAAACACATTTATTGAAGACAAAACTCCTTTAATTTACAGTGGAGTATGAAAATTTGTGCAACAGAACTAAGAGAATAACCACGAAACGAACCATCACTCAACACGCAGGACTATTCGAACTCCATTACTTCTTGAACCAGGTTCCCACATTATTTCCTTTCAGCTTTTTTGTGGGGGAAAAAGTGTACTCACTTAGAAATAAAAAGAGCATGAACAATACAAGTCATTAAGCTGCCTACGTATGATGGATTCCTGAAATACAGGAATTTTAAATGGTTAAAACAATGCTAATTAATTCATGACCAGTTATTTCTAGAGGTGTCCACAATGTAGGGATCAGCCCATTTCAGCAAACAGATTGAGCCTGATCTTTAAACGTACAGGAATATCACCACAGGCTTAATCCCAAGATGTGCTGGAGAGGAAAGGAATGGTGCAATCTTAAGGACATGTTCCTCTATGGGGCCGGCACTTTACCCAACAATCAGCCTCTCTCTGCTGGCATTGTGAAGCATTCATCATTCAAGAGATTACCAAGGACTCTCACAATTCAGCTCTCAGGCTAAAGTTACTGCTCGTCAGCAGGAGACGAGATCGGCAAAACTGGTGACTTGCACAGCTGCCACCAGACAGAAGGTTTCTCATACTGCCACAATTACTAGAATGAATATTAGAAGAAAAGCTGGAATGAGACCCAGCAGGTGGCTGTGAGACCTGCAGAGAAATGGGCCCAGAAAGTCAAGTGGCTTGGCTCTGCTGCAGCCCAGTTTCAAGAGACTCTGAAATCAAATCCATGAGGCAAGTGCCTGCTGCCTTATCCTAGCACTTGCTATAATGAAAGTCACTGCTCACTGCTTATTATTATTATTATTATTATTATTGTTGCTTGCCCTACAAATTGGAGGTGGTCACTTTCCCCATCTTATTTAACTGTGATAAATCATACACTGAACAGGAGCAGCAGCTGAATAGATTCTTGGCGGTAGCATTCCAGCAACTGAGTACTGTTGTTGAGGATAGGGCAGCTGGCATACGCACTTGTGATAAATATCAAAATATCCCTCCGTTCCTCTTAAAGTCAAAACTAGGGCAATTCAGGGACTGCGTCAACTGTTATTTAATTATTAAGTGGTAATATGGTCAGCAATCCATGACTGTTTGAGGGACACTGCTGTGCGCAATTGCCGCATTTCACCCACAAAACACACAGTTACTACACTTTACAGTATATTCTGTGAAGCTTTTTGAGACGTCTCGAAGACGTGATAAGGCGCTGTATAAAATGCAAGCATTACTATTATTATTATTATGGATAATATTGTCCCCAGGACCATATTTAGGTAACAACACAACCTCCTGAGCTTCGAGGTTTTCCGCTATATTAATTTATCGATGCAATTAATGAACTGCACTTTGTTAGTTGGAGAATTGTTTCTGAAGGGGGCAGCCATGATCTGCACTGTTAAGCACTTCCATTCAGTCTCTTCTGATGCCCCAACATGATATCTATGAAAAAGCATGACTATTGTTATTAGTTGAAGACGTTTGGGATCAATCAGGTTTCTAAGGTTTCACTGACTAGGGATGCCTTCAAGAAAATAGCACATAAGCACGACCTCAACAAGAGGAAATGAAGATATTGTCTCCTTGGTTACAATGTGTCAGCAAAGAAATGAGATTATGAACAATGTTGATTCAGAAAAAGTAAAAACAAAACTGATCTACTGAGGTTTGCAGGGTAGAATATGTTTTTTGTTGTTTATATTAGAATTCAAATTATCGAGTTTCCAGTTCCTCTCCACCCTTTACCCTCAACTCCCTCTATGGGAAACAATGGGTTAAAGAGCAGACAACAGTGTGATACATGCAGAACAGATGATATTACACAACAGACATCCCCTGTTCAGGTGGACATTAAAGATCCCATCACACTATTCAAAAAGAGAAGGGAGATTTTTCAGTGTCCTGGCCAACAATCCACCAGATAAAATTGGTCATTCACCTAACAACAGCAAATTACACTATATATTATTTGTATAGCGCCTTTCACATCGGGAGGACATCCCAAGGCGCTGAAACACAGAGTCAGATTCTGGGAAATGGAATCTGAGCTTTATAAAAGTGGGAAGGCAGGTTAAAAATGCCCACGTCACTGTTTCACAATAATAGGGAGCGTGTTACCCTGTTCACAAGCTCAGCTACAAACAATACAAGGCAGATGCTTAACTAATTATAATACTACTTGCATTAATGGCTGTTTGTGGGACATTGCTGTGCTATATCAAATGCAAGGTTCATAATAATAATAATCCTTGGATTTGATACAGCGCCCTAGCAAGTCATTGCGATGTCTCAAAACACTTCACAGGATATAATGTAAAGTGGATTGACTGTGTATTTTGTGGGTGAAATGTGCCAGTTGCACATAGCAATGTCCCAGAAGCAATCATGGAGTGAGTGACCTATTTTATTTGGCCAGGATGCTGGGAGAATTTCCCTTTTCTTTTCGAATAGTGCCATGAGATCTTTAACATCCAGCTGAACGGGCATATCGGACCTTGGTTTAATGTCTCATCCGAAGGATGGCATCTCCGACAATGCGACACCCCCCCCAGCACTGTATAGGAGTGTCATTTTAGTGATTCCAAGTCCCGACATAGGGCTTGAACCCACAATCTTCTGTCTCAGAGGCGAGAGTACTACCACTGCGTCAGGCTGGCATACATTACTACCCATGCCAGCTTCAGCCCAAATTCAGTGGTTACAAACATGGGAAGCAGGTTGTTTGTCCCCATTGATCAGTGTGCGGCACAGATTATCTAAAAGGCAAGGATAATCCAGGAGAAGCAGAAAAAAAATCAAATCATTTTAAGTGATCCATAGTAAGGTCTGGAAATAAAAGAAAATACTTTTTTAAAACAATATTAATATTCTGCAAAATTCAGTTATTATAATATAGTGCAACCAGAGAAATAAAGAATGTGAACGAAAAACCCATGGGTGAGGCAGACCAACTGTAAGGGTTACTAAGGTCAGTGACATTTTGCCACTATTTCCTGCAGTGTATTCGTTATCTGTGCATACAGTAGACTTGCAGGTTTCTTTTCTGGAATAAAATGGGTTTTAATAANTTTTTAATATTTGGTCTTTAATGGGAGATTATTAGGAATGCGGAAGGCACTTTAGAAACAGCACATTATGCTGAGTGAGTAGTCTCTCACTTCTCTCTCCAGACATGACTGTCCATCATCTTGAAAATCCTCTTAAATGGGGATTAAGTATTAAATTCATAGGGTTGTCTTGGCCCCAAATGTTACTTCGTTCACTAGTGAGACAAGGAGCTAGCATGAATATTTAGCTCCACAGCTCAAAACTGAGGCCAATATTTAAATATCTTTTCAAATTCACCAGCAGCTCCAGAACAGAAAGGAAAATTTGCTCTATGGCTTGAATCCCACACCCCGAGCTTTGCAGATCCTGAGCCGTACAGATTTATGGCAGGAGTAGGGAGAGAAGAAGCAATAGCTCTGGTTGTGACATTATCAGATTAGAGTGTCATGCCATTTTATATCGTGGGTGGAAAAAAAATCAAACTATTTCTTGTATAAATCTAGGAAACCTCACTGTAATTTACTAAGATAATGCTTTTGAAATGGTGTTATAATTGAACTACTCAAAGTTAGAATCCCAAGTGAAAGCTATTTGGCAGCAAACACATTGTGATAACTGATATCACGGATCCAATTTATTGATGAAACCCTCGTGATTTAAGACGTTGTTTTACAGAGTGTACATTACATTTGAACATGCTGGCAGCAAGCCGGTAAACACGGAATTTGTCCAAAATAAGCGATTCCCATGCTAAATGTAGTGAAATAAATCAGTTTGAACTGCACAATTCAACATCTAGAGCACCCGCTCTAAGGATTCTCAGCACACTTGTCACTGGTAAAAGGTGCAACGGTAAGCTATCCTAACTCGGTGACTAAAAGCATCACTCATTTACTCTATGGAGAACTGAGGTCATCCCAGTTACAAGTCCAGGTAAGAGTTGATGCCTTTCAGGAGGGAAGAAAACTGTCCAAAAATGCAACGACATTTGAAGCAAAGCGAATAAAATCTTGTGACCTAAAAGCATATATTATATCGAAGTGTATTTCAAGAAGAAAGGTAACACACCCTCAGGTTGAGTGATGTTGAGAGACCACTGAAGTTCTGCAATACTGTTATTTGAACCATTCAATGCCTTATTATCTCTTGTCACTCTGTTGCTTGTGTACTTATATTTATGTTCAAAATGTAGGGTTGTGATTTTGCCACTTAAAATGACCCACTCTGTGAAAAAATTGTAAATGGCTTGCTGGCTTTGAACCGAGTTGCTTATATTTGGACAGGGAGCACATTAATGATCAGGCCACAAAGCATTTTGCCACATACTCTTCAATGGAACTCAGATGCAACCATGCTTCAGTACTCAAGAGTCAACAGGTGAAATGCCAACAGGAAATTGCTATACATAATTTCCTCTCCTTCTCCTTTGCCAATTTATGCTGGTGTACAGTTTCAAGGGAACTGGTCACCCTCCAGTACCTCGCCAAAGTGACCATTTCTCATACAGCATCCCAGGCAGAACAGAATGCGACATAGCTAAGCCCAATCTTGAGCTCACCCAACAACCACACACACATACAAACACACACACACATTCCAGTTGAATCACTGGACAGTGATCAGCAATGCAAATGCTACATAGATTTTTCCTCTACATAGCCAACGTCTGTGCTGCAGTCAATTGTAATAACCCTAACGTTACCAGAGATGAGATTTTCTAACTGCATAAATCAAACCTGGTCTGTATGGCACTTTACAAAGAAATTAATACCAAAAAGCATTTAACCATATGGATCTGATTGAGAAAAAGGCTCTCATGAGAGGAGGGTAGCCAATGATGACAGCTGGAGACAAAGAACTGAGGATCTCATCTAGAGAATGCCCTTTATGTACGATGGAGATGGTTGCACAGTTCTAACCTTAAAATCTCTGAGTGACAAGCATGCTAGTGATTTCAACAAGTTGTTTGGTCTGCTTATCCATGGTATGAAGAGTATGAATGAGGGCAAATGCATTTGATTGGTAAGAATCTGGGAAAAATTCACCTTAGATCTAACCCTAAGATATTAGGTCAAATTTATTGAAAGCGCTGAGAAGAAATTAACCCGAGGCAACACTTCAACTTTATTCAAATTCAAAATATTTCATCATTCATTGAATAACATAACTGGCTCAGTGCTACTCCAAAAAGAATACTTATTGCTTAAGAATAGTTAAGCGGGGAGAAAATGACAGACAGCTGTACATAGCACAGCTCGTGAAACCTAATACAGCTTATATAGNAAAAAATTGGTCTCAGCTTGTAAAATTGTCCAGGTTGCCATGGGAATTTGTGAGAAAATACTTTGAAGTTGACTATTCAATTGTGATGAGCAAGGTAGGAAGGTGACCAGACATTCTGGCATCCCCACTAATTGTTTCAGCACTAATGAATTCTCTCTATCCCTGGTTCAGATCACATCCACAATAGAGTGAGTTTGAGTTTGAGTTTCTCCCAGTGTTCTGGCCAAGAATCCACCAGATAAAATTGGTCATTCACTTCATGGTTGTTTGTGCGGTATTGCTGTGCGCAAATTGACTGCAGTTTCTTCCAACAAAATACAGTCATTGCATTTACAATAAATCCGTTGGGACGTTCTCCTGACAAGACAGGTGCTATATGAATGTAAGCATATTTATTACTATTAAACTCCAATTCACGCATTATGCTTCTGCATACAGGGTGTGGGTCAGGAGGCAGAATCCTATCATCAGTAATGTGATTAAATATTACTGGATCTGTAAAAAAAAATTACAGAAATAAATGACAAGATTGAAAACAGACTGTAAAAGGTTTGCACCGCAGCAGATGAAGCCATGTGTCACGGTGTGATCCTGCTGTGCAGACAAAATGGCAACATTTTTGGAGCAGGCTGTTCCTGGCTGCATCCATGCATATTTTTACAGTATACAAATTCTGCTACAGACCAGCAAGGTTATTCTCAATTCATCCTTAATTTTCTTTCTTTAAGCATTTCTTCATTTTCTACCCATTTCCATTTTTTCTCTTTATTCCTCTCCATAGTCTCGCAACCACCAGTTGAATTAACAATGACACTTGTATTTTCGCCCACAAAATATACAGTCAATTCGCTTTGCAGTATATTCTGTGAAGAGCTCTGAGATGTCTCAAAGACGTATGAGGTGCAATATCAAATGCAAGGACTATTATTATTAGAAGAAGATTTTCTTTCGTGCAGCGGCTTCCTATAGATGTCTACCGTCACCAAAATCCTTAATGTTGAAAGAAAATTGGAAAAATATCTGAAGAGGAGTAGTCAATATAAGGGAGGGGATCGAGTTATTTGTGGTCAGAGCAGATGGCTCCAGTGGAGGAACTAGCACCAACACAGGCTTGAGGAGTATCCTTAGAGACTGTAATTTCTATGATCTCAGGCAAAACTCTACCTTCAAGATTGCTGTTTAATCCCCGAAACTCAGTCTCCTTGGGAAAAAAACTACGTGGATTTTCCAGGTCTCTTAAATGTAATCAAACTGAAAATATTTATCCATATGCACGGTTTTAACCCTAACCTGTTACCTCCATGGCCAATATCTTCACATCTTGCCATTGTCAAATGCACAGAAACGACTATATTTTTGTGTAAACGGCCAGTTCTACCCTGTGTCTATACTGTAACCTCTAATACTGTTCCCAACTAAACACTTATGCAGCTTGATTTTGAAGGAGTTCAACAGCACAACCGCTTATTTTTGTGTGAGTTTATTCCTTTTGTACAACGCGCAATGAGGAGAAGTAAGTTACGTGCATCTTATTAATCTTAAACATGGATTCTCTCTTTCTATGTTCATAGTCAAGTGCACTCTTAATAGTTACATCATCTGTATCTCTCAGCATCTTAGAGACCCAGATAACAACATCCCACAACCCACCGCCCCTTTCCATTTGTTTAGTGTAAGTCTCTTCTAAATTCCAAAACTCTGGAATTCTTTTTGTCACTTCACTCTTTCATCAAACATCCTCCTGAAGGCAAGATATCCGAATCAGTGAGTGTGGCTGCACTAGTGATCTGTAAAAGGTTTCAACCATGTCTTGTGAAAAAACTGCTATAATTGCTTTATAGAAAACAACCCACGAATCCCTCATAACAACCGTGGTGTAATATTTATTGAACGTGTTGAAAGATTTCACCATAGAATAACTAAGCAGCAATTACAAAGCATTAGGTCATCGGGTATTTCATGAAGTTTGTCCCATTGTAATAAATAAAACCATAAAACGGTAAAGAAGCTATGATCTGAAAGTAGCTGCAGAACAATTTAACTTAAAAATATATCAAAGCGACTTTTGGCTTTTTAAAATTTTAATGTGCAGATGGCCCTGGAGTATTCAAAGTGATGGACAGATAATATAATGATGTTATGTGTCTGCTGCTGTATCGATTCTTTACCCCTGTGTGTCTGACAAGAGGAACACACAAAGGGGTTAGTCTGCTCTGCGTGTTTCCAAGAAGGGAAGCGTGTTCATTCCAATGGCTAAGCGCTGTTCTCCCGCATTTGTTCGGTTTTGTGAACTTATCCCTGTGTGTTTATAAATAAATAATGGTGTTTTAAAACTAGAATTTCATTTTAAAACTGAATATCATGTCAGTTTTTCTTTTAAGTACGATTAGTTATTTATAAGTGCACACAACAAATTTGTTAAACCAAGGAGAATAACTTGCAGCTCATAGGCAGCAATGAATGCCCAGGATTGAGAAAAAAACAACCCCTTTGCTTAGGATTTCAAGCTCTTTTAACAATGACACTTTTTTTAAAAAAATGCTCAAAACCCCAGTAATGTAACCTTATTTTATACATCATTAGCATTAGTTCGAACATGACTCTGTAAGGCTCACTCTCCAACACACATTATTTAAGGTTCATTTTCCACCATAATAATGCTGTGACTGTCCGTCACATTATATCATGGGTGCTGTTCTATGTATGACAAATTGCAGCAAATGAACCATTTCGATTTGTGTTTGGTAGTTTCGCTACTCACTGCAGAAAGGTTGTCAGCTCATTCTATTTCAGATCGACAAAAGGCAAACATGTTTTGATACTAATTTGCTTATGGTATGCAGCTTCAGTAGAAAGTCAATTCACTTCCATATTCAGGAGACGTTCGTTGGAAGGCGCTTCCTTAAAAGGTGGTGTGTGTCTATTGGTTTCAACACACAGACCGACTGGCTTTCTGTGTGCGAAAAATGATCGACCTCCTGGTTGTCAAGTTGGCAATGTCACTTCTTGTGCACTGCACACGGATGATATGTACAGAAGGAGCTTGCTCACAAAATGTATGTGTGCAACTTGCAGGAAGGGATATATAACAGCCATTTGGACTTTGTTCCCTGTCATAACGCGATGTTTTGAACTATGGACCCGAAACAGCATGTTATAATCAGGTGCTTCTTGTTTATCAAATATAAAAAGACCATCAAAGCAAAGAAATAAATATCTCAAAAATCTTTCACCAATCATGAAAAGGAATTTGGGGAGAAATTGATGAGTTAGGAAGGAAGCTCTTATTAAAAGCAGTCTTTTTTTAAAAAAACGAGCTGTTATACAATTCAGCGACTGTTCAATGGGAGGTTCCACTGATGTGGAATCCTTACAGATAAACAAGCCTTTAAACACAGCAAAATGAAGACATTAAAAAATAAACACATATACTTCAAGTTAAAACAAATCTAAATGCATGAAGAAGAAAGTTATTTAATCTGTCATTTCAAGTACAGGAACAAAGTGCCGACTGCGAGTACTGTAAAGGGTGAGATTTCCAGTCAAATGTATCAGCTTTTGCATGCAATGAATTTCTAATTGCAATCTAATAGGTCATGTGATACTTAGTTTAGTAAAATTTAAAGTGGGATGACTGGAACTGAGCAAGTTAGTGGCACAGTTAAGATTTTCTGATAAATCAGATACAATTTTAGGGATTGATCTTTAAAAAATATATTAACGCCAGAGCTTCAGTGTACAGAACAGACACTTGGGAGACTGCAGGCTAATAGTAAATCACTGATGTATCTTTCAAAATAAATTAAAATAATTTGGTCTCTCAATCCACAACTGTATGTGCGACACTGCTCTGCGCAATTGGCTGCTGTGTTTTGCCCACAAAATATACAGTCAATTCCCTTTATAGTATATTTCTGTGAAGCACTTTGAGATGTCTCGGGGACGTGATAAGGCGCTATATCAAATTATTTGTTATTATGTGAGAAAGCGTTACGTTGGCTCAGTTGGTAGCTCCCTCTCCTCGGAATCAGAGGGTTGTGGGTTCAAGCTCCGTGTCGAGATTTTGAGCTCCTTGGGTACCATTCAAAAAGAGGAGGAAGTTTCTCTTGGTGTCCTGGGCAAAATCATGGTTGTTTGTGGGACAATGCTATGTGCCAATTCACGTACAAATACACAGTCACTACAGTTAGCAGTGTAATCTAATAACACAATGTGTCCCATCTTGACAAGGTGATAAGGCATCATATAAAATTCAAAGATTATTATGAATAATAATAAAAATAAAGGAAAGACTGACTGACTGCAAGAACTTTCAACATTTGAGACAACTCAGATTTGGAGACGAATTGGGGTGTGATTAGACAAATAGGCTTTCTGACTGGAGTGAAAACGTTTGTTTGATGAAATAATTCACCCAGTCGATAGAAAAATAATCAATTAAATAGATAAATAACCAACTGGATCAACTGTCTTTGAGATCACAACTACAAGAGCGGCCTTTATTAAAAGCCGAGAGAAACATTAAGGGCTTAGTAGAAAGCTGTTATTTGCAACTGTAATAATATCCATGTAAAGAATAAAAATAATGTTGAGCCCCCTACATATTCCTTGAGGGAGGAGAACGAGGACCATGTGTGACACAAAGATATTTCCTTGCAGAAATTCTAAAAGAAGAAAAACCATTTGCAACTGTTAACATTTAAACATTTGTTTTGAGTTTCTTGTCCTCTGCAGGAGCATGACAAATGGCCTCAGGTCCCTGGGTTTGGGAAGAGGAAAATCGGCAGGATTTCTGGTCCTGTTCTCCATCCAGTGACCCCTGTTGGTAGGTTGTGTGCGAACATCAGGCAAAGATTTGGCCATCAGGAGGGGAGGGATAAGGGTGGAGTAAATCAGAAGAAAAATAAAACAATTAGGAAAAAAGAGTTATTTTTTAAATTGTTCATTTCTGATGAGTTGGGGTCTTATTTAATTACTGTATCAATAAAATAGGGCATGAACTGATTGAAAATATCAGTAACGTAATTCTTCAAAAATAATAAATTGGACACTCACTTCACGACTGTTTGTGGGACTCTGATATACGCAATTGGCTGCCACGTTTTGCCCACAAAATATACAGTCAATTCACAAGTATATTCTGTGAAGTACTTTGAGACATCACAAAGACGTGATAAGGCGCTATATCAAATGCAAAGATTATTATTATTATACAATAGAAAGTGCAATTTTGCTCAATGACGCAGTGTTTTCATTTTGTTGCAATTCCCCTTCTGATAAACTATGTGAATATCAGAGAAGCTTCCTTTATTTTTTGCCTCCTTTAGCTGTCCGGTAAATAATTTTCCTTGGAAGAAATCATTTTATTGGTGAGTATGTATGTGTGTGTTATTTGCCTATATGCACAATAAATATATATATACGTATATTGTATATTCCTGGGATCCTGAAGAAACCTTACTAATCATTCAACTTTTTAATTAAAGATTTTGTAACATCCTTTTCCAAACATTAAAATTCAGTTGTAGTCATTAATCTTTCAAACTGAATTCACCTGTGGCTTATAGTGATGTATTTTCTATGAGTCCTGTCATGGGCTATAAACTGCACATGTACACATTGTACAGAATTACACAAAAGATTATCGGTAGTGTCATCAAGACAAAAACAAGCCAAAACCAAATCGGAAAAAAAAATTGTTAAGCAAATCCCTTTCAGTATCAATTACACAGTAACATAATTCACATTTAAAATATGCCTGCATTGGAACCATTTTTTAAACAGATATGTTAAAAATTTAATGAGAAAATTAAATCATTGACGCATATTTATTTGCCTGGTGCCTTCAAGAAAGTGACAATTTGCTTTCAACACAATCACATATTGGAACTAATTCATTACTCCATTACAACTTCCAGCTTTCTGTTTGAAAGAAACATCCAAAGTGGTACTGTAAATAATACTTTGAAACGTCAACTCTGCCCAGTGTATTTAATTCACTCGCTGACTTTTACCAGGCTGATTATTCAGTCAGTATTTCATTAGTACTGAGAAGCGTACAATGAATTTGCCATGGTATGCAAGACATGCTAAAAGAATAACACAGAGTAAATTTGTGCATCGTCATGTGGCTTTCAAGTTTGGCTAGGAAAACAAAGCTTTTTTTAAAATGTCAGCCTTCAGTGCGACTCATCTGTAATATTGTATATTGTCTGTCAACCCCCGACTGAAAATAGTACAAAATCTCTGAAACTGCAGTGCTAAAATGGTTAATCTCCACTTCTTCTCTGCTGGGATAAGGCTCACAAAGGCCAGCACGGCCTCAGTTAAGAAGTATGATCATTTCCCCAGATGCTCTCCATGATGTGCCTCTCTCTCTCTCTCTCTCTCTTCTCTCATTCGGTAAAGTGAACACTCCATTAGTATTGGAGTCAAGTTCACTTCTTCCAACCTTTATGTGAATGCACTTTCCAACTAAAAACTTTAGATCAGTTTGCAAATGGAATGTTCAAGCTGGAATACATTAAACAGCAGGCCGCACTAATCCTGGAATATTATCGAACTATCTTTGGTTGTCTTCACTTCTAATGTGACAATAAAAGAGAGAACTAACTGGTTCAGTGGTTCATGACAAAGGTCATGAATCTGGTTCTTACTGAGTATAGAATGAGCTTTCAGGGAAGATCCTAAAATTCCCTACAAATTGATAGGAATAAAGCCTAAGATACATTATTTATCATCTGTACGTAACCAAACATATCCGTGAACATATACTTTTAGAAAGAAAAAGGGCCATTACGCTTTCTGATCTTTTGATTTTCAATCTCACCTATATACTTTCGCACTGTAACCTCAATCTCTCTCCAGAAACACTTCTAGTTTCCTTTAGAATCACTTCAATAGGCTTCCCTGACTTACTTTCTTATGGGAATACAAACTTAGTGATTACAGGTCTTTGAGTCCTTCACTAAAACTGAACAATTTTGTGGCTAATTTTAAATAATTTTTTTTCTTGAAATCTACTGTGAGATGACCAGTCTACCTAACAGTTATATTCATCATAATAATAATTTGGTCACTCAATCCACAACTGTTTGAGGGACACTGCTGTGCGCAATTGGCTGCCACGTTTCGCCCACAACATATACCATCAATTCATTTTACAATAAATTAACTTTCTTCAGTTGAATGTCAACAAGACCGAGGCCCTCCTGATTGGGTGCCGTCAACACCTCCACACCTCAGGCACTGACAGCATCACCATCCATGGATGCACACTCCACCTTACCAAGCCAGTCTGGAACCTTGGCGTCTTGTTTGACCCTCAACTACATGCGTGCTATGAATCGCTCTGCCTTCCCCCACCTCCGCAACATCACCTGACTCCGCCACTATCTCACATCGCAGGCCACCGAAACCCTCAACACGCATTCATGACATTGAGGCTTAACTATGCAAACTCCTTGCTTGTCGGCCTCCCCAACTACTCCTCCCGTAAGCTGCAGATCATCCAGAACCTATCACCCCCATCCTCGCCCGACTCCACTGGCTTCCCATCACATAGAGGATACAGTTCAAGATCCTGGTCCTCACCTTCAAAGCCCTCCATGGTCTTGCTCCCCCCTACCTACGCGACTTCGTAACCCCCTACTATCCTGCCCACTCCCTCATCTCAGCGGACTCCGGCCTGCTTCACATCCCCCGCCTCGCCTTCTCCCTTGCCTCCTTCAAGACCCATCTCGAGACTCTCCTCTTCGACTGTGCTGTTGCTCACCCTGCTTGCCCCCTACCTTCCACCCTCCCCAATCCCAACCCCCAGCTTGGGTCCGAAAAACTGACTATCCAGCGCTTTGGGACGTCCTCCCGAAGTAAAAGGTGCTGTACAAATGTAATTTTGTTGTTGATCTTGTATATTGTGTGAAGTGCTTTGAGACGTCTCAAAGACGTGATAAGGCGCTATATCAAATGCAAGGATTATTTTACTTACCTGTTGTAGCCAATACCTTCCTAACGCTCCTGAGGTTGAGGCAGGGGCAGAAGTGTGAACTGTCACCGAGTCTCAATTCCCAAGACTCACTCCTTCCCCCTCCCCAGCTAATTTCGAGCAGTGTCTTAAAAATCCTTTAGTACATAAGGACTTATTTGTTCTCAACTTAGGATGAAGTCACTGGTGGTTTTGACTACTCTTTTAATTATTATTCCAGTCTGCTTTCTGAACAAGCCTAACTCTCAAGGCAATAATCAGGTCTTATATGTTTGACCTTATTAGATTAGCAATCACTCTCCACTGGGCTTCCTTCTTCTGTCAAGATGCCAGACCTGCAGAATCCTGCACTCCCACTGATATGTCAGTACCTAATAAGATAGCATGGAGCGCGATTCAGCTCTGTGCATCTTCAGTCCAAAGCATCATGCTTTGGACTGAATGGACATTAATGGACACTACTATGGACATTTCAAGTTGTCGACGGTGAGAAATTGATTGAGCAAACCCCAGAACAGTCATAGCCATCAGGCTCTCTATGAGCAAGTCCAACATTCTACCGTTATAGCTGGTCATCCACCCATCAGGCAGTATTCAATAACGGTCACATTCATTCTCTTCCACAGGAAACTTTAATTCCACAGGTTAAATAATATGCCTTGTGGTAGCATTGGCAATACAACTTGCGTTCACAGTTATGGCCTCATCCTTCTCCCCTTTTATATATTGATGTTGCTGCCAACAGGAATTCAGCGCTCTTATTTACTGCTCTGTTATATAAGTAGATAAATAAGCACATTTATAAACGTTCACCACACATTCATCACTGGTCCCACTTGACTGCAGTTATTCACCTCTGGACCACAAGGTTGTAGTTTAACGTCTGAAAGCTCTTAACTAATATTGGCACCCAGTGCAGAATCATGGGCCATTGAAGGCATCTGCATTAGATATGAAACTGAAATGCCATCTGTCTGCATTATTGGACATTAAAGATCCCATTACATCAATTCCAAGGGGTAGAGGATAAGCTCCCATTTCTTGGTCATTATTCCTGAGAAATAAATCACAACACCCACCTCCGTACTGCAGGGTCTTAGTGAAATTTTACATCAGATAACTTTGCTCATGTAGCTTCAACTAGAACAAAATGCCAATTTAAGCATCGCGTGTCAGGTGAATAACAATGCTCAGTTGCTCTATACGCTGCTTGACTGCTGCCAATCAAATGTCACAAGAATTGCAATAAAACTGATAAAATGTTTTATAAACACTAGTTTGTACAATCGTTTCAGTGTAGCTTCACAACTGTGCAGATCTTTCAATGGTTTGAACCACATTTGAGCATAAGCAAACAGAACAAACAAAGCAAATAGGACCCCGGGCTGCATTGCCAAATGAGTTGAGTTTCAATCTCTGGAAGTCAGACTGAAGGAGTACTTAGCTCTGGTGAGGCTGCAAACATATTACCTCATAATTCTAGGGAGCGAAACCCACCCTTTTTGACCCAAAAGGTAAATCTAAAACTTTTATTTTTTCTAAAAATAATTGTGCACCAGCCTGAAACTAGGCTTAAAGAATTAACTTTACATAAAATAAAAAAAACTAACATTTCTAACAGCATAATATCAAATCAAAAGTACTTATGTTCTTTGGAAGTAATTTACCCAATTAAACAACTTAGTCTTTTTGTTCTTCCAATACTGCTGCTAAATTCACTTCAGTGAGCCGTGCTTTTTAGAAACACATACTAAATGTACTTTGATCGCTCTCCTCCTACAAACTTTCTCAGAGATTAGGTCTCTGGTTGCATGCACTCTCATGCTCCTGTTTGCACTAGGCATAATAACTGCTTCTCTGACAAATGAGAAGAAAACTGGAAAATCTTATCTTCTATTTTGTTTCTCG
Organism: Callorhinchus milii; assembly: GCF_018977255.1. Lineage (NCBI taxonomy): Eukaryota > Metazoa > Chordata > Chondrichthyes > Chimaeriformes > Callorhinchidae > Callorhinchus > Callorhinchus milii. Next base: position 16,001,666 of record NW_024704746.1, on the reverse strand, counting down.
GACTGCCTCCAGTTGCATGAAAAATGAAGTGTGCTTTTGGATTTATAGCTATAGCAAGGGTACAGTGTCTGTCTCCCCTAACAATCAAGCATTTCTGGACATCAGAGAAGGTCTGTGATGAAAAATTGAGTCATGTGTTGCAACTTCTTGGCTCAGTCCTCCTCACAGTTCCTTGAACTATGATGCACAAAGAAAATGACGCAGATATTGGGATACCAAACAAAGACCTGAGAATAGCTGGTGTCCTGAAAAATTGATAGTCTAATTTATTATTCGCAAGACAGAAGTCGAACATCACAGACTCAGCTTCACAGAAATTATCACTGAGGGCAGATTCTTTGGGCGTGGGCTGCCTCTAGCATATTCAATGGAATAATTATTGAACGTATAACCAAACTGATTCCAGTATTTCACACGTCCAACCTACTCTTGAAGCTCTGCTCCAAAAATTCAATTCTAATTTCAGGATTTATTTATTAATATGATGTTAATGCCCCAATTCCAGAATGGGAGCTTTCCTGTCTCCACAGCTCTTACATTTATTTGATATAAACAAATTACTTTTTTCAACGAGGTGCGTTCGCCAAGAATTTCTCCCTTTCTAATAAAGTCATTCATCTAGAAATTTGTCAGTCCATAACACACAAGTGCGATTCGGTTCCACAGTAATAATAAATCAGTGATAGTATTTAGGAATCTTTAGTGTTAATATAAAATCACTTGATAAATTCTCGTCATAATCCTTCTATTCAAAATGCATAATATTGAAATAAAGTACAAGTAACTCCAGAAGAAACAAAGAGGTGTTAAATAGGCAAGAGATATGCTGGGGGACCATCTATTGTTCCTAATGATTTTACATATTAGGAAACTGAAGATGGGAGAGCAGGAGGAAGGGAGGGAAAAATAAATATAGTACAGGATATGAGGAAGAAAGATTAAGGAGCAGTAATATTAGGGCAGTTATATAAATGGGTCCCACTTTAAGAATTAATCCAATTTCCTGTGTGTTTCTCAAACCACTTGCTCGGAAGTAGCTTTTTCTCAAGCACTTCTTTGTCCCAATTTCAAAAGCTAGTTTCTTCCTGACTATTTGAACTAAGCAAGTTACATTTACAAGCAATCAGCAAACGGACTCAAAACAGAGTAGTTTTATATTCCAGATCACATAACCTGGTTGGATCTCCTACAATTTAAAGCGATGGGAGAGGGAGAAACTGAGGTATTTCACTTGCAAGGATTATAAGAAATCAAAGACTGGTCCAAAAACAAGCATATTGGAATCAACCCAAAGGCGGCAAATTAGGAACCTGCTGCAATGCCACATCTTCAGCAAAATGCACCAGACTTTATTTTCGTCCCTCAGTCTCCATTAACTTAAAAACTGGCACTGACTCATGGGGTTCATCACAATTTTGCTGCTGGCACATTGGTGTACACCATTAATCAATACCAATCTTCACTTGCTTGGATCGCTGCACATTTAAACAAAGAAAACCACATTTTGCTTTTTTTGCATTATATTTACAAACCTCCTCACAGCAATTTCCAAGACCCTGGGTGTGATGCAAACGGGTTCCCAAAGGATAGTTATTAGGAAGCAGGATGTTGTGTGGAGGAATAATGCCCCTTTGCTTTAACACCTTCACCGAATTGCATAAATTTACCTTCCCACGACACGTGAGAGCACTTGCACGCTGCCATCTTCAGTTCCTCTAAGCATAGGAGACAGCTGGCTAAAAGTTCATTGCTGAGGCTACTAAAATCTCATTTCCACTACATCTTATACAGAGAGAAACACATTTCATAGAATATAAATATGCCTTTTCTACATTTATTTCCACAAGAAGGGTCTGCTGAAAAGACCAATAACTCTGAAGGTGAGTAATCTGCCTCTCCATTATTCATCACATTTCACAATATAATGGTTGACGAGCAGGCAGGGGAAAAAAGCCCATCTGGAGCCCAAGGCAATATTCAGTGATGTACTGCAATTCTTCTGAAGCAGAGTCATCCAGGAAATATTGTAAGGTGTGTTGAAAGTGAGATGGTTGCTCAAATTTGAGCTTGCTCAGTGATTCTATGTTCTGGCCAACATTCCCCAAAATAAAGTTAGTCATTTTCTTCAAGGCTATTTGAGGGACACTGCTTTGCACAAATTGGCTACTGTGATTGCCCACAAAGTGCAGTCACTACACTTTATGCTATACCCCCTGAAGCGCTTCAAGATTTTCTACCAACATGAAAGGTCCCATATCAAATGCAAGAATTATTACACTTCCCCAATTGTATATTACCGAAACAGATTGTGTACCACAACTTGCACAGCATGCGTTTGTGTAATTTATTCTATGATTACTATCTGATATCAGTCAAGTGCTTGGGGAGGTATTGAGCAAAGGTGACACCATTCTGTACTCCAAGCTCTGAAGCAAACTTGCTCAGGCAGAGTTGACTGTGATGAAGAGGGAGGTTAACAATAAAAAAAAAGAAAGTTTTTTATTAAAACAAAGAACTGATAATAATCGAAGACTGGAACAATAAACAAAGTCAAACACAAAGTTTGAATCAATCTGGAGTGCATTATGCAAATTGCTTATTTCAATCGGAGATTTGACCTTGGTCAACAAAGCTATACATCGTGTAATAACCAATTAAGGAAGTTGGCTCATAATGTAATGCCAGAAAGTTAATGAGACTTAGGTAACCCTTATACTTGGGTGTAATTTATTCCTCAAACAAAGTGCTTACAAAGTAAACGGACTTGAATAAGAACGCTTGGGTCATAACAAGGCTATGTTTCATAAATGTAAAACCAGCTGTATGGCTGCATCTGTTCCCATTATATTCTGTGGCTCTATCAGCTTCATGTGCTCAAAACGTGACAAGGTCACACTGGTTAATTTGTACAAATTTGTAACGTCCTATTTAGCCCAATGGGAAACAAAATTGATAAGGTTACAGATTGCTTTGGGTCACAAGTTCATCTTGTCCTGATGATGTAATCCCTTTAGTTCTTAGGAACACTTGCTGATAAACTGCAGTACTCACCAAGTATCACAACTACCCCCTTTTGCTTCACCCTGTCATGTACCAGGAAAACATCTGGATCCCAAACCCCGATCTTTATTTCCTCCCAGTCCTGTATTTTGTTTGCTTTAATAAGTAAAGTTGTACCGTAGCTTCAGGATCCGACTGGGCCCTTAATTGTTTTCTAAACAATATGGCATGGAACAGCTTTAAAAGATTACAGGTTGGAAATAACATGTGCTATGATTTAAACTCTTGACACAAAACCTTGTGGCGTCTTGCACGTGAACCACCTTTCCATAAGGTAGAAGAATGTTGGCTGCAATTGTGTGATCATAATGACACTCAGAAAGGCAAGTTATGGATAAGCTTTCTCTAAAGCAGCTTTTAATCCTTTTCTTCCATTTGTAAACTATATGCCATTAGGAAGTATGAAAATAGTTTCCCTCTTCTCATCGTCAGCCACAAAAGGAATATTTCATTTCAATATAATTTAATAAAGATAATTCACTCCAAACCTGTCCATGTGTGCCACATTTATCAAATGCATGGACCACAGGATTACAGTTAAATGAGATACATCTACTAACTTTAGATTAACAAGCACATACTTCTGATATACATAAAACTATACTTATATCTCTTCAGAGATTCTGCAACATGGGTCAGTGGTCCGTTCAACACCGTAGTTAAACCTGAACTTAACAATGCTGTCAATTGGAAAGATGGACATTTGCTGCACGGCAATCAGGAGCAGGAATGATTTTCCTCTCTCAAATCTGGGCCAATAATACTGCCCCAGTACACAACAACTAACTCGGCAAAGCCCAGGAATCCAGCCTGGAACTTTCACATCCTGAACAGCTTAGCTCCTCACTGGGTAAACCTCTGAGCCACCATCACCCAGACAGAGCTTGCAGTTGGAATTTCTGGATTAGGTGCAGAGGCCTTGGTTATTTTTTCCTCCATAGCTCAGGGGTGCTGAGGCCAGTGCTTTGGCTGCTTTGGCTGAAAAGCTGGCTGAAAATAGCACAACAGTGGAGACCGGGTAATAAACCTGTGATTTTCCTACCCTAAAGATCAGTGCTTCACCACTTGATGAGTGTACCCACAAAGCTACCAAATAATCTATTTGAAAAATAAAAGAAAATGATTTGCTATATATATTAATTTTTGTGATTAATAGCAAAATGCTATACTCATTTAAGGCAGTAATATAATCTCTGGGTTCCGCTGATATTTGTAAAACACTCAGATTTCACAGTCATGGTTCATGACAGCAGAAACCCTCAATTAAATTTCAGCATTGTAAGTCATTGCCCGCTATCTATTATCATCTTACATTTAATATAAGAATTTGAATTCCAATTTCACTGACCACAGGATCAATATTTCACACTTACTAGTCCCAGGAATAATACATGTGTGTGAGAAAATGGTATGTATTGTACTACAGAAGATTGGAATGAAAGGCTCTCCCAACTATTTCCCACCATAGTAATAATAATAATAATCCTTGCATATAGTAAAGCTCCTTATCCGGTCTTCTAGACGTTTCAAAGCGCTTCACAGAATATACTGTAAAGTGAATTGACTGTATACTATATGGGAGAAACGTGGCAGTCAATTGCTTCCAGCAGTATCCCCCAAGCAGTTGTGTATTGAGTGACCAAACTATTATTATTATTATTAAAAAAAATTGAAGGGATTATTACAACCGGAAAAGCGATCTGCCAATCGACTGACAACTGGGTTCCTACTTACTGCTGGATAAACAAAGGTGTGTGGAGTAAGAAACTTCCCCAACGTTTCACCCTGCTCGGGAATCGAACCCAGGTCCTCTCGCTTGCAATGAGAATACTCTAGCCACTAAGTTACAGGATTCCATAGTAGGGGTTCTTAATCATATCTCACAGTCTTAAAAACTGTACAAGAGAGATAAAATTGGTGTTAATCAGCAAAGAATATATCCTCCTCCTCATCATTATAAAATCTTAAATCATATTTCCTCTCATCTTTCAGTGTGCTAAAAGAAATAACCTTTCTTTTTACCTGCCTACATAATATAGTACTGTGATTGAAGGTTAGAGATCCTGTATGTTGCTCACTTCACCCTTTTGAGTATAGTGTGTTACTTTGAAGGGAGGGTGACCAAATCTGAATGCAATTTTAAAGTGTGATTGATACATTATGCAGAGCAATTACACTATCCTTGGATTCAAACTCTGTGTTGTAGGCAAATTATATCAAGCATATTGTTAGAATCATTAAACAAAACACAATGCAACTATAATGCATCTAAAGTGACAATGGGGGTCTAAATATATCACAATATAGTGAGGAGTTGCCATGATATTTGCAATGATTCACTGCCAAAAATGTTGTATAAACAGGGAACTCTGTCAGCACGCTTCATGCTGGAGTCACACTTCTCAGAAGCACCTGAAGTAAGGGTTTTCAAGGAAATGCAACAAATGCTTAAGAGAGAGACAGAATTGAGGCAGGAACACAAACTCGGTGACTCAGATGTCTTTCACTTGAATTTTCTTCTTAGTTTGCAATATCTGAAACTCCAGCCTGTATTATTGGATCTTCTCAGCTTCCATATAAATAATAAATGTAATAATCCTTGCATATACGTACATATTTTTATTAGATATGTAAAACAGTCACGGACTTTGGTAGAGCAGTTTGGTATTCAGTATAGCACAGTACTGGTGGAAACCCCTTTCCCAATCAATATTCAAGTTTCTATGCAGCTCCTCAGACCACAATTTAAATCTTATTTTCTCAGACACATCTGCTCAATCCGTTTTAAATCAATTTTCAAATATGAAAGACATTCTCTCCCTTGAAATAAAGTCACTTAAAATGTCTTTGTCCCAGCTATTATTACAGTCCCTTTTATCAAATCACCCTTATTTTGCAAATCCACATGTCTCAGAGAGGCCCCATTGAGATGTACAAGTTATTTAATGGGATAAGGGAAAAGGTTACCAGAAAGGGTCATTTGAGGCTAGATTTTTTTTAAAAAAAGCTTGATGCAATAATGGGAAGATGAAAGGTTTGATCTTCTGGGAAGATGAGAAAGAATGGGCTGCAGGACCTTTTTCATCCATGCCACTCATGATTGGGACACGAATCAGCAGGAACCTCACTTTGAAATAAAGAAAACGATTGCCCTAAAATGCTAGGAGATTTGTTTCATCACAAGGACTGCAGAGGTTTTTCTCAAAGCCCTGCCCGTGCCAACCAGATGAGGCACGCTCGTTTCACAGAGAAGTGCTCATTAAAGAGAAGCTTTTTGGAAAAAAGAAACGGTACAAAGAAAGATCTATTCAGAGAACATAACTTCAGAGAGATAAAAGGGCTGAGTGCATCTTACTTAAACCTGTACTATTTCATAATCTACTCTCTCCATAGAATACTTGTAATGTTACATTAACTTCTCATGTCTTCAAATCTAAATTTAATTTCCTTTTATTCTGCACACCCTTCCAACAGCTCATTATTTTTACTGATTTATACTTTAAAACTAGAAAGGAACAGCTGATCAGAGTTGGTCCAGACTCTTTCTATTCATCTCTTTCTTCCCTCATTGATTGCTGGCTCCTGTTCCAGGTATGTCCCCGCATCCCTTTCTCCAAATGGCAACTCCTGTGCAGCCTGCATTACGTGCCTTTTGCCATCACTGCTCCTCTTTAGTCTGAGCCAGGAAGCACAATGCTGTGCGTCGATTTGTGGAGCTATGATAAAATAAGCTAGATCCGGACACCTACAGTTTCATGTACCAGTGTTGTCGGGACATTAGGCGGTCAGTACTCAAGCAGTGCTCCACTGATTTATTGAATAACACAGAAGGTGACATTTATTTGTGTTAGTGCTCAGTCTGTCTTCCGTCACTAACCCGTTTGGTTGCCCTACCACCACCAACTCACACAGCTTTCTGTATTGGCTCGCTTCCTTCTCTCTTTTACTTACACATACGTGTGTGTAATATGATGCTGCCAAGGTCCACATTATGGCCAATATACCACCTGTCCTTATCACATCAAACAATATATTTTCAGTCACCCCTTGGTTGAAACTGCACAGAAGGTGGTCTGCAGATGTGAAACATTTCAATAAATAAATAACCCTTACTCTTGAACAATACCCCAGGTAAAATCGGTCATTGACTTCACTGCTGTGCTCAAATTTACAGTAAATCTACTGAAACACTGTGGGATGTTTCGATGCTGTGATAAGGCACTGTGTAAAATGCAAGGATTAATTTTAAAATTAGTGTTCAGGTGATTGCTTGCGAACAGATTTAGACAAAATGAGGCGGTTGGGGAACAGGTTAAATTTATGGAACTAGAGCATTCTTTGGGCAGTGAGTTGCGCAATCTCCACATTTTCCTTTTACTTCTAAGTCCCTTTGACTCAGGGATATGCGAGTTCATTGGCTTCCATCTTAAAACTTTATTGAAGCTTAGAAAACCTATGTGTAGCCAAGTACCACTTGCTGAATATAGCATTTGTTTCATGCTGGCCTGTTCCACATTGTAAAATGCTTCTCTCCCTCTATTATTTTTGTTCACTTGAGAATTGCTGGAACATTCTATTTCAAACTTTTTCATTGTATTTTCGAACATGGCAATGTATATATGCAGGGGATTGCAGGAACGACAAGAGAAATACTCTATTATTCCTACACTGAATCGTATTATAGAACACTCATGGGCTATTTCGAGAATGTATTCAATTTGAAACAGTCCCTATTGAAGAAATCAGAAGTCATATAGGGACAAATCCCATCTGGGCTTAGATTCACACTACTTACCCAGCATTTTAATGAGCATAATTTGGCAAATTATTGATTTTGGTTTGAATTTTGAAGTCAGTTTTCTGCAGTTTTGTTTTAAAGAACGTACAGAAAAAACAACTTGAAAATTAGAAATCTGTTTAAGAATTTATCGATTCTGAACTATGAGTAAAATACAAATATTAATAATTGTGTTTGATGTAAGTCTAGTAAATCTAGATCCCATTGCAATCTTTCTTCAGCAGAGTTTAGACAAAGCACGTTTCTCCTTTTATTTTTCTTCCCATTTAAATTATTGGACAAAGTATTGTTTATTTTACAATTAATATAAAGTGTGCAGTGTATATAGCAAATCAGAAAGGAGTTTAAAATCCTCAATTACTTTGGAGTTGACATCATTGAATGATGAGGTTTTTCAAACTGAGAGAAAATAAAGTACACCCAGGAGCCGCTTAACCTCCAGTGCATGATTTAGGCGAACTGTATTCATCATCAATTGAAGTTTGAGAACAGAAATCCCTTGTGAATTCTGATATGCAACATTGCATTAACCACATTATGGGAATTTTTTGTTGAAGGTAATCAAAAGAGATTGTAGAAGTAAATGTACCTTACCACAGTGTTATTTAACTCCTACAATTTATACACAGCATGTAGTCTTATGGTACGTTGTACATCAAACACAGCCATTAACATTTGTATTTTACTCATTCTTCCACTTAAAGTCTACTCTAATCATATTCAGATTTCTACTCATATTCATTTAATTATCTTTGCATTAAGACCCAATTTCTGCTTGTTTTACTCTTTTCGCTGATACTGTGTGTCTCAGTGACTGCAGCGCTCCTAAACTGTGAAGAATTATTGCAGTAGTTTTAGAATGTTGCATCTTCTGTTTAGAAGCTTTCTGTGCATTAAAAACCAGAGCAAATTCTCAATTCCCCAACTCTGCTTTACTGATTCAGCAAAGACCCAAAGCTGCTGAATGTGAATACAATATAGAAGTTCTTCTGGCTGCAGTTGCAATTCATCGACCTGTACAATTCCTTGCCTCATGAATACATCCTCCTCACGCAAATATGTTAGCAGTGAACTGGAAGATGATGTTGGAAGAAATGTGGCTGATTGATTCAGACTCGATGACTGTCTGACCTATGAACCCATTTCTTTTTGGATATTCTGCTGCTAAACTCGTTCCAGAATGTAACAGACAACCATATTTCATGTACTTTATTTTTCTGCGAATATTCAAAATGCAAGCTTTCCACCTTTACCCAACAAGTTTGTGAACAAATCGTCCACTGACAGATTAGTAAAGGTTCTTTTCCTTAAAATTATGTTGACAGAATACTTTTAGCAGATACTTAGTGGGTGTAAGGAGTAAAGGAGAATACAGTGCTCTGTGATTTCTTCCCACCCAGCACCAGATGGAATCCAGCTGTTACAGTAAGGTATTCAAGTGTCTTGGTATTTGAACTTCTACATTTGTAAAAGGCTTTCTGTACATGATAATTATTTGGGAATGTTTGCACAGTTCTCAGTCACTGTGATACTGAGATTAGTTGTGCGCAGTTACCATTTGTATTAATGATTATTCGAATAATAGAGAATCTGGATCATCGCAGGTCGCGGGAAATAATTAACAAACAATTGAGCATCTCATGATCGCAATACTCAATTCTGTGTAAGTGACTGCACTGATAATCGAATGTCATCTGAGGAGATCAGTCTTTCAAATATTCAGTACATAACGCACTGTGTCATTAATAATAACTCACAACAACACCCCAAGTAAAGATGATGTTGAGGGAGATGAATGCCTGTCATTGATTAGGGTGTTAACTTTTTTTTGATATAAAATTTTTTTTTCAAAAGGCTTATTAATAAACAGAATGACATAGCAAATGTAGGTTAGTGAAACCCATCCGTTGATTTTTGCTCTCAGTTGTGTGAAATATAATTGGTTATTGCCTTATACCTATCCGATTCTTTTTGCTTTGAGATGTCCCCCCAATGTGAAAGGCTCTATATAATAGTAAATTGTAAATTCTATTGTATAGATCCCAAAAGAGATGTTCAGTGGCAGGGCTGCCACTGGTGACTGTTGTTTCTGTGGGAGAGGATGGAAAATAAAATTTAAAAATTCACAAAACAGAATTTCAAAAAGAGTAACAGATGCTTAGAGCTGAACAGAAAGAACTTCCGAAAGAAAAGAAAGACAATCACATCAATGGAGCAGAAGCAAAGTACTGACTAAGCGATCTTGGGCCAGTTGGGAGTTGAGGCTTTCAAAGACCTAATTGCATCACTGCACATGATCTTTTAATATTAGACTTACATTTTAGTCAAAGAAGCAATAAATAATATCACAGAGCATTATGTATTAATGCTGAAAGCCTGAATAGAGTACTGTCAATGATGGACCAAAAACCCAAAGCTGATAGAATGTATGTCAACATTTAATGTTATCCCTGTTGCAGCTTTTTCGATGTTAGCAAGTCCAATAGTACCATAATGTAATGTATTTAAGGTTATCCCAATGCACCCTACTCGAATTTACCCTGTTACAGTGTAAAATGTAACTTAGCGAGCAACCACAAGGAATGCCCAATGCAAAATCTTTATCCATGTTACTCCAAACTACAAATCTATCCCTCCTTCTCTGGGTGGTATTAATATAAAAGCATAGGAGAGAACAGTTATGATGAAAGCCATCATGATGAAAGCCATTGAGGACAAGCAGGTTTGTGTGATGCCAAATGTTTCGAACCACAGTATGTGCCAAAACAAACAGACCATCACTCCTCATTTACTGATGATGCTCAAATTTCAGAGCCTTAGTGTTCCAAAAGCTATTCCATACCATCAGAAAACAAACATCAGACCAACCTACAAATGTGCCAACAACCCTAAGAATCTTGCCTCATGACACAGTAGATGACAGTCAGACCACTTCAGACGGTCTTGAGTCTTAATATGTAGCGACATCTGTACATATTCAACATCATTACAACCTCCCTTCCTTATATAAAAGAATATATATGTATTTGATATATGCACATATATATGAATATTATAGATTGAATTGGATAGTGTAAATGGAATAACCATATTCAAAATCAACTAATTACATTTGAACCAAGTCTAACAGATATGAACATTTCATGATGTAACATGGAACTGTTATCCCTAGATAAACACTTTTTTATACTCATAATGTCCACATTTAAATTATCACTGCAGTCTTGAATACATGACACAATAAAACAATCACACAAAAACGTATTTCAAGGATGACATATCCATTTTGGTAATGATATAGTTCGCAATCTCCCTCCAATCCCTATTTCATTGAGGTCATCTGAACCCAGAAAAATGTTATAATCGCAAGACCATGAGTAAAGATCCAGGGTACAACTATATTACATTTCCTGCAACTAAATAGCATTAGCATTATTATGAACGATGCTAACACAATTTAGCAGCATGCAAAGCACCGTATTTAATCCCATTATTGGTGGTGTTAAAGAGCTCCTGTGATGCTATAAACAAGAGTAGGGGCAAATAAATTACTAGGAGTGTAACTGTAACACAGTAACTGGCATCAATGTTTTGTGCTGCTGTGGTGTCAAAACTGTTTTACAGACAATTCAACAGAATAAACAACATTCCAAAAGGCCCGCTTGCACTATGTTCGACACTTTCTCATCTGCAGCTGCAGTGCATAAACTTGCCAGAAGAGCATTAGATTAGAATTTTAAGACTGATCAAGCAGTGGTAAAATCCAAATTCATATTACCAAACAAAACAATTTTTTTTAGCAAAAACAAAAGCAGCAGACGCAGGAAAAAAGAGTTTCATCTCCATTATCCCACACCTCCAACTTCTTTGAATGCAACAACTTAGCTACATTTTGTTTTAGAGATGGTGAGGTCCCAATGGGCAATGTTTCAGATCTTATGTATCCTTGACACTGCTTTGCTGTGGAATAATTTCACACAAAATAGAGGTGTATTTTTATCAGCCCATTATGTCAAATTTTATTATGTTTTGCATTAATTAAAGAAAACGTCATATGGTTTTTAATATTATGTATTCCCCATTTTCATAGTAACTTATTGTCAAGAATAAAATATATTATTAATCATTACATAAAGCTTCCTATGGCGTTGTATTTATTATTGCAAGTCCCTGGAATGTCTCATCCGTTTACTTTTCCAAGTTTCCTATTAAGTTCTATTAGTGCGTCTGAAAAAGCATCTGTGTTTCGCTATCGTACTTTGGTTTGCTGTTTCAGCAGTCAACCAGCAGAAATAGTCCCCTCACAAATGAACTCTCTTGAACCCCCCTTTTACAATTCATTCACCTTCATTTGTACTCTTTTCAAACTGAATCAAAGCGATAAAGTGGTCTTGGAATCAAATCAACACCAACATCTTCAAACTAAAATTAAATGGATTTTAATGCAAACACACATGAAATATTTTAAACTATCCTTAAGCTTTTGAAATGTTTTCAGAGATCTGATTTTACTGTTTAACATTAAAAAATATTTTTTTAAAAACTCTACACACGTGCTTATTGTGACTGTACAGTACTCTCCTCAGCCATAACAGAATTGTTTCAGAAGAGTAATATATATCCAGGTTCCTTGTCCGAACTGCTTTAACACAGGAAGGAATGTTGGGTGGCACAGACAGATGGTAGACACCATTCAACAAAGCAAGTGTGAGGTAGTTCACTTTGGCTGCAAGAACAGCAGATGGAGATACTTTCCAAATGGGTGGCATTGGAAAGAGCAGATGAGCTCAATGATTTCGGGATCCAAGTACACAAGACATTTGGAGATGCAGAAAGCAATCAGAAAGGCTAATGGGACAACTTGCTTTCTCAAAAGATGTACAGAATATAAAGCAAGGCAAGCACTGTGGGGCTGAAGTTGTACAGAGCAGTCATCGGTGTTAGACCTCCTCTGTAGTGTTAGTTTCAGATGGTAGCGGGACTGCCCAGTGTGAAATTAAGTTCCTAGGTTTGAACGGCTACTAATTAGCTCATCGCAGAGGAAGAAGGATTGAACACTGCAATTGGCCTCCATGCTCACAAATTTATTATCCAGGTCCATAAACAAATTGCTGCTTTGGTGAGATACCAAAGAATGTCTAGGCCCATGCAGCCAACGCCACTTTGAATAATCAATGTTTACAGAACAGAGAAGGGGAGAATTTAACAAAATAGCAGGTGCATTCAGTCAGATTGCTATTTTCTTTGTGTATTCAGCACAGACCTTCTAGTAGTCACTCACCACACATTACCATATCTCGCGGTTTCACCCTTTTCCAGTGTTGGCAGCCGCAAAGCATTGACAGCAGACAAAGAAATTATTTTTAATTATCCATTTTCTCTGTCACCCTTCAGTATTTTTCTTCTGTCTCCTCCTGACTAGCCTTCCTTCTTTCTCTCCCTCTCTTGAGTCGTGAATTGAGCCCCAATCAAAAGGAGAGGAACTTCAATCTGGAATTAACAATGCCACACCTTGAAGTGCAAAACACATACCAAAAAAGATTTTATAATCAAGTCAATGTTTCCTTTCTTTAAAACGTTACATTATTTTGAATTACGATTGCTGCAATGCAAGTAGGGGAAATTGGTTTACAGAATAGTTAAGGTTTTATATAGCCTTCATATACCAACCTGCATAATGAAACACCGAATATATGCTTGACTGACATGTTGTAAAATTGCCAAAAAACATGTAGAAAGATAAAAAGAAGTAACCAGATGGTTTCTGACAGACCTCTTTTATTATAATAAATGAGGAATCGCATTATTTTAAACAATCTCTCTGGCTAGAGATTTCCACTCAAAGAGGGAGAGGAATGGCTCATGCCACCAAATATGAAGTGAAAACAGGTAGATTCAACAACATATTTGACTGACAAAGAACTGGGTAATTTAAAGGAAAATACCAGGGCTTCCCTGTTGCCTACTCTGTCGAGGCACAACTTGGTGTAGCACAAAGCCAGACAGTCCAGAAGGGTGTGTATTCAAATCCCAATTTGCACGGAAGTTAGCTGATCTTGGGGTAGTGCTTGGGCCACTCACCCCATGGCCGAAGAGAGCGGAAAAATCAAACTGTGTTACTCTTCCTCATCACTAACATCACATTGCCAGAATGTGTGCTCTCGTTGGCAAAGTGTGCATGAAGCCAGGTTCGAATTCAGATGTGATGCCTTGTTGTTGAATGCCGTACTGACATTTCACTGTAAGGACTTATATACAGTAATGTGGGCAAGGCACTGGAAGGTAGGTTGTGTCTGTGAAACCGAGACTCAAGTGTCAGTATCTTCAGGGAAGGAAAGAAGAAAATTGGTAGCTCTCAAATATAGCTTAGCTAGTATTTATCACAGCAACATGACCCCAATTCCTTTATCTTATGAGGTAATATGACTTTTAAACTAGTATAACAGGCGGGCTAATGGATATTTGTGGCACTATAGGAGTCTTCTGTCTCCCACACCGTTATTTTGTTCCAGTTTCCATCGATGTAAATTATGGGAGAGAACAGAGCGAACTCGTTGCCCACCAATCTGTGAAGCTCAGCTGAGGATATGAATTTGAAAGAACTCCAGATTTTCGTGTGAGAAGACATGACTCATTGATTTCAGCTACTTTAAAAGCAAATTATTTTAGTCGTATTAGACCTAAAGTCTGTTGTATTCCTTCATCACTAAAGAAAATGTAATTGGAATCAATTCATTCAGAATAGCTTACTACATGTAAAACTAAGTGGGTTTGATTTTTCCAAGCATATTCATTCTGCACTGCTGTTTACCAGGTCCCATGTCATCCCACTAACTGATTTTTTGGAATCAATTAAATTGTAAGAGCAGTGAAAGTTATTTCTCCTGCGGTAATGTCTGTGTGATGTTACAAGCAGGATTTAGAAGCCAAATTCTAAGACCACCTGCCTACACGACTAAGTTGCCTTCAAATATACTTTTGTTTGTTCAACTTTAGAGATCAAACATCACCACTACATTAACTGATTGCAAGCTATGCAAAATCCTTCATCTATGCATCCAACATAATAGTCAACAGTTTCACACACTGCAGCCTTCACTCGTCAATGATCTGAGATGGATGCCAAAGCAGTACAGGAATGCAGCTGGATTAAAGTTTTGTGCGGCATCAAGTCTTGGACAGTTCATACAGTCTGCACTCTCGGATCAATGAACATGAAACATACTAGCAACTCTGTTAACTTTTAGTTTAGTGAGCCCTTTGTCCTCCTTTACTCCCTCTCCCAGTGTTAATGTTGCAGTGTTTTAATATTCCTGTTCCTGCATGCCTCAGGATGCACATTTTGCATCATGCAACAAACAAATGGAGCATTAGCAGAAGACAAAATGTGCGCTCTCATCGCATGCCAAGAATGGATGGTTGACCGGAAAACAATTTTCAGAACACTTGCAATCCTGTATCAATTTAAATTTCTCCCACTCTACGTTTCTAAGGAGTGCCCCAGGCAACCACTTCACAATACTCAAAAATGAAACTATGAACACAGGGCATTAATGCCACAGGCACTTTCACCTGTAGCCCAAGGAAACACTACTTGCTTCCCAACAGTCACATACTCCCTACGCTCGATTCTCAAAGCATGGTAAATTAATGGAATTCAATGAAAGTAGATTACCTACATACATACAAGAGAAATGATAAACATCGGATAGAAATAATATAGAAATCAAAAATATTAGTTATCAGTATAACATTTAAAGGAAAGGTTTTGGGTTCAAGAGGATTTTAATTGCTGAATTACAATCTGTCGTTCAACACAGTGTAGCATATGATTAGAAAATCCATAACCAAGGTCTAAGCCATCATGATTCTTTGTAAAAAAAAAGATACATACATGATTATAACCAGAATTCTACATACAATTTCAAATCAATTAAAGATCTCATATGTCTAATAATCTCTTTGACTGCCTTACCATTTTATCAAAAGTCTCATTTCTTTTATTTCACCCATTTGTCCCCTCATCCAATAACATGCTTGTAGAATAGCTGTTATTCCCATCAAGTGTTGAAGACTCAGTGAAGATGATATAAGACACAAACCCTGAAGGTAAATATTCTATGAGGACATATCCCAGGTGTGAAAATGTTTCTTCTATTCTAGTCAGGTTGACAAGTTTGAAGTTAGTAAATAGTAGTAGACACAAAAAAAGCACGATTTTCTTCCCCAGTTTCCTTCCATTCATTCCCGAAGGAGCGGTTTTACCTTGGGTACTCTATGTGTTGGTCTGCATTGTGTGTTGGCAAGCTGTTCCATTACATTAGGGGTATCACAGCTGAGCCCAAACATGTCTCAGACATCTATGCAAGCAACCTTTACCATTGAGCTTTACTATTGAGCTCACTAAATATCCACCAGAGGAGTGGGCTTTGGTTAGTATTTTCCCCTTGCTAGCCCAAGAGTGGTGGTAGGACCAACTTTACTACCATCCAGCAGAGAGAAACCAAGGGAGGTCATCAGCATTTAAACCATAAAGGCCTTCTGCTCTATATCACAAACATATTAGATTTGCCTCCTGATCTATTGGTGTCAATGTAAATGTCACTATGGCTCTTGTTGGCAAGTGAATTCTCCAGTGCTGGTAACACAATTGCAGGCATTGCTTATTCTTCACACTATTGCTGGCATTCTTTTCTACTGAATCTGTTTCAAAAAAAAGTTGTCCTGTCTCAACTTTGAATCTGTGCTGTTGACCATCTTAAACAACTTGCAAAATCTACATCGAAACAAGGAATTCATTTTGAAAAAGCACCTTTGATAATACAACCCAAGTTCAGCACGTCTTTCGGGCATTCTGAAGAAAGCAACATATTTAAAAATAAATAAAAAAAAGTTTATTTCTGTTTCAATACAGCTTTTTGAGATTTGCAGTTAAAAGTCAATTCAGGAGAATCCATTTCTGTTCCCACATTCTCGTTAACTGGTACATGCACGAGATGAAAAAGTGGAATTGGAAAAATAATGGCTGGAAAATTACAAAGACACACTGAATTGCGACTCAGACATTGATTTGGCCAAACATAGTTGCTGCTTTTTGAAAACCGGGGGAAGGGCAGGCGAAGAGGAAAGAATACACACATTTAACTGGAAGTTAATGTCACTTTGCTTTATTTTGGCAGACTACAGCCAGCAAGAAAACTAATTTGCTGTTGCATTTCTGATATTAGTCCATTTTCCCTGAATTTGTCTTGCCTCAGGATTTAGAAAATCTGCTCATAAATTGATAGACTTTGTTCTTTGAAAGATTCTGGGAAAGGAGGGTAAAGACTCCCTGCACAGAAGCTGGTAAACCAACGTAATGTGATCTGCTGTCTCAAATGTGACTATAGGGACAAAACAGAGCATTGCCCCGTTCACCCTGTCTGTAAGGATGCACGATAAATCACATTTTCTGCTGTTCAAAACAACATGTCAAGGGAAAGTACCATTGCTTGGTTTACTCTCAGTAACAGTATTTACTACTCTCAGGTACATCTCAGGTCAGTCACCTGCAGTATTGAATCGGTAGCCTGGTGCAATTTCTTCTCATCTTTCTGCACTACCGGCAACCAGGGACAATTTGTGACACATCTGTCCTTTTTACTGTCATCTCCAGCTGCATCCTGTAGTTGCATCGCTTACCAAAACAAAACTGAAGAAAAAGTAGCTGTACATTGCTGAACTATTCCAAGTCTACCCTTGGATTTCACCAGCTAATCAGATCAGTGTTGATCTGTGGAAACGTGTCCAATGCAAGCTGCGTTTCGTCTGCATATAGTTATCTCACTTCAGAACCTTAACAGCTGCCAGGGGTAGGAATCTTCCATCCCATCTGTCTGGACTGGATTTGAACTTTAGTTCCAGAGAAGCAAGGACAGGTGCAACCAGCCTGTCCCACAGAATATCTCATTTAAATGTAAATGTCTTTTCTATCCTGAACAGGAAAAGGCAGATCCATCTACACAACACACACATTGCACAAATCTTTTATATCTGAATAAAATTAGAGACAAACAGCCGTCATTCGGGGTGCATTTCCTCACTGCTGCTCACATCTTCCTTCTCGAGGGCCAGCTGAGATCAGAAATTAGCATTAAAAAACTCCTTTTCTGTGGTTTGGGATGAAGATTGTGTCTGGTCATAGCTTAGTCTAAGGTACATTCATGGGACTTATCTTAGTTCTCTGGAATAGCTGAAAGCTGATGATTGTGGAGCGCAGTGAGGGGGGAACATGAAACAGGCCAGTGTTTGCTGAGCAGAGAGAACAGCCATTAGAGTTGCAGGAGGTCATAGAGATAGGAGTGAGGATGAACATGTTGAATTCAATTTGTTAGTACTAGCAAGAGTTACAAATTAAAAAACAGGCTTTGTTTCCAAAAGTAAAAAGTACATACAGTTGTAAATATACTGTTAAACAGCTGTACACATTGTCAGAAAAAAATTGGCAAAAATCCAACTTTTAAACACCATCGCTTGACTTGCACCAATTACACTCAATCTACCTCACTGATGATTTATGCTTAACCTGCCCAGGCATGCAGTGGCACTCCATGTTTCAGACGTAACCAGCACTCAGTGTGAGCGGCTCAATTTCCTTGGTCATACATATTCTTCACTCTTGTGCCCACACCTGTTCACCTAACCAAGGGAGAGTTTGACTTAGCAGGTAAGGAAGTTGACCCTCACCCATAAATCCCTTCACTCACAAGCATCTATCTGATCTTCTCCTACCCCACTCCTCGGCTCGCCCTCTCTGCTCAGCTAACACAGGCTTGTTGTCCTGCCAGTCTCCCTCCATCATCGGTAGTCAAGCTTTCTGACTCTATGCCCCTAAACCCTGGAACTCCAACCCTCAATGTCTCTGCGTCACCTCCTCTCTGTATCGAAAGTCAAGTCTCACCTATGGTCACCTCCATCTTCCCCCTGCCTGGTGAGAGCTCCATCACTTCCAAGATGTTACTCTTCATGAAGGGTCTGATATAAATACAATAACAAATTACATTTGTATAGTGTCTTTCACGTCGGGACGACGTCTCAAGGTGCCGATACAAGTACAAATTGTTATTGACCATAACCCATTCAAATTGTCTGCATTAGATCCAGTATAACACAATAATAGCCTGAGACCCTTCTATTTGTAGGTTGGTAAATGGAATCAATACACAAGCATCAATTCAGGAGAAATTGGTACACAATTTTTTGGCCTTGTATTGTGGTGACAGATTTACACCCAAAAGTGGAGTAAATGTGGTAGCAAGTAGGTAGCATAAAGCCTGTGATGTTGTTGTTTGCTATTTTTACCAGCTGTGTATAACATTAAAACAAAAGCACCACACAGAACCAAATTAAAATCATATTTAATCCCACTGAAATGGCTACACAACTTGATTACGTTTTAATCAGGAGTTAGATTTTAAAGAGAAATGCAAAGAAAATAACCCAAAAAGCACATTGCTCAATCCCTAGCCACCACAAGTACGAAGTAAAAGTTCACCAGGCTTTGAAATACACAATCATTTGCTTTGATCCCCAGAAGTAATCCCTTGCTCAATACAAGAAGTGGCCATTTTGTGATTAATTAGCCTATGATTTCATTAATAATGGCATTACAGAGTTAAGGCAAACAGGGATTGCACTCCAAAAACACATTTTACAAGACTTATTTTGCCTTTTCCCTCCCCAGGCACACACACACACTGACAGAAGCATTCACACACAAACTTGTTAACCAACTGGAAATTTTTTAAAATTTTCCAGAATTTTCATGTCTTTTAAAAAAATTATCATTTCGGCTGAAGAAGGAAAAATAACATTTATTAGCATCAATCAAGATATTTTCGAACTCTTTGGAACTCATTATTTCCTTTGGATCTGGATTTCTATTTCGAACCCTTTATGCTACATTAATATTTCATGAAATGAAAATGCAAGCTAACAATTACAGCTGGTCAAAGTAATAGGAATGGCCTCGGAGTGGCAATGATAACAAATGACTCACTCGCCATGCCAAAACTGTAATAACGACAACAAATTACATTTCTATAGCACCTTTCACATCAGGCGGACATCCCAACATGCTGGACAATCAGGGATCCGCACCTGAGCTGGTGGTTGGGATCAGGACGGGTGGAGGGCGGCGAGGGTAGGGGAAAAAAGGATGACCAAAGCCACGGTCGAAGAGGAGGGTCTTGAGATGGGTCTTGAAGAAGTCAAGGGAGGGAGCAAGGTGAAGGGACAGTGGGATGAAGTTCCAGAGGGTGGGACAGAGAGGCTGAAGACCTGCCTCCTAATGGTGGGGCAGGCCTGGCGGGGGATGTGAAGCAGGCTGGAGCAATAAACAAGATAAACAGGATGTTAGGGTACATTACCAAATCAATTGCATTCAGATTTCCAGAATTCCTACTCAGACTGTACAGTGATCTGGTCAGGCCACACTTGGAGTACTGTGTACAGTGTGATCACTGTGAAACAAGGGGGCTGCTGAGGCCTTGCAAGCAGTGGAGAAGAGAACAAGGATGATCCTTAATGTTAAGAGTAATGAGTTATGAACAGAGCTAAGACAGGCTAGGGTTCTTCAGTCTTCAAAGGTCATGTCTCAGAGGGGTCTTTATAGAGATATAAGATTTTAAGTGGGATTGAGAAAGTAAATCCAGAATAATACTTTCGAATACGCCATGACAACAGAACAATAGGACAAAGGTTTAGGGTTGCAAAGATCAATTTCAAGACAGACATCAGGAAAAATGTTTTTACCCAGAGGGTAATCAAATCTAGAATAAATTACTAGGAAGGATATTTGATCTTAGAAGGTTGGACTCATTTAAAAAAACAAAATGATGCTTACACCTAGCAAACGCACAATCACTGCACTTCACAATAAATCCTGTGATATCCTCCCGATGTGAAAGACTCTACATTAAATGCCAAGATCTTAACGAGAGGTGAGTATTCTGGAAGGATGAGATTAAATTGGCCATAGAGCTTTCTCCATGTGAACCTCTCTGTTGATAATTGAACTTGTGATAATGAGTGGGACAAGGACATATACATTGCAAGCGGGAACTTCTCACAGTGTTGGTATAGTTTTACTTGTGACTTGATCCAAGTACAGAAGGAAGAGAATTTATAGAGTCTCTCAGTAACTGCATACTCATTAGCTATCATGTCCCTTCCTGTCCTTTACAATGCAGGCTAAAACCTTTGTTATTTAATCTTTTGGGTCACACATTATATGGTTACCTATTCATGGCCTCTTACTGTAATCAAACACTTTCAGTGCAAAGTACACAGTTTAGTTCAATTAGTCCTCTTGGCACAGATAGTGCAATTAATGCAGATCACGAGAAGCCACAAATAGTCACAATGTCAGGAGCATTATTTTATCGCTTGGAGTACCAATTACCGTCTACAAAAGTTGTCTGTTTGAATTAAACTTTTCTATTAAACACAAAGTGGTGCAATTGAGATTCAAACACAAATTGTAAGTGGCTGTTATATAGGGGCACTAACAAAAATTAAATTTTTCTATTAAATGTAACATGGTGCAATTGAGATTCAGATACAAATCATACATAGCTGCTATATTATAGGAATACTGGCAGAAATTAAAACTGATGTTCTGTGACCATTGCAACCCCAGAAACAAATAGAACAAACCAAGAGCTGTGATACTGGGGCAGATTCAAAAGAAAATATCCCCTCAAGAGAATTATGAAGGAAAGCAGAATTAGCTGATAAACTGGAGTGTTAGTTACTTAAAGGTTTAAATTAATAAAATAATAATCCTTGCATTTGATATAGCGCCTTATCACGTTTTCGAGACGTCTCAAACATGCAGTGATTTCTCACAAACCTTTGGCTTTTTAAAAAAACTCTCCCGACAGACTTTTTCAGTTGTAAGTCTTCTGACATTTATTTTGAGTAACTATGGAAGATTGAACCGAGAACCAGTGTCAGTTGGAATGTTTCTTTACTGGTAGCTAGGGCACTATCTTGTTAGCGAAGTAAAGGCCAGTAAATGTGTGAGACAAATTGGAAACAAACTACAACAGCACAAATGTTCCCATGGATCAAATGTCCTTAATACTTAAATATCACATTTGATGAGACTGGTAAGCAGGCCTGAAATTATTGGCATTAGAATTAAACGTTAAGTCTTTTGGTAATAAAATACTCCAAAGCCATATTACTCAGGCATTTGATGATTCTTATGATACTCATAACAGATATAAAGTACTAATATTAAATTATCAACCACTACACTGTTAGTTGGGAGTTGAATGCAACACATCACCTTTACCCTTGGGTTTGGAGTTAAAATCCAGCTCTATCTCTGCAACCAAACGTCTCTTACAACTTTATATAATATAATAGTAGTAATAATGAAGACGATGATAATAATCCTTGCCTTTTTAAAGCATTGAGATGTCTCAAAGTGCCTCACAATAAAATTGCAAATGTTCAAATTGAATCCAGTTCCATTCTACCAGCTCCATTATAAAAGAAAGGCTTGTTCTTCAGCAATTAGTTAAAACTAAATATGGAAGTCAGGTTCATTCAAAGAGGCCACTAAAATACATGGTGTGGTAAATGGAAATGTCACTGTTATTAGTGAGAAGGAATGGAAAGGTTGAAACATATGGCTGTGGCATTGTTGAGAAATCTACCCTGCATTTAGCTCTTGCTATACCTGACCCAAATATGCACTAATAAAAGTTTGGTGCACTCATTAACTTAAAATACATTAGCAGTACTTTAACCGGTGCTTATAGAATTAAACTTGCGGTCTCATGGTCTCTGGTTAAATAGTTAAAGGAATACTCCAGTAAATTCAGTTCTATTCCCATGTTTGCTTACTAACTGCCCAGTACAAAAGACACCAAATTAAACTGGCCATTGGAGGGTTTAAAGCTTTTAATGCTCCACTGGGATCCCAAGTAATGGATGTAGTGGAAATTATCATAGGCTATTTATTGTCCTGTACTCGAGCACCATACACCCCAAACTGATGCACAATGATGTGGCAGTGGTAAATATCAAGTCCAGCACTCCCGGTCCTCACTGCTTGAGCCTGTTCTGAGTGACAGCAAGATTTCACCCTAATGATGTACTCTTCTTCCAGCAGGTAGTATATCTACATTTTACACATGGAATGGGCAGTACATCATTTCATTGTGCTTGGAAAAAATTATCCCAGAAATCATTCGGTTGTAATTAAATAGTAAACTATGCAATTGTTAATCTTAATATCTGAGCAGTCAGTGTTTTATTTTACTTCTTTTCATTTTTTTATTCCATTCTCATTTTCTTTCATTCAGGATGCCACTTTTTTTCTCTTTTCATTTTGCTTACTTTTTCTTCCTTTGTTCTCCCTTATTTATTTGCATCCTTCATGTTCCTGACCTTTTTCTTTGCCTCTTTCATGCTATCTTGTCCTTTAGCCCATTCCTTTTGTTGTTGCTTTCTTGGTACAAGAAATTGCACTTATATTAGCATCTTGCACCCACAAATATACAGTCAATTCAATTTACAGTATATTCTGTGAAGCGCTTTGAGACATCTATAAGACGTGAAAAGCGCTATATCAAGTGCATTGATTATGATTGTTATTATTATTGGTAAGAAGAATGTGCCAAAGCACTTTAAAAACCCTAAATATGCTTTATTGTTTTCATGCTACTTTTGAAGCTTTGTTCAGAGTCTTCAATATTGGTTATTTTTGCCTGCTTCACTATTAATTTTGGCCTCGTCATTCATTTAAACTAGCTCCTAATACCTGCCCACCCTAAACTCCTCCATCACTAATCATAATCATCTGTTATTCATATCTGCAGTAGGAAATAAGACAGGAAACAGCTAGAGGGCATGACAGTGAAAGCTCGGTTNAAAAAATGAACGGATGGAAACTTGGAATTGGGACAAGTTTAGAGATCATTGGAAGAAAGGGATGGAGGGACTTGAAAGTAGAGGTTAACTAAGGGGAAAGGACTGAACCGGGCCTGGGATTGAGGGCAAGATAATTATGGTTTGGTTATTAAAGCAGTTCCATAGAAGTGCTTCAAAAATACCTCAGCAAAGCAGAGCTACAGCGTGTAACATGTGCTTGTGGCTGGGAACCATAAATATCTACAAACATAGCATCAACACTTAAAGCAAACACTGCTTCAAGCAGTGCTCTATATACACCAGTAGTTGTGTACCTTTGAGTAGAGTAACTTGAACAAATTCAGTTCTACCGGGGGGTGGGGGGTGGGAGGGAGGAAACAGACATTCAATTTTCACGCTTGTCTTTTTCTACTTATTAGATCCCAAGGTAAACCTAACAGTGGTTGTCAGCAGGGATAAACTCAAACAGCATAAGTCATGCACGGCTTTCTATGATCAGTAAATTTACCCAGCCAACCAAGCAGGATCTTCAGGAGGTTGTTTTGCCTTGCAAGGAAGAAACTGCATGGGACCAATTCAAGAGTTATCCAAGCCAGGCGGCTTGTATTGGTTTCACATTGTTAGATTTGTGCCCTGTTGGACAGGTACATCTCAAGTTGCAGCTAATTGTGACAGACATGTAATAACATTCCCAGAAATGTCACTTTCATTTTAAGTTTAAACTCTCACATCCAATACCATTAGATAAGCTAAAGAGAACATGTGGACCATGGGATTCGCTACAGTAAGTTGGAATAAACAGATCTCAGCATTGCACAAACAAGATAACGTATTTGAGTTGCCCTAACTAATAGGAGGTTGGCCCAAACAATCATTCTATATGAAATATAGATGTTGACAGAATTAGGTTAAGCATGAGAGTATTCCCATCAGAATTTCCTGCAAGGCTAACAATGATACAAATATCCGTTAACCTTTTGTTGAATGGATACTCTAGACACATTTCAATACTGTGGTTTAAACTCTGAGGTCCAGAAACTGCACAACCCCTATTGTGAATGTTCAGCCTGGGGTTTTCTAAATTAAACACATATCCTGTGGTAAGCGGTTTTGGGATAAAGATTCAATAACTGAAGCACTTCCTCTTTATAGCATCCTGTTTACATGGGTTATTCTCTTCCATTTTCCAGAAATAGCTATACAAATTAAGTGCATTTTATCTCTCAATGTGTCACAGTCGAGGCTTCTTTTAGAAGTTGCTTCGATCTCCTTGATCTCAAATTCCAGTCAGTCCAAAACCTTTAGCTTTGTGGAGTCCTGTGGCTCAGTGGTTAGAGCACTCACTTTGCAAGCGAGAGACCTGGGTTCAATTCCTGGCAGGGTGAAACCTTGGGCAAGTTTCCTTACTCCACATGCCTGATAATAATCCCTCAAGAAAAAAAAACAATAATAAATTGGTCACTTCAATCTATGACTGTTTGTGGGACACTGCTGTGTGTAATTGGCTGCCATGTTTCACCCATAAATATACGGTCAATTCACTTTACAGCATATTCTGTGAAGCACATTTAGATGTCTAGAAGACGTGAAAAGCGCTATATCACATGCAAGGATTATTATTATTATTATTTACTCAATGTATCGCTCACCTGTTATTTTCTGAATTGGTCAAACCCACACTGTCAATTGTGGTAATTGCATGTTGCTAGATATGGCTTTGCACTCCATATAATCTTAATTTAATTTATCGCTCCACGTGGACAAAAAAAAGGAAGCAATGAGATAATGAGGGCACAAACAGATTACCAAGTGGTCGATAGTTACACATGACTTTTGCACCATTCACAATGGGGCAAAATTACCTGAAGTCTCATTTATATGCAAATGCTATTATAGTCATTCCAGTTGACACATTTTCCAACAAATAGACCCTTGCTGTTAAAGAAATAAAACTTCTGGAGTTCTTTGCATGGTTGTTTAAACTGATCTATGACTGTGCACACAGTGGGAGTTTGCTCTAGCTACACATTACAATATTTTATTATTTTAAAGCAAAGCATATTTGATTAGGTAGCTGACAAGCAATACATTAAGCAAATCCTAGC
Source organism: Callorhinchus milii (assembly GCF_018977255.1). Classification (NCBI taxonomy): domain Eukaryota; kingdom Metazoa; phylum Chordata; class Chondrichthyes; order Chimaeriformes; family Callorhinchidae; genus Callorhinchus; species Callorhinchus milii. The sequence goes on along the minus strand of NW_024704746.1, from coordinate 15,975,779 downwards.
CGTAACTGTATACGTTATTTAAGTGAGATGGCATATCAGCGCATTCTCATCTTTTATGAATAGGCCATTAGTACATTTGGAGGCATTTGTTATGTGATTATCGGTCATTAATGTTGATTAATGGGGCAGAGTACAGGACAAAAGAGTGCAGTGGCACCATAGATCACTAGGGATGCACTGCAGCTGAAAAAAACTTGCTTATAAGTGAAACGGATGGCTTTCATCAAGAACAAAGTGCCAGGGGAATATCGGACAGGGAAAAAAATGTAAAAATCTGGTTTAGCATGGCAAAAAGGCCTGTACAGGATCATTTTTTATTGGGAGACGGGGGAACAAAGGGTTATCCAACAAGTCAAAACTTGATAACACTGGAACATTCCGAATGGAAAACAGCTAAGAAATATGGTTCTGCCTTCTGACTTGTTATTCACACAAGATTTTTACAGATCAGGCTTAAGCCACTTCTTTACTTTTCAGGTACACTTAAGAAAAGAGGTTAGAGGAGGAGGCAGAGACTAAAAAAATGGTGTACCTGAAAACTCTCCACAAATTAGAGGTGTTTACACGAACAATTATATATTTATCTAAACCAAGAAACCGAGTTTTTGTCTCAGGGTTCTATTGAATTCGGGGAGTCTAACTCACTGCCTAAAGTGGTTCTTGGCTTCTTATAGACTTTCAATCAAAGGTACCCAGGGATCAGAACTCAAGTTTTTATTAAAAACCCTCAGAAGCTCAGGAAGACTTCAGGCAGTGAGTCATAAACAGACTGGAAGAATTTCCATATGGAACGGAACAAAGGAAGAAAAACAATCTATCATCTGAAATTCTCAGTACACCAAAAAACTCTTTCTACATATATAATTGCTAACTGAGAACTGAAAGGATTTACAAACTGTCTCTACCCATCTGTGTAGGGCTTTGTAAGATTTCAATAACTTGCACATTAGGTAAACAGTTGGCTTGAGTAGTTATTGCAGCATTTATTGTGGGAAATAAACATTTTAGCATTGATTTTAGCAGCTCTCAGTCATTTCTAACCCAGCTACGATAACGATTAAATGTAAAATTTAACGTGGGAACATGAGCAGGTGTGAATAATGGAGAACTGATAATAAGGTCATAGATTGGGGCACCGATCTGGGAAACAAAAAAAAGCTAAGGGAGAACAAAAACAGTACAAGTCAGAGAAATTGAAAGTCAAAGAAAAACATCAAGGATGTGAAAGTAAAAAAAAGTTTAGAAAAGAGACAAAAACAAGTCTATGTCCCCTCTGATTACAGTGTGTGATAATGAGCAAAACAAATCTCCAAAACCCCAGATTAATGGGGACGTGGCTGAGCTTTGCCAATGGAGCCCTAAGGGACATTGATCTCTGCACACATGCATTTGGCAATGAGAGAAAAAAAATTAGCCAGAGGTCCTGCACCTGATTGCTGGAAAATGCATTTGTGGGAATATTGGGTGAGAACAGCATTAAGATCCAGTGTCATGCCCCCTGATGAGCTGATACTAACTGTCTGGGTTCACACATGAAGAATTATTTGTAGCCTATTGGCATGTGACAAATGGGGCAAGTTATGTGGTGGGAGAAATAATTGACACTGCTAAACAATGAGAATGGTTTGTACTATAATAAGTCTAATGGTTGGAGCCATTTCACACGTCAATTGTTCAACATTTTCAGAGGACTATAATATTTGTATTGCAGTATAACAACCTATTTAAAGAGAAATTGCACCAGGAAACCGATATAACCAAAGCGTTTAATATACACAACTTAAACTAAATGTCTACCAACTCTATTGGCAATGATATTATTGCTGTTAAGCACACCAAGATGCAAACCCAATGTTAAGGGCACTATTTTAATGCCAGTTGTTGTTGCTGTACAGATGCTTGTTGTTTTGCAGAGCTGCCATCATCAGTACACAAAGGATCACAGATATCCCCTTAGAGTTTGAACTTCCAAGTAAAATTCCAATGGCGCTCCAAGATTATCACAAGGATGCACTTTTCACTCCTCGGAGCACAGTTTTGCTGAAATAGACAACTGTCCCTGTGGTGGTGACACATCCCATCACTCAGTTCTATATATTGGTGTGTTGCAATAAGAGGCTCATTTTTTTAATATAGTAAGTGGGTAATGAGCAGCTGGATAGATGCACAATGCAGTCATATCCCTCCCTCTTCAGTCAATTAATCTCTTTAATCTGTGGTGTTTCGCTCTCTGATTTTTTTAAAAAAAGCGAGAAATCAGAAAAGGTTTAGGCACCTTCAGGCAAAACATTCCCAACTTAAGCAACTAAAGCTCTTCAGTCACCCTATTCCTTTGCATAGAAAATGTGAATTTAGCATTTAGTCTGGAATAATCATAATAGATTTATTCCAAAAGCTTATCAGTATTTGAAAGAAGATAACCCATAAGTGAATCCCTTAAATGCCTGGTCTTGTATCCTGTACAGGTACCCCATGATCCCCATGGGTTGTTAAGGAAAAACTACAGAATATGAATCCATTCCCGCATCTCCACTCTTCAACTCTAGCGTGCTTTCCCTGAACCGGCAGCACAGAAATACCATTGTGTCCTTTGGTGTATAATTTGAACGCGGAGTTGAGAAATTCTTATGAATCCAAGTGATTTAAACACGTGGAACAGTCATTCAAATTAATTGCAGCTACATTTTTCCTTGGCATTTGCTTGAACAGAGAGCACTGCAGCAATTTGCTAAGCTTATCTCCCATGTTCAATATTTAGCTTTGGCGAGTCTGAAAAGACATTTCACAACAGAAGTCAGGTATGTTAAAGTTCCCTCCTCGCTTCCAAACAGTTGTTGGATCACAACCATTTGTTCTCAATCTCTTACATTTCTTGGCAATCTCGTCATGGAATTAAATAACAAATATTTTTTCTGCCAGTTTTTTTATTATTATTGTCAAATAATATTATTGTGATTTTTCATTTAGTCCTTATGACTTGCCAATGCTGCACCATTTCTTCTAAAAATACTATTTTGCTTGTCTCCCTGATGACTCAGTGACTTTATTTTGTCAATCACTTAGCCAAACATGTCGAGAAAGCCCCAAATTGGATCTTCAATCTGAATTGAATTATCTGATCCCAGTTTGGATTACTCTAGATACTCTCCAATTGACTTCTTCACCCTGGGTTAAAAGAGGGGCCGGGGAATCTTATCAATGTCCAACAAGCCCTGACCCGAGGTGAGGGCAGGATCAAGCATAACTGCAATAACCTAGAGAAACTTACTTTCAATGCTCATACATGGCTATTTCAGCAAGACACCAAAGGTTGTCGATAGCTACATCTGTAACTAAATCGCTATGTTCATTACGATAACTATAATAAGACTACAGTAACTAAGAACTACATTTTGAGGACCCTTCAAACAGGATAGTCTGGTATAAGCACCCAGATAAACTGTAAGGGAAAATAATTTTTAGAAGTGAGGAGGGGAGGAAAGAAAGTGCACTACGAAAGAAATATTGAGAAAGTTATCTAAGAAAAGTCTTCCAGAAATAAGGGTTCCAAAAGTGCAATTAGCTCCAAATTTACTCAGGCCTGAATGGGCTCCTGAATGGGCTCCATATAATGAATGAATATAACATTCATTTTAATAATGTGGGGTCCAATTGTGGGGTGACTGACAAACTATGGAGGAAAAACTAACCACATAACTCAGAGGTCTGAGGGGCATAATTTGGTCCTTGAAGAACAANTTTTTTGTCCAATTATGTTTTCTCTCAGAATTGGTGGTGACTGCGTCAGCCTCAGGTAATCAAATATGTGGCTTCAGTTTGCACATTTCAGTAACAATTCTGCAATGACATTTAAATCTTGGTTGTCAACACTCCACCTTGACCGATACAAAGCCAAACATATATTGGTAAAAGGAAATGTATATTATATATCTATTTAAAGGATCCACATGCGTGCCGAAACCAACATGCACAGATAATAAAGATCTCTGTTAATGTGCTACTTATTCAGCAAATATTTGAGGTGTGAAGCCCATACAAATATATCATTATAAAATGTGTGGCAAATTAAAAATCCTGAACCAACAAAATCGCAATGAATTCTGGAAAGAGCCTTTTGATTCTGAAGAGGGGGAAGTGCCGTGACACAGACTGAGGTCTCAGTTTGGCATATGACTTAGGGCAAATAAAATGCAAATCATTGTTAAGTGGATACAAAAACCCTACTGTTTATAGTGCAAATGCAACAGCATTGAACATCCAGAAGCCTGGGGAAGTATTCCGAAGGAAAGGGGGGGGGGGTAACTGTAATTGTTCAGCAAGTTTCGGAATTTGGTATTTGATGAAAAGAAAAGATGGTGAACATTAACATCCACAAAACTCAGACCACTGTTCCAGCGAGAAGTCTTTCCAAGCAGGCAGCAAAAAATGAAAAAAAGATGCAATTGAAAGTCTTGGAATACAGGGCTACTATATGAGATACAGTGGACATTGTTCAACAACATATTCTCTCATCTGCCTCCAATGAGGTAGACTGACAAGTCTCTCTGAACCCTTGTAACCTCAAGAATTCAAAACAGATTGGAATAAGGGGACAGCAAAGCCTACAAGGCAAAGTAGACAGTTATTTTGTGGCTTTAGAGAAACAAGCACTCTGTTCTTATGTCCCTAATATTTAATATCTGTTCCTTTTAAATCCCCCATTGCTGCGCTAAATCAGAGATACGATGGGCCATCAATGTCACTCTCGGACTCAACAGGAGGCGATATATTGGCGTACAATTCTTCAGCCAACGGCCAAACCAAGAATTGTAAAAAAAAACGTGGCCAATTGTAAATTAGTCATGGGTGCAATTAGAACAAATAAAACCTTCTGGTAGAATTTCAAAATGTTACTGCAAAAACTAGGAGGCTCAAGGCTGCTATCGAAAGAATTAATAAACTCCTGGATGATTTGAAACACAACCTTGCCCTATTATTCTTTGATTCAGTTAGATTGTCTGGAAGGAACACTGACGCTCAACGTCCACTGTAAACTGAAGCAGTTTTAGGAAAAGTTTCCAGCACCTCATCTCCTGTACAAGTTAAAATGAGATATTAAAACAATATTTTAAAGTCCATATGTGGTTGAATTGTAATGTTAACAAGAATTAGGTAGAAGCACTTCATATAATTTTATGACAGAGTGTAGTGACTATACATTTGTAGGAAAATGTGGCACAAAAATGTCCCACAAACAACTGCGAATAATTGCCTAGATGTGGTTTGGATTAAAGAAACAATGAACACGCTGAGGAAAGTAAACTGGATTCCGTGGCCAACATATTGAATACAACAGCTCTGGTCTTGCATGAAATAACTGTGTTGCAAGACTTTTTTTGGAAGATTATACAATCTTTTAAACAAGCGGCACAGTTTTATATAGATCCCCATGTCTCTTTTACTCAATACCCATTTTAAAACATACTTAAAATCACTGACAGATTTTATATCATGAGAATATTCATAATTTGAAAGTGTTTCCAGTACTGAAAAGGATAAATTCATCATTTACAACATCTTATATGTCAACAGATCAAATTACTTTATACGTTTTTGATTAATTGTATTGTCCTTTTTGTTATCGCAATATTTTTACTTTTGAAACCTTCTGAAAGATTAACATATTCCAATTATTTAGAACCCAATATATTTTAGTCTAAACATCAAGCGATTTTCCAATCTTGCTTGATAAGGTCAACCTAACAATATTATGAATCGCCTTGATCATAGTTTGATGACAGTGTTTCAAGCACTCACACTCCTGAAGACAAAGGTAACCAATGCGATAGGACACATTTCACAAAACAGTTATTGTACTCTGCACCAGGTTCTAGGCTGTTTAAATATTATGTATTAATGTATCTGATCACGGTTTTTAAAGGATGTACTGAGATGGTTAAAACTTGAATCATATATGACATTTTTACTGGAATAGTTTAGTATGTATTGCTAAATTCATAATTCAGTACTAAGTACAGTTGAGAACAATATAATGCAACAGATTTAATTGCAAACCAATAAAAAGTCATACGTGCCTATTACTTTGTGCTGTCTAGAAAAAGATCGGTGGTTCATCCTGAGGGTTCATCACTTACCAGAGACATTTGGGCTCACAGGGCAGGTTTTCCAGAATCTCATTTTAACTTCTTCACTTGGAGTAGGTCACCACAGTCGACTTTTTGCAAATCGTCTGCTTGAAGGAGCCTGTCACAGAATTAAGTTGTAATGAATAAGAAAGGTGATTAAGAAAGTCCCAGGCTAGATTCTGGTTATGACCCCAGTTTACTTTGGGGGAGTTAATATACTGCCCCTGGTAATTCCAACAAATATAAATATATATTTATCTATATATATCTTATATATAGACAAGATTTTTTGCACTGCACTTTTATCACATAATTATTTCTACAAATGGAAATCTTTTTCACCTGGCTTCTGATCAAATGCTTCAATTTTCTCTGAAATGTTCAATTGGATGAAGTTTGCAAAATACTGTTCAGGCAACTGTGCCCAATTTTTTTTCACCTAACCACAAGGCAAAAGATTAATCTGGGGTTTTGCTTTTGACTCATTTTACACAGCACCTCTTCCATCAATATAATTGGGAAACTTGATCACATTTGTCTTGAACCATCTACAGAGCCCCTGGGGAGAAGCCCATAAATTCCATACACTTGTGTTTGTTTTCCTCATTTATAAAGTAACATCACAGTGCAATTAGAGAAGTGACAATGCAAATGGTCAGCTGTAAGCACATGGGAAATACAGTATATTGATAAAGATTGGCTTGTTCAATTGAGATAAGATGTCCCTAACTGAATGGTGATACCTACTTCTATAGTTCACTTTCTCATTGCCTTTACCATTTACTTTCTTTCTTCACGTTTCAAGCACGCCACTAAAAATGGGAATTTGAGTAGGGAAGGAGAGTAGATTTACTGCCAATTTTGCTGTTGGTCAACTTGCTACTGTTTTAACACCCAATTTTCTCCATGCTCTTCGGAAACAAAAAGGGATTGAAAAATGGTCTTATCGTGTTGCAGCAGCCATTTCCTTTGATGGTCACCAGGAAAATTCTGGGGCACAGCAACTGCTAATTTAATGTATAGCAAGTTCTTTGAGATTATTAAAATAAATAAATCACATGTTAGGCTGGAATTCAGTCCCATCTGTGCACCTAGTGACATGACAAAATGCTCCCAAAGCAAGTACAGCATTGGGAGATTCATTGCAGAGCTTTCCTTAAGGCACTTTCCGATGGAGCTCAGCCCAACCTACAAAACATTCATTTCACTCATTTCATGCTAAAACTGTGGTTACGCACTTACATTGTTAATAACATTGATGAAGCATTACATTTTCCTGTGCAAAACCTCTCTCCCCACACTTTCCTCACTGCTTCCCGATAGTTCTGTGCTTCCACATGATGTTCAGAGTGAGAACTTGTCAAAATCCTGAGACATGAAATTCAACCTAGTCTTGGGCTACACGTCCAGTCCAGCTAGTAACACCATTCTGCCTTAAGATCTAAGACTGTGCAAAAGTTGTCGAAAATATTCAGTTCTGTCTAATCTTGGAAGCCAGTTCGTTTTAAGAAATATGGAAAACCGTTTCCAAATTAAGACTGAATGTAAGAATTGTTGACAGTTCTGTGCAATCTTAAATTTTAAGATAAAGTGGGTTTTAAACGAGTTGGAATTGTGGGCACCTGGTCCTGTAGTTGTGTGATACCATGGGAGCCACACTCCAACATCAGAGGAACCAAACCAGCAGTACCCGTCAGAAGGGCTGCCTTGAAAAAAATATATAGTAGGTGGAGCGACAGAAGAAACCAGGACTGTCACTCATAGTTCTTGTCATGTAATTTCCAGAAATTGGATAACAGCGACCACCCTTTTTATGAATATTGACAATGTTGCTGCTGATGCTCTTATTCAATATTCAGAATTGGAATTGGTGACAATAATAATAATAATAATCCTTGCATTTGATATAGTGCCTTATCATGTTGTCAACACGTCTCAAAGTGCTCCACAGGATATACTGGAAAGTGGAGTGACTGTGTATTCTGTGGGTGAGACGCGGTAACCAAGTTTGCACACAGCATGTCCACAAACAGCCATGGAGTGAGTGATCAATTTCATTTGGGCGATTGTAAAGCAGGATACCAGAAGAAACTCCCTTCTCTTTTCGAGCAGTGCAGTGGGATCTTTAACATCCACCTGAACAGGCAGGCGGGACCTCGATTTAACACCTTACCCGAAGAACAACACCTCCGACAATTTATCACCCTGCCCCCCCCCCCCCCCACTCTATTGGAGTGTCATCTTAGACTAAGTTATTCCAAATCCCGAAGTGGAGTTTGAACCCACAACCTCTGACTCAGAGGCGAGAGTGAGGCAGGCTGACACACACAAGTCAATTGAACTACCAGCAAGTTGCTGTACTGTCAACATGGGGTCTGTTTCCCAATAGCAAACAAGCATACTGGGGTTACGAGAGTTCTCAGAGAGAGATTGCTGGATTAGTATCACTTAGGTTACAATTCACCCCTGCTCATTAATAACCAGACACGGTTCTCATGCATCCTTGGAGAGGAAACTGTTTCATCCCATCCATCTGTCTTGGTGTTCAACGAGGTTGGAGAGGTTAAAGGATGGTACAGTGGTACCCCAGAACCATGAAAAGCAATCCTCCCACACAAAAACCGTACTGCTAGCATCAATGGTTATCTGAGCAATACTAAACAGGAGCAATTGAATTCAAGGTAATAATATAATCTTGTCAGTTGATCACTCACAATCACACTGTATATTTAAACATTTTTCTACGACAAATAAATAAATAATGAACCAAGCTAAAATGTGCAGAATGGTATTTAACAGAGCTAGTTGCCATCAGATTTCACATTTTAAACCTCCAGTTATTAAGGTTCAGCACAGGTCACATTGTCAAGGATAAACAATCATACCAAAGTACTTTAGTTCCAGGCTAACGTGAAACCTAATCCCCGAGGTGGTTTCTTTCGAGCCACGCATGCATGCACCACTTTTGCCATCTACATACTTCTTTCAAGCTGCTCCCTACAGCAAGACATTTGATTTCTAGTAATTAATCAGCTCATCATCCACATCATGTCTCTGTCCCTGGAGGCCAGGTTACAGCCAGTGATCTAAATCGGGTTCTGGAAACACAGACTGCTATTACTTACATTTTTGTTAAAAACGCTTTCTCATCATTTCCAAAGGCTTGATGTTATTTACTGGTCGGCAAGCTTCTTTTACTGTTTTGTCAATACATTACCAGACATTTGCTTTTGTCTCACTGCACATGGACTTGAAGGGAAATCACAAGACAGGATTCTACAATGAACCGGAGCATGATGGATGGTAAACGCAAGACGATTCATCGTCACCATTTACGAGCAGAATGACTGGAGATTCCTTGCATCAAAACAAATTTACATTATTCATAAAACTAGTTTTTTTAGGTTATGTGGAAATAGCCTGTATTATATCATCTAAATAACTGTAGATATTTGGAAAGGGATTTAGGATACTCAAAAAATCTGCAGTTAAATACTGTAGATCTGTTTACACAACAGCTTGGGACCCAGGTGTGGTTCATTGTCATGTTTTGCATTAAGGTTACTGACATTAAACCGCATTGAGGAAAGCATATGGTTTGCAGCTTTTACTATCATACTCCAATTGCATTCAAGCTTACAATGATTGGCACTATCTTGGTTTTAGTTTCAGTCCCATTAGAAATGTCATTTTAACCAAATAGTACGTGTTATACTCAAACAAGTAACTGTCCTCTTTCAGAGTATGGAGTTCCGAGATTTGAGTGGTTATTATTTGTGATTCTTGTATTTTTTTGGAACTAGAAAGGCTCAATAACAAATAGGGAAAAGGCACCAAGCTTGCGAGATCAATTGGTAAAACTGTGCAGTTTCCTGAATTTCATTTTGCAAAAAGATTTTAAACCGTTCTTTTCCCATGACAATTATCCTACATTTGCAGAAAGAGCTTTCTTGTCTTCCCTCTTTGGTTTTTCAAGTCCTTAACTTTTTCTGGAATACAATTTAATGAGCAGCACATCTCCAAATACTGCACTTGTAAATGCAGATAATGATTTCCATGCTATTCGATCATGGAGCTATCAAAATCTAGCTCTGAATCCTGTGCTCATCCAATGCTCATTCATGTATAGTTTCCAGCAAGGAATCCCTAGCTGATTCTCCTTAGTCCAGTAGTTTTGAGGTATGAAATAAAAACAGAAGTCGCTGGGAACACTTGGCAGGTCAGGCAGCATCTAGGGAGAGCGAGTTAACGTTTCATGTCGATGACCTTTCGTCAGAACTTCCCAGCGACCTCTGTTTTTATTTCAGATTTCCAGCATCTGTAGTATTTTGCCTTTAGTTCTGAGCTATGGTTTAGTATGCCTACAAATATTCTCTTTAGGGTAACTGATCACATGACTATTGTCAAGAAACTGGTATTTCTATCTAATCTCCCCACGACTAGAGTCAGGATTTTTCAAGTCAAGAGGACAAAACCAGTATCCCTTTTTTATTAACAAGTGAATATGGATGACTGAAAAACAATTCAATTAAGCTATTTTTATTGGTGAAAAGCATGCAAATGACGACACCCCAAGCCTTACATTAAGTTAGAACCGTAATACATAAAGGCAAAACAATGCATTTATGGGTTAAGCTGGGAGGGTAGCTGACCAATTTTAGATTAACAACAACAGCAGCAAAATTACATTTATAGAGCGTCTTTCACATCGGGAGGACTTCCCAAAGTGCTGAACAGTCAGGTGTCAGGGTCCGAGCATGGGGGAGGGGTAGTGTAGAGGTGAAGGAAGGCAGTGAAGTGATAGGGCGGCCAAAGGCACGAGGGCGATTAAAAGTCCCTCCAAGGTACAGCTCTGCCTGCCTGTCTCAAACACCCTGCCACTCACAAAAAGCACGGGAGTAATTGATACAGTGGGGTGCCTTGCGGACAAGATAAAAGTAATAATAATCCTTGCATTTGGTATAGCGCCTCATCATGTCTTCGAGGCGTCTCAAAGCGCTTCACAGAATATACGGTAAAGTAGATTGACTGTGTTTTGTGGGCGAAACACGGCAGCCAATTGCTCACAGCAGGGCCCAACACACAGTCATGGATTGAGTGACCTAATTATCATTATTGTTAGGTCAGAGTATCAAGGGATTTGGGGCAAAGTCAAGCAATTGGATTTGAGGTTCAGATCAGCCATGAATGGCAGAACAGACTTGAGGGGCTGAATGGCCTCCTCCTGTTCATATCGCCCCTTAGACGAACGGAGAAAGTGTACTCTGCAACACAGATAGCAATATTCTTACCGTCTGTAGAGACGGTGGCCTGACTGGGATGTGCAGATCACAGCGTCATTGGAGAGACCCCATAGAGGGCCTATGCATCCGGGATTCAACCAGGGAGCAAGAGTGCTGCCGTAAAACAGAGCCATGAAATCACCATTCATCAACACTGTGATTCAAAAATTAGATCTTGGGTGTGTACCCAGGTGTTCAGTTTGACTCTGGACTGAGATTTTATCAAATGGATGACTGGCAGAAATATTAAGAACCATTATGATTTAACTATCCTATTTTTAAATCAGCTGGGAATGGCTATTAAACAGCCAGTGTTGCAGTTATACAATGCTTCCTGGGTTGGATGTGCAGGCAGAAATTATCATAAAAATCTGATCTCAATAATATTCCTTACATTTGGTATAGTACCTTATCACGTTGGAAGGAAATCTCAAAGCGCGTGACAGAAATTACTAAGAAATTAAGTGACTGTGTATTTGTAGGCAAACACGGCAGCACAATTGCACACAGCAATGTCCCACAAGCAGCCATGAAACGAGTGACCAATTTTATTTGGGGGATTGTTGACACCGGGAGAAACTCTCTTCTCTTTTAAATCGTGCCATGGGATCTTTAACATCCCCTGAACAGACAGATGGCACCTCGATTTAATGTCTCATCCAAAGAACAGCACCTCGGACAATGCAACAGCCCCCCAGTGCTGCATTGGATTGTCAGCTTAGACTATGTGAGTTCAAGTCCTGATGTGGGATTTGAACCCACAACCTTCTGACTCAGGCGATATATATATATATAGAGAGAGAGAGAGAGATGCATAGCTTGAATTTTTAAAAATATTTTGCTGTAGGAATCAGAGCGAAAACAATAGAATGTAAAACATGATCAACATCGTCCCCAATTAGCATTGTCCTCCTCCAAAAAGACAACACAGCCGCCCACAGAGAAATAAAAGTACATAGTTTCTAAGCGCTAACTGTAAGAGTACTGAGAAACCAGAACTCAGGATTACAAGGCAAGAATAGCTTCCACACTTCGATCTTTTCTCTTTGCTATTTAATCTTCTAGATGCACAGTATCCATTTGTTTTACTCCACTGTCCAGTGATCCGAGAGAGTAAAATGAATAACACGACTAAAAGACTAAGATAGTCTCATTAATGCAGTTATTTCAGTGCTGGCTTACCCTACAGTTGTTCAAGACTAATGAACAGTGAATGATTCTAAAAGATTGCTGTTAATTCAATTACTGGGTAATAAGTTGTCCCCTTTTGGGTTAATTTAAACTTTACTGTCTGTTCCTGCCAACACAGAGAAAAAATGCCTCTATATAAATGTTGAGCATCCCTAAACATTCCCCTTCTCAGCATGCACCTAATTTGTTCTCCAGAGACACTTGCTGGTAGCTATATATATNAAAAAAACTATCGAGTTCTAGTCGAGTCAATACTATCACACATTAGTAATCTTGTGTTGCTTGGTTAGGACTGCTGGTTTACGTTCTAGGAAAATTGTTAGACTTGCTCAATAACATTGTCTCAAAACATGAGAGAATTGGATTTGACAAAACAATGAGGTGCCTCTGCAGTTACAAACCTTCAAACAAATGGAACTTGATTGCCAGCATCTACCTTCATTTAGGATTATCATGTAACTTTGTATTTCATTAGAATATCCTAGGTGCTAGCTCTACGTAATGAGCCAAATTAGTTTCCTGCAGCAGAGCAGCCAAATGAAATATCTCCAATTTCTATAGGCAGACTTTCTGGGAGAAAAATAAGAACACAATTAGGAACAGGAAAGTGTAATGAGCTGCAATAAAATAATTCACCATTAAACTGCTATTTAATTGGTGATCAATATATCTGTTCTTTGCAAAAAAACATTTAATCTTCCTGCCGTCATTTCCTTCATAATAATCATCAAGAAAGCACCCGAACAAGCTGTACCTTTCAATGTTGTTTTACGAGGAAGGATAAGCTCCAAAGTGGACAATTTCCTTTTCTAACTAGGTAAGTTTTGAACTAGCTTAGGAAAAATGACACTTGTCAAAACTCTGCTCTTAATACCATAGGTTCCTTTCTTTCACTCCTGAAAGCAGTGACTCTCTTGACATAGATTTCCAAGGTAGATAACCCTCAAACACACCTCCTCCTTCAAGAGTAATACCAGTCAATGGGTGTCAGCAGGCTGCTTGACTGAGTGGTACATAAAAAGTGAATCCGTTTCCCAATCATGTCTTCCTTGACATCTAAACAAATGTGCTTTCAAGCAGGTGTCACTGGACAGTAAACAGAATTGGGATCTCTGCACATTTTCCCCTCCCTGACCTGGGAACACTGAGGCCAATTGTTTCTCTTCTATATCCTCCCCAGTTTCTAAAATCAACTATTTCCCTAGCTTTAGCCTCAATTCTCATTTCTCATTGGCAGGCAAAGCTATCAGTACCAATTACCCCACAAGCTTTATATAATCCAGAATAAAATTAATATTGTTTTTTCCATCTTGCAAAAAGGAGCTTCAGGATCCTGGATACTCAAGTGAGGATACGCACATACATGTACTCCGGGAACTACTTCTCGTGGAATATGCAACAAAGCCAAATCTGCTCTTGCACACAATGCTGACAAACCATTTAAAATATTTCATTCCGAGGGAGCAGTATAGAACTAGTTTTTGTCTTGCAGTGATCTAAAGGTGAGATCGATATCTCGTCGCTTCAAGCAACATAATAAATGATCATAAATAAGATGAATTGCTGAGCATAGCATTGAAAAATTGTCCAGCATAAAAGTGTGTCTAGATTTAAACCTGGACAATCTACACACAATTTTGGACCATGCCCGAACCAAAATGAGAGATTCCTCCAGTCATAGAGCACACAATCTCCTTATTTTGAGTTTGTATCTTTGTGGTGAAATGGAAAATCAGCACTCAGCCAAGTTGCAACTGTACCACAGAGCAAACACAACATTTAACAAATTTAATGGATTGGATTCGGCATAGATTTGATGGCAGCTTGCTTGTTCCTACCTAATTGTTATCATTATACGTTCCCCATTTCACTCAATTCAATGTTATGTTTGCTCATTTTGATCCTACGAACTACAGATGGAAGTATACTGTAATGATCTCTCCTTATTAGAACAAAATGTTGTTTTATTGCATCCAGAAACCATTACACTGAAAATCCCCCAAAGAAAGCTCTGATAGATCAATCCAATAACTCTTTTACAACATGAAGTGATTACAATGAGCAATACACCTCTTAAGAATTGTTAGGAACCTGTAAAGCATACAGTACATTACAGAAGCATGCAAATTTTGACATCTCATTACTTGGTTACTATATATCCTCATTATTGCTAAGGGCATTTGAAGGATGTCATCTGCTGTCCACATGCTTTGTTTTAGGTTTAAAAGGCAAAGGACTAAAATGCTGGAGAATGGAACATTTTTTCCACTTTCTATTCACTGGCATAATCAAGTACAGTTATATTGCCATAATGTTGTACTATGATTCATCCTTAGAAAGAACAGTTCATTCTGCACCAGTGTGTAATTTTCATTTTGAATAATATAACAAACCAAGTCAAAGAAAGAATATGTACCAACATTTTTGGGTCAGTTTTTAAAACTTCAGTCTCATATCCACTCAACCAGATTGTGAATGCTAGAAGTCAGCAAACAGACAGCTAGCTCCTCACAGTCCCCAGATTTTTCTCTCTTCACTCTCAGCTCAATTTGAACCCATCTTCTCAAAGGTCATAGAGCTGCATCAACCACTCCTCTAAACCCACAAACTGTCTAATTCCTCACATCCTTCATCGCTTTTAATTCCTTGGTAGCTTTTCTTTTAAAAAACACACTAAGTTGCATTTTTGTTTTCTGATCCCGGGAGCCACAAATGCAACTTTGAAACACATTGTTCTATTATTGCTGAGTTTCTACTTCAGCGTTATTATGCTCATCAGTACAAAGTAAACTGATAGAACAACCCCCAGACAAATCAGTCAGGGAGAGCGTTGATGTTCTTTACCCATTATTCTAAATGTTTTCAGTCTCTATATGTAACCACATGTGCACTGCAGAGAGACCCTCTCATCTTCCCCATCAGAGAATCAGTCTGCTGGACAGCTGAAAGTGCTTTCATCTTTTTTTCATGAGGTCAAAGTGCCCAGGCAATTTACACAAGTTGACCATTAGCAAGCAGGTGTTGACTGCAACAAACCAAATCCCTCCAATGACCTACTTTTATCATGCCTTTTAAATCATTCTCTAAATTAATGAGTGATATTAAGAGATGTTGTCTATTCTTGCCAATTATACCGAAGCGCTCTTTCTTGTAAAGGGATTAATCTCCAGGCAAGAGACAAATTACCAACCATTTGAACCAATTTATGTAGGATCCTGGGAACTGTGTCAGGGACAAATAATTGTTGGGAGTTCAGTGAAGACAGTCAGTGCCCACTGCCCTGCTGGATACTATTATAATTTGCTTGGTAGTTTTAATGGGAAACACCTGAGGTTACAAGCTGCTTAACAGAGATTGACACAGCTAAATCTGAAATGTGAAAATTCATGCTGAGAAATTAAGGAAACCTTGTTAGATGAAATGGAATATAAATGTAAAGATGTATCAAGAGGACAGCCATCCTTCATTCTACTGATACATAATTATTGCCTAAATGCTGTAATTTACACAATGAAAGGCACCATAAAATATAGATAACAGGGGAATAAACTGGCATTGCGGATGCAACAGCCTGCTGTTTACAAACATGCTGCTCATTAATCTATATGTCTTGAACATAAATTATATGCAAGGAATATATGACAACTGTAGAATTTTCAGGAGATAAATGGCAGATTAGGTCATAATCATTTTGCAGTCATGACTAGTTATAATCCTTTTGTGTGGATGGCAACACAAAACAATGACACAGAATTCATTGATCCTGATCTCTGTTCTTGTAACAGTTAGGGCCCCAAACTATATTTCCCCTTTCCACACACAATGTACAGTACATAGATGCGCACATTCGTTTTTAAAGTAGCACTTCCTCTGGAGTGCTTTTAGGGTGGGAATCAATTCTCTGAGCTCAGATAAGTGTTAGAAATTCAACAATTACTCACGCTCTTGCAATTACTCCTGAGTGTTGATTATTCTCACTTTCTTAGTTGGCCATAAATCTCCCCCAAAACATACTGTACTATTTTGCTCTTTTACGTTCTGCTTAGATGCAGTTACACAGGTGCTCACCATTTTTCACGTTTGAGTATTTAGAAGGCCAATCAACCATAAGACTATTTCAGCTGAGCCTCATTATGTGAGACTTATATTGTTTCATTCCAGCCAGGCATTGACAAAGGTGCACTTTCCATCTTATGAGAGTAGGAGCCCTGTCTGATTTTCGCACTCCAACCAAGGACATAAAGACCAATAAAACCTCTAAACGAAGATTAGCAAAATCCAAATAGATCTGGGACCTTTCCTATCTGTATAGCTGAATTATTGACTGGAAAACAGAACTTTGCAGAGTTTAATTTAGATAAAATAGCTTTGATTCCATTTCACATTCCACTTTTGTTCTGTGTCATTGTTTCATTCTCTATAGTCTTCATTCTTTTATTTAGCTTTTTCAGTCTTAAATGTGTTTTTTTAGGGCATCTGGAGATTTGGTTTTTGATCTACATATTGGGTTTAATCCAAATTTGCAGTTTCTAATTGAAATTTGGAGAATTAATAGGCATTTTGGTAGTCAAGAGATACAATTTAAGATGGGATTTCAAACACAAAACATTTACATTTATTCTTAACACTCAATCATTCTGTCAAAAAAAATTCCTCCAGTTTTCTGAGCTCACTTTGACCTTATGAACATGAACCCCACTTTAAGAGTAAATTGTCTTTTGTTTTGTAGCCCTACGCAATCAGACAGTCAATATTTCATTGCAGAATTGAGTGGAATTTAATATTATTCAGATAGAGCAGAAAATTATTTTTTAAAGGATGAACAGAATGTTGGGCTGAAACATACATAATCTTTAGTTGTGTCATATCAAAGCAACTCAATCTCATATTACTAAAAAAATGCTTACATGCAGTGTTTGTAGACAGAGGTTAATAATTTAACACTGCAAACGTGTCAGCCTGTCAGTTACAATTGATGCTTTGGGAGGCGTGTGGTGGTGCTGGGTGTGTGTGTGTGGGGTGGTGGGGGTGGTGGGGGGTGTTGAGTGGGGTGGGTGCGAGGAGGGAGGTGAAAGAAAGAAAGCGGACAACATCTGTGGAGGATGTGATTAGAGCCTGACCACCCCATTCAACCCATGTGCCAATGGCAGGTCTGGGAGTGCTGTCATTAACATAATAAAGCAACTCAACAAAGCCCTAGCAACCAGCCTGTGGACTTATGTTTATTGGATCTTTCAATTCATTCCACTGTTGAGACTTCATTTCTGTGAGAGTTGACTGATAGCCCATTTATGCTGAGATCTAACATCTGGGCTTAGCAATCAAATGCACCCAGAAAGCTTCAGCACTGCACTAATGTTGCAGAACCATTTTCAGAAGCAATTCTCTAATATCTGCTTGGGTTCCAAGTCTGTAGCAACCACCCCATTTATATTGCTATATATTCCAACGGAACACGATAGAAAAACAACTGCACACATGAATGTGCATGCACAGGTGCTTTAAAGTAATTACAAGATCACAAGATTGGTTTGGTTTGACAAAGGCCCTTTGTCCCATCTGCCCCATTGGGAGGCAGAACACACAGCCACCTCTGACTGCAAACCTGGTTTCACTTATTGTTGTATTAAGAATGGTGCTATCGCTTTGAGGTGGAGCTTGTGGCCTCTTTGTTTGTTTTACAAGACCACAACCATCACAGGAGTTACAAAGAGCAGTAGCTCAGGAATGGCATCTCAGTGCATGCAGGATATACGGAGTGTGCCTGTATTCATAACCAGAGATTTTTTAAAAAGAACGCTTTTTTTGTACATTTTGTGGTGGCAAGTGGAATCGAAGGGCACCATGGAGCAGAAAAGTGTTGTAGGACGCAGTAACTGGTATGTTCGCCTACCACTTGGATGGGTGGTAAAGAAAGGGATTTGGAATCAATTTATTGTTCCCTGTGTTTGAAGTGTTTGAATCAGTACTGCCCTATACCTGAAGTGGGTCTGATTATACTGGGACCAACGTGGAACAAGTAGATTGTAATAAGAGTATCCACAGAAGTCAAATTTCGAGATACATCCATCCTCTGTTTGACACATAAATATGTTGATATATCCTGAAACATTTAAAACCGAATAGATTAAAGAAATAGATTAGTAAGGTGCAGTAACTCGTTACATAACTGCGATTTCCACATTCTAAAAATTGTTATGCACATTTTGTTGCTGTCATAAACAATGGAAGGTAAAATTCATGTTCCAAATTTAGCATTACACTATCAAAAGGCCAACTGAAAGCGTAAAATGTTGATCGATTGATGTCCTGCTGAAATAATGTACCTATAATAAACCAACAAGTGACTTATTATAGTGATGACTCTTTTCTTTGACGTGGGACAAGCTCAAGAGTGAGCAGAAATACCTTAAATGATTGTAAGTAGTTGATAACAGCAGGACGACATTAATCATGTATTGCATGGCTGCAATGTAGCGAGGCGCACGTGATGTTCTCTTGCCTTTATCCATCATTTTTACAATCCCTTTACAAGTATACCAGTCACTTAGGAATAATACAGGAATAAGCTCCTCATTCCACAACAGTGACAAATTTGGTTATATTTTAAAGGAGATTTCCTTCGAAGGAGGAATGTTGTCATTCTATCTTTGTACAGTGCCCTTCCACTGTATTGTGGGTTAGTGGATGACAAAGAGGTGACATCTGTTTGGTTAATGCTGTATCACGCACGTAACTATACACAGCTCATGTAAATTACTTTGCACGGTTAATTCTTCCAAAACTCCGTCTAATATTTAATTGGTTTCACAAAACTAATTAGTTTTAAGTTAGCCTTTTTTAAAAAAAAACTCATCACATCTACAGGAAATAAAGTCCAAGGAAATTTCTTAAATGAATATCCTGACCCCCCCTCCCCTCATAAAATGCAATATTATCTGCGCGTAATCAGACCAGAGTTCAGAATTCAGGGGAATATGTCTATTTATAGCACGCGCTGAAGAAAGTAGAAAATTCTAATTGAGCATTAATTTTGGATGTGGTGCAAATATGTTTCTGCAATTCTCGAAGGTCTTATGAGACATCCTGGGATTTCATCTGTAGTGTAATTTCTATCTCTTGTCATTGCACAATATGCTGGATATTTATTTTAAAACAAACGAGAGCTTTGACTGGTGAGACCTTGATGCACACCACACCGTCTGTGTATGAATCCCATTTTAAAGTACTGATCTGTTCAGTGTGAAAATAGAGATGGGAACTAGAGAAAAAATAAATCCAAACCCTTTTGTTTTAAGTACCCTAAAGGAAACTTCAGCGATCACAATTGTCACAGGGATGGATGATGAAAGTTTTTGTCAGGGCACGGAATACAAATCACATTCCTGTTGCTAACATTGCTCTTTCTCCTAGTTGCAGGCACATCATCAACCTTAATGATAAACGCCTTCCACAAAAGTAATTCTTAAGCCTCAGGACCAAACACCTCGGTGGTATCCTGAGAGTACATTCCACAAACATCATCAATCTCCTTCTGTGTGTGATTTACAACCTCTCCTCGAAAAAGACTCAAACTGTTCCTGATCAGGCCCTGAAGCATCAAATTGGGATTTTCCTCCTATCTGCCCTCTGAGCATTCCTGTACACAAACATACACACATTTACACATACATATCTGTATCCATACACACCAAAAAAGAGCACTAACAAAATCCTCACAGTCAAGGTTTTTTTTCTCTCTCGCCTCGATTTACAATGAACAGCTGGGTTCAATTAGTTCACCACTAGATCTTTTCCTGTTTTGGCAAAATCATATGAGCAGATGCACATTAATTATTAATTGTTCCAAACTCACTTTAAAAATTAAGTGAAGAAACTAAACTACCATAACAGCATGACCAATATACACATAGATACACACACACACACACACACACACAAAATAGCAGTTCGAAGTCACTAAAAGATGCTCGACATGTGCATTAAAAGCAAATCAAGCTTCAGGCCACTCTCTGGTTTATTAATGCTGTGACGGGTGACACAACAGTGTTCAAAGTCAATCAAGTCGTCTGCTAGCAAGACCTGCACATATTGCAGCATGTTTTGAACTGTAATGCTGAGTATTTTGAGGTTTTCATGGTACAAGATTATTTTTAAAAAAGTAGTTGTTTAGAATATTTGTTTTACTTGCATTTTAATTGAAGTGCCTGATGCTATTTGATACCATTGGACTTTATTGCAGAATCCCACAAGGTCACCACTATGAGATCCTATTTCCCAGGGTTTCTGATCTAATTGTCAGTCAACAAGTTACAGTAAGCACAGCTTCCTTTGACTCTCATGGCTATACACTGTGGGAAAAACAAAAGACATGTGCTCCATCATTCTGTCAGGAAGGTTTCATAACAAATTACCTATTTTCTCTCAAAAGAAAATACTGTAAAAATTTTCCTAGCTTCAACAATTTTCTTGGGCTGTGGTCCGTATTCTCGTGCATGCTGTGAAACTAGTCAAGCTTCCAGGTATAAAGCAGCAATTTTTCCACAGCATTCTTAAAGGACCCTGGTGTCTCCCTAGAATAAATTGTTACACAAGACAATTTAAAGTGACCTTAAGTTGCAGAATGTTTTTGAGTTTGTTTTGGTGATACAATGATTAGCTGGTTTGAGTGGCCACTAATTTAAAAAGGGTAGATTTTTTAAAAATAAGAAACGTTTTCATTTAAAAAATCCAAAACGATTTGCCAACTTTCAGAATGATCATAATCTTGATTGTTAAGATGGCAACAGCTTTATGCAACAAGAGATGGAAAACCTGTACTGGCCGTCAACACTGAAGAAATATTGAGAGATTCAGGGATGTATCTAATAGATATCTTAAAAGGAATTATTTGGATTGGTATGTGGAAAAGGCAGGTAGATAGAACTGAATGTCTATGGTTTTATATTTGCAATAAGTGAGAGATTGCAAGTCTATTATAAAAAAATTTGATTTTGTATTATTTGGCGTTTAATTACATTTCAGTTGTTCTTCAAATGCAAGCGCTCAAATATGAGACGCTGTCCGGCGTGAAGGGCACGATGTAAATGCTGTTGTTGTTATAAGACATTCATGGGAAACTACCCAAGTGGACAAAATTAGGAGGACTCGGTTCGTAAGGATGGAGGAAGATGGGCCGGAATGGCCTTAGATAATTAAAGGATTTGTACTTGTTACTAGGTCAGTGTGAGCATTGGAAGGAGTTGAGGGAAACAGAACAGTGAATCTATAAGGTAGGGAAACTGATGATTAAAAATAATTGTGGGCAGAAGGAAAATTCATCATGGTGTAGAGCTGAGTAATCAATAATACAGTATCATGGGTTCCCAAAAGGTCTACTGCTTTCCAGAACTACTTCACAGTACAGGGTTCCCTTCAGTCCAGTTGAGAGGTCCAGAAATTGATCTCCTGTGAAGTAGAGGCAGCTGGGCTTCCAACCTGATTCGTTAGAAGGTTTTGTAGGAATAGACCAGGTACTGAGGGCAAGGAAAGTTAACCCTGCAAGACAAAGCTTTAACGGGTAGGGCTGACCTAGCTGGATAAGCAATGGGAAGATTGTAAGGGTGGCTTCCAGAAGTATTCATTTTTGCCCACAAAATACTCCACTTGATAGTACATCATGTGAAGCGCTTTGAGACATCTCAATGATGTGATAAAGCGCTATATCAAATGCAAGGATTATTATTATTATTATAACCCCAACACACACTCTGGAATCTCAAGCCTCAGCTCTTGTCAACCTGTACCTAAATTCTGGGATTCAGTACGAAAGGTGCATTCTTCTGGGAAGAGTGTGTGCACTAAGACAAACAGAAGCCATATATATGTATGGGGATGGGTTTCCACGTGCATCAGATATCTGGCTGCCTCCCCAAAAATCGTGGCCTGGGATGCAAAAGTGCGTAAAACAATACTTGTATCTGATTGTGTCAAGGGGAGAATAAACGCACAAGATGCCATTGTACAGCGTGCAGAACCTCCATTTCAGGTGAAACTTTCTTCATAGAATGGAACACCAGCAATTCACAGCCACTGTTGATTAATTCAATGTTATACACATCAGTGTATAGTAGCATGTGCATTAAAAACTCCAAGTGCAGCATGATGTGTTGTAGCTGCCGAGTGTACACATGAACCACAGCGGAATTCCAACTCATGTCTACTGGGCCAGGTAGACCAGAAATGAATATGAAAGTTTCCAAACAATAACAGATCCTGTTCAGCCTTTTTTTGTGCGGGAGCCATTTTCTAACATTTAAAAGTGTCCAAAGTGGATTAATTAAGGAGTAATGAAGTGCAGGTGTGCATTATTAGTGATTAATGTAGCCAGCGTTTAGCTCACCCCATGCCGACAGAACGGCTAATCTTGAGAAGCTATTTATAATGGCCTTGTTCTTTTCTCATTAGTGTGCGTTTTGACAGTGCTGGAAGATGAAGCATTTCTTGCATACTTAAGCACCTGTACATCAGGTAGCGCGCAGGTCATCCCATAGACATGGGACCCCTGTTTCACTGTGACAAGTAAACCCTGCGGATCAAACCCTCCTCCGCCTGCCTGCAAGTCTACGATATATGAAGAATGAATATTGACATTTATAAACATTTTAAGACATGTCTTAAATGAAGCAATAGTTCACATAAAATATTTAATAAACACAGGAACAATAATCCAAAGTATCGTATTAAACAAAAAGTAAGTTGTGGTTTAGGAGCTTAGTCAGATTTGGAGTAAATGAGCTCAAGTCTCAGGGTAAATGTCAATGTTATTACCAGGCTATACTTAATACCCTGTGCTCTCCATTCCTGTCTCCAAGGCTGCCATTCTGTTTTGGCAAAAGCTGTTGAAATTGTACAATAATTTCTCTTAAAGGGGCAGAACAGTGAGTTTTTTTTCTTGAAACAAACCTTGGGTTTTGGCCCCATGAATGGGTTACTTTGGTCGACTCATTTCTACACAGAATGACAGTCTCGCATCATTCCCCCATTTATACAGAGAACGGAAACCCGACAACACACTGAACAGTGAGAATTTTTTAATCGCCTAAACAGAGCTCACTACAAATAACATAGCAGCCAAGTTGAGCTGACGAGGTTCCAGCCCATTTTTTCAATAATTATTCCACTTTTTTATTAAAACAATTCTGACCTCAGGGAGGGGGAGAGATAATAATAATAATAATAATAATCATAATAATAATCCTTGCATTTGATATAGCGCCTTATCATGTCTTCGAGACGTCTCAAAGCGCTTCACAGAATATGATGTATAGTGAATTGATTGTACATTTTGTGGGTAAAACGCCAAAACAACAAAGACACAAAACAACATACAAGCTGATCTGTCTGCAATTCTCTCTGTCAGTGAACAATTTGAATGGAAACCGTATGACCAATAAAGAAATTTCAAGTTTTACAATCTGATTTTAGCAGCAGCTGATTTGAGTGTTATTAGAGATAATTTTGATATTTGCTTTTTTTTAAAAAAAGCTGTTAAATACCCATCAGCTGTAACTATTAGCCTTTGCAGACATCATGTGTTAAATGATTTCATACTGATCCTTTATTAGTTGCTTACCAGTCTTTATCTGCCCTACAGGCTCAGCTGTTCAGACTTTCTTTTCTTGATATGTCCCTTTCTCTAATTAGATCTTCCATTTCCTATGCTATACAGAGAAGCTTTTTCCTGGCGTCTCCTCTCTCTTCCCTGTATTTTTAATATATTACAGCTTTGTTCATTAGCAATGTGAAAAGGCTCACTGCATGGGGTGCCCAATGTGATCTCAACTCTTACTTGTGACCATCTGGCTGGGGAAGCCCGCAACATCAATTTCAGGGTCATTTATAATTGGTGCTTTAAAACACATATATTTTACTGCTGACTTCCGCACACTTGAAATAAAAAAAATCCCTTTCTCCAGATGGTTCAGTAAGTCAAGCCATTTCCTGGTGTGAAATACAAACTCAAAAAGGTCTCAGCTTCAGTCCCTGGTCTGTGCTGAGTTAGCTGATCTGTGCTGGACAACAATCTTTGCCCTTAGAGCCCGTGGGATACAAAGGGAAATGATCAGATTGATCGCTGTCCAGTGGGCCTACCCCAGAAAGTCCACACGTGTGAATATGGGTGAGGACAGCTTCTAGGTTGCCTGTGACTCCCTCGATGGTCAAATGGCCTCCAACATTAACTGCCTAGACTGGCACATAAAAAAGACCAATTTAGGGAGAAACCAGAGGCCACCCAGCAATTATTTGAGCTACGGAGCTGCACCCCAGCATGATTCAGTGTGGAGGAGTAGGGGGTACATTGGAGGGGGGAAATTCAAAAGCAAACCCAGTTATTGTATTTCCACAAAATGATTCACCTCCGTGCAAAAAAAAACTGCTTTTTTGTTTAAAAAAAGTTTAAAAAGTTGTGCTTTTCTAATGCAGTGGAAAATGAAAGGTTAATGTGTAAGAAAGCAATCGGTTAAAGCTCCTTACAGAAGCAGATTAAAACCCAAACTCTTGCTCATCCATTATAATGACTACCATATTGCACATACCAAAGCTTTTCCCACCAGCACACTGTACACTCAGTGAGCTTGTTAAAAAAAAATGAAAACTGTGCGACTGGACTCAGAGGACAAAACAATGCAAACTGATTGAGCTCCAAATCTGAAAGGCAAAATAAACACACAAAATACGAGAGAACTGCAAAGATTGAAATAACTTAATGGGTAAATAAGACATTACGTGAGTGGTCTGAGGTTCTTGATGGTTGAGGGAAGCAGGCTTGTGGTTGGAGGCACAGGAAATCCATATATTAAGGATCTTGATATAGTGGTAGTAATACAGCTGTTTGGTGTTTTCTCAAGGGCACGTATGATGTTTGATCGCCAAAAAACACAAAGAAAAAAAAAGGCATCATTTGTTATTGGTTGCCTGCTGCATGTGCCATTGTTTAAGATTGCATGGGGGAGCTGCCCTAGTTTTACTCTTATTTTCAGGGTAATAGATTCTTCTCATCAATTCCAAAGCAAGTCTGAAATATTCTGAAGATGCTTTATTGGTATATACAATACATTTGACTTGACTCCTCACTTGCTAGAATTAATATATTCTCATATTGCTGTTCAGCAGATTTCCATATCTGACTGAGAGGCTCACAAGAGTTCCAGATTGACATCACTTATTAAAACTGTGGATTATAAAGGTGAGGAGATTTAGGCTATGTATATATATAAAAAAACACCATCTTTCATGTGAAGAAGTAGAACGTGTGCAGAAAAAAACAATTTCTCGGTGGATGTAAATCAACAGGAAACTATTAAAAAAATGTTGACAGCAATTCGGGAAACTTTCTTTTGAAAGTTGCTTATTCCTTTTATAAAAGAGTGAGATTATTTGTTCACAAAGAATCATAGAATGCTTATACCATAGGAGGAGGCCATCAAGTGCAGCATGTTAAAATTAGTGCTAGATCCCCCACTGGAAACCCTTTTAAGTATCTATCCATTTCCCTTTTAAATGCTATTATGGACTTGATTTCAACAGTCACTTGTGGTAAAAGATTCCATATTCTCATCCTAGAGCCCACGAATACACAGTCCCTACACTTCACAGTAAAATTCTGTTAAGTGCTTTGAAGTATCTCGGTGACACAAAGCGCTTGGTCAAATGCAATTATTATCATTATTTTCTCTCTCATTGAGTAAACTTGAATCTTGTACCACCCTCCCCCACCCCACCAATTTTTACTTTTTACCTCTGGTAATAATCCTTAATTTATGTTAACAAGAACGACTTGTACTTATATAGTGCCCTTCATGCCGGGTGGCATCCCAGAGCCCTTAACAATGGTGGAGCCTGATGCCAAGCCAGGGGGAAGGTGACCACAGGCACAGTTGAAGAAGAAGGTCTTCAGGCACAACCTGAAAATGGGGAAAGAGGGGGCAAGGTGAAGGGATTGAAGGAGGGAGTTCCAAAGCTTCGGTGTGTAGTGGCTGAAGGCATGGCTGCTGATGGTGGAGCAGAGGATTTGAGGGACAAATAGCTGGCCAAAGCCAGTAGAGCGAAGGTCGACGAATCTGGATTTAGTTCACTTCTCCCATGGTCAAACATCGATGGTTCTTGTAAATGTAATACAAGAGAAGGATCATTGTCTAATTTTAACTAAAAGTCTCATGTATTATTGATAATTACACTGCAGCATCACTGAGAGTATCTGGTTTAACAAGGAATGTGATCAGAATGATTTTTGCTCAGAACTTGTAAATTTGCCATGTAGCCGTTGATGCTGTTATCTATCAATGATGCAAGCATTTAACCCGGACAAAATTCAATCACCCGAGTAGTTAATGTGCAGTATGTCTCTTGAAATAATGCAAATCATGGTACGATATTTTCCAATAATTCATGAGGAGAGTGCTCACATTCTGCATGTAACAGTTCACAAAGCAGGGATTTAGCCAACACCAATATAATTGTATGCCTGCATTGTCCACTTTAAATTAAACTTGTTAATGTACTGTGCTTTCTACTTGACTCTTGTTTAAAAATCATAATATATTAACAAATGCCCACTGCATGATAGTCCTATTTAATTTGAGCAACTGCTGTTTCTTATTCAGGCAGCAAAGCATAAAACCGACATAAAAGTGTGAAGCATTGTTTAAGTCTGCTCATATTGGTCGAAAGAGAGATGTAACTGAAAACATATAATCCGGTCTTCCGATGAAGACCACCAACCAATGAATTCTCAAATACATTTTGTATTTGTCAAGAGAATGAGAAACCATTGATTAAAGGTTACGTCATATAATCGCACCTCACTGTTTTACTTTTGATATGATGTTTTGATTTCAAGGATATTCTTTGTTCTTTCCTGTGGTACAATTTGTAGAATCCCACACCTTTATCACATGCAATTTGAAGTTTTATTTTAATTATATCCACTGCAGTTTTGGATAGGAAAGCCAAGAAGAGCTGAACAGACACTTCAGAAGAGAACAAACACAACTGAAACTTCTGGACTTTCACAAAAGTTTTTCCATTAAATGTTGGTTGAAGGCCATTCGGCCCATTGTATCAACTGGTTAATTGGACGTAACAAAGGAATACAATTGTACATATTAGAAGACAATTTCTCCACACTGAGATAAAAGGTTCACGTGACCAGAAGTAGTGGAAGGTTTATAATCTGTCTGTGTAGAGATAAAAAGCTCAAACTCTGAGAAACCCTCCAGAATAATGGAAATTAATGAAAATTGGTTGACCTGCCATTAACATTATACCTCCGGTTGGTCAACAATGGCATGACTCCCTCCAGGGGAAAAAAAAATCCTTGCATTTGATATAACCCCATTTCACCTCATTGAGATGTCTCAAAGTGCTTCACAGGATATACTGTAAAGTGGTGTGACTGTGTGCATTTAGTACAAATGCGGCAGCCAATATGCACACAGCAATGTCCCACAAAACAAATCCAAACAGTCCAGAAAGTTGCAGCTTTTCAAATGTTTGCCTGGGCTGAATTAGCTCATGGCAGACACGGTTGAGGTTGAGTCGCTAAGATTGCCTTGAACTCCCTTGTGGTTGCAAAGAGGGGGGGAAAAAAAACATCAACGCTCCAGATAACTTTCCAGTTATTCATGCCACTAGTGTCACTTTATGATCAGCAATTGCTTGAAGTCCTCAGCAAACATTAAAGAAATTAAAGGAAGCACCTTCCATACAAATGCATTGACAAAAGAAATTTTAAGTGAATGTAGATATTGTGACAAAGATGACAGACTTAATGTTGGGTGCCAAGAGAGTTAATATTTTAATGCCGGAAAGAGTTTAGATGTTTCTGGTATATTTATGCCAATTCTATACATTCAGGCACTTAGCTGTTAGTGGGAGTTGAGCATTGCACGGGTTGTGTTAATTAGCTGTTGCTTCCTGTGTGTACAGCACTTAGGTGAGGTGGACTGAAGCTGGGATGCTTCATTGCTGGCTGTTCTGCTGTCTGCATGAGAAATGAAGATCCTAGCTGTCAACATCAGTGTATGTGAAAGACAAGAGAGGAATGGAAACAAACTAAGAGGGTGGAGGCTGAGAAAGAAAGGAATACAGATAGTGAGAGAAAATACAGGCTGACAGAAAAACTAAAGTGAGAGAGGGGAGAAAAAACAGGGAGGCCCAAGAAAGATATGGTGAAACGGAGTTAGAAAGAGCCAGAAGGAGAAACCGGGGATCTTGGCTAATTGACTGTCTTGCTCATCGTGTTAAATTGTACCTTTCGGAGACAGTTGGTTAAAGACACAAAGAGGGGTTACTGCACTCCTAGCAGTTTGTTAAAGGATTTATTTACTTGATGTGTAATACCAACAACTGATGAGAAGCCAAACTGTGCAAGTGAAAGATCACTATCGCCCCAATAGTGTTTTCTTTAACCTTTGAGATGCACCTTTTTATTTATTGTTTTTCACCTTCAACTGAAAACTACGAAATGGTCCTGATTTCTTTTTCTGCCTAATAATCAGTTCAGAGTGAAATAAGTCAGTATGTAAATTCTGTTATCAACCTGGCAGTGGATACAGTTTCCAATGTGATTTATAAAGGTTATTTTATTTCTGTGGTTTATGATGTTTAGTTTCATGGCAGCAACTAACCATCTGTACTAAAACTAGCTGTCTGTGGAACTTATTTATTTTGGAAAATAAAGTACAATCTGCAGATAATGAGTTTTTAATTATATGCTGGCGTTTTGAAAGCAATTTAACGTTAGAAAAAGCAGTTAATGGAAAAATAACAATTTAGTGTGATGGCTGACATAAGACTTAATGATTCCAAATTATCATTGAACTCATGGTCTTAATTATTTGCTAGAATATAATTTTTTTAAAAAACAGGTAAGAGATGAGAGAATAAAAATTATGAATTTAAAGTTTTGTGATTCAGTTGATATGCAGGAAAGTTGCTGGGTTAAACTTTTGTAGAATGTAATCAAAGTTTAAATTTAGCCTTTTGAAATAGTCTTTTGTTTTCACAGCTTCTTCCTATGTGTACAGTTGAGTTTCTCTGTCTATAATCTGTTCTATATAACAACCAGGTCATCGTAATGCCCCGTGAAACAAATTGAGTATGATATGTAGCTTAGAGAAACATAATGGTTTAGTATAGCTGCTGGTACCTTGTCAAAACAGTACCAGCCAGGGATCTAGGGAGTCAACAACAACAAGATTCCATTTATAGAGCGCCTTTCACGTCGGGAGGACATCCCAAGGCGCTGTACAGTTGGGTCAGGACCCGAGCAGGGGGGAAATGATCAGGGTGAGGGGAGGGAAGGGAGGGAGCGAGTAGAGAGTCGAGAGGGGAGCTGAAGGCACAGTCAAAGGGAAAGGTCTTGAGACCAGCCTTGAAGGAGGAAAGGGAGGAGGCGAGTCAAATGGCTAGCAGTTGTCCAGTACCTCAATCAAGTGATCCTTCTTCATGAGTGGGCCCAGACAATAATGCCAACAGGCAATTCAGCTTCAGAAAGTATCATAGTCGAGTTCAATTTCCTTCTGCACCAATGGGAGCAGGACATGGAGCACAAATCACTGGACAGCAATCGGGAATGGAAATTCAGGTAGATATCCCCCTTTAACAGTAAGCTCTAAGCCATTTGAGAGCTCAAACTTTAGCTTCTTTGAGAAAAAGCTAATTCAGCCCAGAAAGGCAATTGGATCATTGAACTTCTGCTCTGTATAGCTTAGTGGTACACATGGTGTTGACTCAACTGCTAGGCCATTGGGGGAACTATAATATTCTGTTTTCTGATGGCTGCAAGGGGTTCTCAGCGAATTGAGTGCAGGCTTTCAATTCCCAAATGTACAAGTCAAGAGTATAAAACTACTTTCAATTCAACACAAATTACATTTTCAGCTCAAAAAGGGCAAAGGGATGTCTGGTGTGGAAAATGGAAATGTTGCACTTGTCAGTTAAAGGTGATATTCTTAGTTTAGGGTTAAGGAACATTGCCTGGAGGACCTAGTTAGATTCATTCTGTATCCAACCCATGGGAAGTCGAGTTCCGAAGCGTTCAATGATTATGCTCAGTGCAAAAAGTAAGAAAATGTTCCGTTCTTCAGAGTGACAATGTGAGGAGCACTAAATTGCACCCCCTCACTTCCCCACCACCCACCCCTCCCCCCCACCCCACACACACACACATCTTCTAAGAAAAAAATTTGGAACTAAAGTCTTGTTGCTGATTTCATAGAGATTTATTTTCTGGGAATCATTTTCATTTTATGAGTCCTGTAGCTCAGTGGTTAGAGCACTCGCTTTGCAATCGAGAAACCTGAGTTAAATTCCAGGCAGGGCGAAACCTTGGGCAAGTTTCCTTACTCCACACACCTAATAATAATCCCTCCAAAACAAAAAAATCAATAATAAATTGGTCATTTTCAATCCACGACTGTTTGCGGGACATTGCTGTGCGCAATTGGCTGCCGCGTTCGCCCACAAATATACAGTCAATTCACTTTACAGTATATTCTGTGAAGCGCTTTGGGACGTCTAGAAGACGTGAAAAGTGCTATATCAAATGCAAGGATTATTATTATTATTATTTTGCACCTCTTAGTGATGGAAGCGCTTGATGCCCACATGAATGGTGACCGGTTTGAGTTCCCTCTCATTGCCATTGTTGTAAGCAGTTCAATGCTGTCCCTGCCATCTTCTGAGTGAATTTGGCATTTGGCAAGCGATGTTACGGAGAAACTTGGGTGGAAAATGTGCCATAAAAGCTCACAAAAATGTGCTGATTCTGAAAGGCTAACAAACATACACAGTATTTAAGCACATCTCCTTTATTCAACCCAAGCCTGCTGTTACTCACAGACATCATTGTTTTTTGCCACCAGCCCCAGGAAGAAACAAACTATTGTACTCCATATAATACTTAGTCACTGAAGTTTCTACACAATACAGCAATCTCCAGTCTCATTTCCATCCAGATATTTACCCAGTTCTTTTTGAAGTAATTAATCAACTCAGCTTCAAATGCTTTTTCCTGGGAATATTAACACTTTTCAACTTTGAGCACTTGTGTGACGACTGTCAGGAGAGCCTCACAGAATGATTTATTTTTTACTGTCATCTCCAAAGATAGTTGAGAGAGAAGATATTGGCTGCATTCATTTTTCTTCCTGCTTGTAATTCCCTTACTTGATCATTTTCTTGACATGCCTACCTGATGTATCTACAATTAATGATATGAGACCTGCCCAGCACCACAAAATATTTCTTAGTTCACAGGTCTAGAGTCTGGAAATGGTTTCCATATTCTGAAGTATATATCTCATCTGTAGCTGCTGTCCAACAACCCATCACAGATTCATTGATTTTCATTTTTGGGCTCTCAAAACGTACTTTAGATAAATAAAGCAAGTGCTCAGACAGTTCAAACTGTCCTCTTCTCAATGAGCTGTGTTTTGACTGTCTTCTTAATAACTCGTCCAAACCCCAGGCTTGTAAACCAAATTGTCACAGGCATTTTCTGGATGGCAGAGTCTATCAATACATTATTAATCAATCTTTACGTCCTCTCTTATTTTTGAAGTTTGTCATCACAGCAACAACAACTTGCACTTATATAGTGCCCTACATGCAGGATAGTGTCTCAGAGCGCTTAAATGTTATTACTGTGTTATTACTTGTAAGCATTTTTATTGTAACTGACGTGATCACAGTGCTAATCTGAGCAAAGAGCAGATCACTTCTTCCAAATGACTGAAGCTGCCCTTGAGCCATACTTTATATTTACTGCTTACACCTGCTGCGTGGGGGAAAAAAAGCATTTTTCAATTTTAAATAAAAGCAGTTAATCAATCTTTTGTTCAGGCCTGGCCTGAGAAACATACAGGTGATTTGTAGTCAATGTTACACCAATGTATTTAGCTATGACATTTTGAGGTGCAAAATGAATGAGAGCATTAAATTAAAGGCCTTCAACCACCCAGCTCCACTCTGCAAAGTAAAGAATCAATTAATATGATATGATCAGTACTGTATATAGCACCAGGCTACATGACAGCTTAATATTTTGGTGTTGCGATACTGCCTACAGACAAAGCTCCCAATACAGACACACTGTCCATTGGATGCCATGTAGAGATGGAAGGCACATTTGGGAATGAACATGCTGGTGGCTGAGTACAAAGCAGCATAGCCTGATAGCCTGTAGGTCACATGGACCATGTGTTGGCTGAAGAATGGTGTGTGTGACTTGAGCGAAGGAAAGAAAAATGATGTACACACAAAAATAATTGTGTCACCTCTGGGTGGTAGAGTGGGTTAACACATTATTGTTTCACGTCTGAGATTCAGGTTAATTCTACCTGAAAGACAATGGGGTGAAGAGCTCTCCACTTTATGTCAGCGTCCTATGTGCAATGAGGATGCAAAGTGTCACGTCAGTTCCTAGTGGTGCTGCATAACAGCAGTGCAACATCACATAATCCACCACGATGAACAGTACTTGTTTTCATTCATTCAAGCTGTTGAGAAGGCTGAAATCAAACGATACCTTGCTTCTTACTTAGTTAAACTTTTTCTACTTCTTCTGAGCCCAAATCCATATCCACACCATTAAATTCCTCACACTGATTTTTTTTACATTGCAAAAGTGCAAAAAGATACAAAAAAAATTTCATGGGCAATGTATCTTTAGTGCTGTCACAAACCAAACAGAGTCAAGCCCATGGTGTATAGGAACCTCATTATCTCGCCTGAAAGGAAAGGAAGAAAGAATTTAATGAAAGAATTCTTCCTCTTTGTGTCATTCAATACTGGCATCCTGTCTTAACAACTGAGCAAATCAGCTCTTGAAACACGAAAAGTTTTAAATATTAAATGGCCTTAAAATCAGCAAGCAACAGACCTCATTTGTCTTGTCAGTTTCAGTCAGGATGGTACAGTTTGCTTGCAGTCATGTATTCAAATCCAGCTGGATTCATGGATTACGATAATGCTAATATATCCCCTGGGATCCAAGCCAGGATGTGTCAAAGCTAAAATGAAAACTATTGGTCATTGTTAAGTAGATGAACTATAGTGAGGTGCAGGAGGTAGGATATTCATCCCTCAAATAACCTTCCCCAGCATGGCAGAAACAATGTGCAGTGGATGGTGAAGTTAATTAACAATGTGGCAAGCCAGACAGTTAGGACAACAAATGCTGCAACGAGTGCTTTAAGGGTGAGAGTTTGAGGGTTAGTGGTAAATTACATTCAGTCAAAACTTTGACCCTTTGATACAAGGAACTACAACAAAAAGAGGCACTGAAAAAGAATGTCTTTACAAAGTATCTGCCAGCTTCCCTAATTGCTTCTCACATCAGATATTCACAAGCAGAACTGAACGCTAATTACTAGAGTATTTAAAGCTGTTCTGCTGCACAATGGTCATTTTTCAATACTATGATTCACCCTTTAGAAAAAATGCTGGAATAATTGTTACTGTTTTGCTGATATTTAAATGACAGGGTGAACTAGATGGAGTGAATGGCATTTTCTGAGTCCTGTATTCTTTATGTTCTTTCAGCAATCAAGTGGGTGGGAATGGCATGCCACAATGCCCTAATGTCAGCTCAGACAAGTTACTGTTTTACAATAGGGGGAAAGCTGAGGCTGCCTTATTCATTAGAGTCCCATTCATGACCCAAAGGTGAGTTAACAACAGTTGAGGTTTGGTTGCTGAGTTCTTGTCCTTTGTGAAATTTGTTATTATTTCATCAGAAATTAGGCCATTTGAAATCACACTGCTTCAAACACTCTTAGGTGCTTCCATGGTAACAGAAACAATGAATGAATCTCAGATGTAAAACCAATGAAGTATGCCACTCAGGAATACATCCTCTCTGCATTTCTACTGCTCTCCGTACAACCAATTTCCCACCACACCAATGCCACAGCCTAACTGATCCCACAGGATAGACTGCTTTTGTGACTGAAATTTCAACCTTGACCACACATTAAATCACCTATATGATCCTGACACTAAAAGAGAGTCAAAACTGCTCGATTGTGAAGGAAAATATCCAAAAGTTGATGCTTTAGCTTTAATAATAATAATCGTTGCATTTGATATAGCACCTTGTTACATCTTCGAGATGTCTCAAAGCGCTTCACAGAATATACTGTAAAGTGAATTGACTGTATATTTTGTGGGCGAATTACCAGTTTACCAGAGGAAGCATGACGAAGACATCTCCGATGCAGACAAAGTTTGAGAGAAAATGTGATTTATATCTTGCTGCTATTTGTAACGTAATTCTTTTCTCAGATTAGGTTTGACCATTTTGACCATAAAGTCCTTGCTTTATTTTGACATAGGGGTTGTAACCTTTTTCATTGGAATATGAGGTGCATGTTCTTCCCTAACTTTTAAAAAAATTGTGCTGAATCATTTATGACAATTTCAAGCTGTCATAAGGGATGACACAAGCTCAAGACATTTCTTTTCAAATAGCACTTACCTGTCCCATAATATAACCTCAGGAAAGCTTGAGCTTCTCTGGACCATTCACAGTGTCTAGGTAAACTTTCATTTGTGTATCCTCCCCTCTCACTATCATTTTTCAGTGTTGTAAACGTTGACCTCTTGTTACATGGCACCACACTCAGACATGAATAAGTAGTCACATGTAATGAACCTAAGCATGAACAATGTCACACAGCGCATCACACTCAAGACCATGGTTGGGCAATCGCTACTCAGGACATCACGCAGAATAAACTTGTGTGCCTATTATATCATGCCTCATCAAATCAATCTCATGGCAAGAAGCATCTTCCCTCCTAATTTTAGGAATCGAAACAGACCTGTGCTTGGCGTACGTGGATAATGCTTCTGAAGTGTGTTGGTTTGCACTGTTAAGTTGTGTCACATTGGCTGTTAGGCCGGATGGAGCTTCACATGATACTGGCAGTGGCTGGCAGCAGTAATTGTAGGGCTTTGGGTAGTTGGCCTGTACCACAGTAATTGTATCCTTTGAGAGAGGCAAGACCAGCCATCCTTCAACTGCTGCAGAAATAATACTCTTCTGTGGTTGGGGCTGAGGAACATTGTTGCATCAGAGTAAAGGGAGCTAAAACTTGCATCTAACTATTCTGTATCTCAGTGGGGAATGGTTGATGCTGACACATGATGTCTGAAATGCACTCACTCTGGGGCACAAAATTCACCAAAAAATTATTTCCCGAACCTTAAAGGACAAATAAAAGTTTGGGAATATTCAACAATCCCAGCTCTCTGCTTTCTTACCTCCTTCGACAGACAATATTCCCTTCCCTCCCTCCCTTACTCAAAGCAGCACAGAAATCAATAAGTCCTACAAAGTATCCTGTAGCTCAGGGGTTAGAGCACTCGCTTTGCAAGCGAGAGATCTGGATACGATTACCGGCAGGGTGAAACCTTGGGCAAGTTTCCTTACTCCACACCCCTGATAATAATCCCTCAAGAAGAAAACAATAATAATAAATTGGTAAATTCAATCCACAACTGTTTGTGGGACACTGCTGTGCGCAATTGGCTGCCGCATTTCGCTCACAAATATACATTCAATTCACTTAATAGTCTATTCTGTGAAGCGTTTTGAGACGTCCAGAAGACATGAAAAGCGCTATATCAAATGCAAGGATTATTATTATTATCTGTGCATTTCTGTGTGTGACTGACCCCCTATTCTCAAAAACTGCTCTCAAGCAGATATTTATCCATATTTTTTGGAAAGCAAGTGTATACAGTCATTCATGTGAGGCAGACAGATAGACATGTGGGACAGACTGAATATCACGCAGGTGTTACAACAGTGGCTGCACTATTCTGAGTGAGCCCAGGGGAAAATGCAAGAGAAATATGGAAGTTCTCAAAGGCAAAATGGAGTGGCATTCATGCCAATTCCTCAGAACCCCCTTCAATATTTTTTCTCTCTCTTAAGAAAAGAAAACAAAAATGCTTTCTTTACTATCCAAGTGAAAAAAAATAAAAATGTGGGGCCTTGAGCCAACCCTTTTATGCATCAAACCCATCTCAAGTCAGCCAAGCTTGCATGTGAAGCTCCAATAAAAATAATACATTTCACTTCACACACAAACAGAAAAAAACTACACTGATGCCAAAATAATTGGAAGCTATTCTCGTGCTGACTCTCTCTCTCTCTTGTCTGAAACGTAATGGAAGATTTAACTGTTATCTCACAGCTCAGAGATGAGTGAGAGCACTGCATAGGGTAGGACTAAGCAATACAGACCAGAACATTACAAGTTTGATTCCTGGTCCAGGCTGTATTAACTCTTCTCAGGCATGGGTGCCACGATGGGTCATAATATCTCTGGTCGAGGGTGAGAAACATTAACAACGCTCTCTGCTCCTGTGATCCTTGTGAGGACATGATTGGATTGATGGTTGGATTGCCAATTGACGGTTAATAATACCACTTGAACATGCAACCATGTACCAGTCGGAGTCAGGGATCTCAAGAGAGGAGCAGGGGAGAAATATGGGGAAACAAACAAGGGAAAATTTCACGTGGTGAGGGCTGAGCATCCTGTACCTCAAATGCCTCATTTTATGTCCAAGGAGTATGAGTGCCTCCCAGATATAATGGGATAACCCGAACTTAAAATGCTCCAAACTAGCTGATCTTTGGGTATTTAGGAAGTGATTTGAAAGTGACAACTCTGGATCTTTTGGTTTTCACTTTGATTTCGATCTCACCCATTCTGATTGTATGACCGAGCAACGTACAATTCTGATCTATTAAATCAGAATCCAGATTCAAGGGTGAACTAGAAAATGCAGAGTATTTTCTTACTTTATAAACATCTACTGAACTTTCTGATTCCTTAGTTTTCTACCTTTAATAAAAACACAACATAGTAGATGTTTCAATAAGTAAGTCAGTAGAACAAGTAACCAAAGTAAAAGACAGATTCATAGCCTGACTGCACCGTGAAGGTAACATTATCAGCAAACAGACTGCTCTTTGCGCATTACAGTAAGCATTTTATCTTTCATGATACATTATGACATTTGCACTTCTGTTTCTATTAACCTTCAAATGTTGAATAATGTCTCCACGTTCCTGTTTAGATAATATTCTTCAGGGAGGTAGCAATGCTAAAATACAATTTGTGTTACTTATAAGCATTAGAGCTTAGAAATAAACTGTTGATTTTAATCTGTGAGATAGTGATATTTGGCATCATATAATACCACACCAAGGGTACAAGCAAAACAAATTTCCATCTTCCAGCACTCTTCTGCTTATATGCATTGAGTAGATATGGAATCTACTGATATTTCCTTGCTGAAATCAAATGAAATCATGCAGGTTCATTCTGTGATAAAGTGCTGATTTAGACCTTGAGTGCAAAGATATAATGTGGGAAACATTGCAATTAAAAAATCAAACACTGTGGGGCACATTTCTTCAAAAATGGAGTAAAACGTTATATCCAAACCACTCTGACAGCATATAAACCTGGATGAAACATACATTGAAATTACACCGAGCATGAAAACTTTACCTGAAGGGATAGCTAATGAATTCTCATCACTAACCTCCCCCAAATAGATTGGGCCGATTGTATGTAGGCTAACGACATTCAATGCCAAAGGCATTAGAAACAACAAAACATAGCTTGATGCTTTACATTTTCTTATCCTTCACCATTACATGTTGATGTTGAAGAACTTGGGGCTACATCTTTCTGAAGGGGACTTACATATTGCTGCAAGCAAAAATAGTTATTGGTATTTCCCACTGGCTGGTTAGGGCCAACTATTTGAATAAAATTGATTTTAATAAAGTTTGAGACAGATGTGCTTTTGTTTTCAACAACAAAGGTGTTGACTGTAGAGATGGAAAATGGCATCTTGCCCTATTGAAGGTGAGACTTTCGTCATTTATTTAAAATAAAAAATAAATGCTCAGTCCATTCAACATACCAATTAGATACCAGACACCCATGGAACCATAAGTGTCAAACAAGTTCAGGAGAGAGGCAGGGAAGGGAGAAAAGTGGAGAATAAAATCATCAGAAAGAAAAAAAAGCTTGTCTTTTAGGGTTTTGAAGTATTCACTTTGGACGTAAGTGATTTTGCAATACTTTACTGTTGTGAAGACCAATTAAATTTTTCTCAGAAATTGTTGTTCTCCTTTAAAGTGAAATGTTCTTTTATGGTATGAAACCTTTTCATTAACACCGTGCAGTGGTCAGACCCTCAAAAGTATTCACTTGCTCATATAAATTTACATGAATCCACTTATGTTTGGTTTTATAAGACAAAATAGGTAAAAGTCTCTATTGAATGCAACACCAATTTTGATTGACAGAAATGCTTTCCTTAAGAGAAACTGAACAAAATTAGCCCAAGGCTGATCTGAATGACTGATTACTAATCACAGTTATATTTCCATTATAATGTTTCTCAAATGAAAATGAACCATTTGAAACTGACTAGAAAAAAATGGGAGAGTGAAGACTTTTTCTTGTAGCAAACATATTGATTTGAATGTGATGATAATGTGAATGTGTTGTGTGTGTGTGAGAGAGAGAGAGAGTTGTGTGTGGAGAAGACAAATCTCTGGACAAGACATCCCTTAGCTGGTTTATTGTTTACAAAATTATGTGTCAATTACTTGAAAAACGACATTTCCAGAACAGAGGAGTCAATTGCTTTGTAGGTGATGGGAAAAGACTGATTTTCCGATTAAAACATTAACAGACTTTTATTTTACACTCAATATAGTCAAGAATCAAGATTTCTGATACTATGCCAATTGTACTGGAGTTGCACTTTCACAATAGTTCAGCCAGTAAACTTACATGTATTAATGTATTGTGTGTGTGAGTGTGTTGGGTGTAGGGATGAGGAGGGTGGAACAGTCATTCTGTCAAAAGCTTCAAGAAACAGCATTATGCCATAGAGTGTTGGGCCGCAGGTTCATGCCTGCAATTGCCTGCATACTGAGTCCTCATTCTTATTGTGTCACTGTGGGTGGGTCCCCAGGAGATGTCAGGGGCTACCCCACAGACACTGAAAGAAAACAACTGACATTTATTTAGCCCCTTTCATGCAAAGACATTTCAAAGTGATGGAGGGCAAGTCACCACGAATCACTCATCTGAACCTCAGAGTGACTCCATTCAGATTAGGTTTCCTCCAGTTATAAATTGGAGAATTTAATTTTTGACTTGGGTGCCTAGAAATTTCCCAAAATATAATTATTATTATCCTTACATTTGGTATAGTGCCTTTCGCGAATGGAAGATGTCTCAAAGTGCTTAATAGGATATACTGTAAAAGGTAGTGATTGTGTGTTTAAATAGAAGCCAAACGACCAAGTTTGATTTATTCTTATGTTCATTTACCTAGTTTGCTTCCATAGAAGCCTTACAGTAATAAGATAAACTAAATCTCAGAATGAAATCCATGATCTGACCCCTATCCCATCTGCCTATGCTCCCTGTGCATTTTTGAAAGGTAAACGGTGGAAAGACAAAAGTATTTCACAGCAGCATTGATGAAGGTTGGGTGTCAAGAGAAAATGTTTGTTTGGTATTTCAAAAGCTACATTATATAACATCTGAGTTGTGAAACTATTCAGATGGTTCAGTCCCTTTTATACAATGGACTTTTTTGAAAAAATTGCTACAAGATATACATTACCTGACCATGTGAAATGAAGATGCTGGATATCATCACACAACTGCTCTTTAGATAGTTTTGGTCTTAATTTGATCCTTCCCAAGAGGTGGTAAAAGGCACAAACTGATGAAACAGCTTTAAGAATTCAGTTAGTATAACACATGTTAAAGTTTGTATCCTGAATACGTTACAGAACATATCCGGAACAGTCTCTTCATCTTGCTTTCTTTTCACAAACACACTCAGAAAAAAGGTGGTCTTGGGAACACAAATAGGAATTGTGAAGTCTCTAAATATTTAACAAACCCTTTTTGTACTCAATCAAGTTAAAAATTAAATGGTATTCTGCTTGGGAGGATTTTATTTTGGCCAAAGCCATTAACAGAACATTCGCAGTTATTCGTACAGCGTGTAATTCATTTTGACTTTCTCTTCCATTTGCCTTGAGGCCACACCAGTTTAAAACTGTTCAGAACACTAGACCATGCATAACAGGTAATCAGTCTAATTAAGGTCTGGTAGAAGGTTCAAAGTAAAATATTGAAGAGCCGCTGATTTAACCTCGGTTTCAACCTCCCTGTGTACTCCGGCATCCCCATGTCACGGAAAAACATAACCTGAAGTCTATTTACTCCAATGTCAATTCAATATTATCTGTAGTTTACCTTGTTTTACTTTGCTTTACTGCGAAAGAATAGCCTAATAATAGGCATAGCTTGAATCTCTCTTAATTTCTTTAAAATAATAGTTATTCTGTGTTAGGGAATCAATGTATTATTATAAAGCTATTCAAGGACACAATGGACCTGTTATTTCACAGAAGAGGAAATCATTTTTATGTGCTTAGCCGTGAAATATTCCTGAGAGGTAAGTTTCAATATGTTATTAATTGGGGTCAGCACTAAGCGGCATCTTGTCCTGTGGCACACTGAGAAGGGCACACAATCTGTGAGAAATTCAGCTGACATGTCCAAGTGGCGTCGACCAGACGATGCTCACCAGCTCTGGGACCAAAGGTCAAGCTTCCTATCAGGTACTGTTCTGCTGACCAGCAAAAGCAAAATGAAGCAGCAGTTTTTCGCTACCCCTTTTTGTAATGTGGCCAAAGGGAGATACAACTCAGTCTAACTTGTCTAAGTCAGCAGTGGTGTTAACAGGCTCATTGCAGTGTATCTCAGGGATGTGCTGATTTGTAAAAACGCAAATGTGTGCCAGTCTAAAATGGCATCATTAAGAGCTGAATCCCATCTACCTTGATCTTTCTACTGTTTCTGCTTTCCCCTCGCTCACTGCGATGTCTCCCTCCTGTGCCAGAATCTGCTGATCCTCTCACAAGTGCTATTCCCATTGCTCGCTTGTATTCTTGCACCTTCCTCATTGCCTCCCTTTTCTAGCTCGATTCAAATTTCAAAGACATCAACCATACACGATCACATATTTTGCCTTTATAAAAGTAATCAGTGATTTGGGGCAGCTTCAAATACTCCACATACATGCTGCAAAATGGATTGTGATAGTCTCAGCATAAACAAGGTATCCAAAGTCCCTGAGTATAAATTATTGCCCATAAAAGCAATATAATGTTCCTCTGTTGATTCAGTTCGCACTTACATTGAAACACAGATCAGGAAGGTCACAAATTCAATCCACAAATCATCTGATCAAAGTTGGGCAGCAGTTGTGGCTCTCCAATTAGCTTCAGGCCTTTGGGGGCTCACTCCTGATTTCTATCTGATGACCTCTTTTGAAGGTTTGGTAAGGAGAGCATTGGGCTTGGCTTTGATAACACTGCTTCCATGGTTAAATTGCCTGCCAAGGCTGATATGAAACAAGGTTCCATACAGTCACCTATATAAAATATACCACGGCATAAATCAGCATCCACAGAAAGGAGGGGTAAAAATTGGAGGGAGAAAACAAATAATGCAATAAGTTTCATTCATTTTATCAATGCACTAGATTGGTAATCTTCCCAAATTCGCAATCACAGACATCTGTACCAGTTTAAAAGCCAGAATATGAAACCTGGTCATAAATTCTGTACCTTTAATTGTGCGGTCAAATAACATGGCGTAAAGGATATTTGGCAGTCACTGGAGTCTAATTTACAGGATTCCTAACTTGAAAATCCCAGATAGGATGTGGTCAACCCTCTAGAATTCTGCTCGGAGACTGATATCAGTTCCAACTAAAATTATAGTAATACATATAATAATAATCCATGCATTTGATAAGACGTCTCAAAGCGCTTCACAGAATATACTGTAAAGTGTATTAACTGTACATTTTGTGGATGAGTTCCCTTCCCTTCCAAGGGAAGTTCCTGAGTGTCAGCAGCAACATATCTGGAATTCATTAGTAACAGTGACTCTCGTGATTTCAACCCAATTATCACACAAATCTAATCAAATTCAGATCACATTGAAAAACACACTGGTAAAAGGAAGCCCCTAAACCTGGCAGTAGATTACACGATTGAAATGATTGCAGGGTGCTGTTAGTATTTACTATTAATTTGCTGGGATGCTTTTATTCGGTTTTGTTTGGAACCCACTGTGATGCTCAGTGCAAGCACTGAGTGCTCTGTTTCATTGATGCTTGACGACATTCCAACTAAAGGATTAGGAACTATAATATCATTACTGCAGGGTTATCAATAAATAATTTGCAGTTGAATTCTCTGGCCAGTACATAGTATAAATAATGAAATATTGCCATTGCTGACAAACATGAGTTTTCATCAACAAAACTTGGCAGCAGAAATTTGGTGTCATCAAAAA
The DNA here is from genome assembly GCF_018977255.1 of Callorhinchus milii. Taxonomy (NCBI): domain Eukaryota; kingdom Metazoa; phylum Chordata; class Chondrichthyes; order Chimaeriformes; family Callorhinchidae; genus Callorhinchus; species Callorhinchus milii. Next base: position 15,932,699 of record NW_024704746.1, on the reverse strand, counting down.
TTTAAAAAATAAGTTTTCTCGATCTAGTTGCAATGTCATAACATTTGCAATAATGATAAATAATCTTTGCATTTGATACAGCTCCTTATCATGTCTTTAAGACATCTTAAAGCACTTCACAGAATCTACTGTAAAGTGAATTGACTGTATATTTTGTAAGGCAAAACGTGGCGGCCAATTGCACACACCAGTGTTGCACAAACAGTCATGACCAATTTATTTATTATTATTTTTTGAAGGAATATTTCAAAGAAAACTAAACAAACATTTGAAGAGAAGCAATATAACGCAATTCATTATAACACAAATTTATTCATAATGCAGGTGTCCTGTACAACTGCAGTTGCTTCCCTCGCAAAGATCTTATCATGGTAAAGATCTTACAGTCAATCCAAGGGGGAACTGGCAGAGAGTGACACTTAGCCAGGTTGTGGTTTGTGGATGAGTGGAGTCTACTGCTAGTGCAAATAAAGGCTGTCGAGTTTTGGATGAGTTGGAGCTGATGGAGAGTGGAGTGAGGAGGCTGGCGATGAGAATAGAGGAGCAATCTAGTCTCGAGGTGAATGGATAGATATAAACTTCAGATGCATTGGGAGGAGATATTTAAATGTAATAGCAAATATTAATCCCATTTTGCTTCACAGAATTAATCCTAAAATTAAAAAGGCAAATCGTTACAAAGCATATCGCAAGTTTTTTTTCAGAGAGTTAACAAGAAGATTCACAGGATTGTTTTCTATTTTTGCCACTGACATAACTCTCACTTCATGCTTATGTATAATAATATGAGATAACAGCAGTCAGTGTCAGACGAGTGATGGGGAAAAACAAGCATTAAAAACTCATTCCAAATTAAAGTGAATCTTAATGGATTTTGACAAACCAGTGATGGCCATAATATAGTAAAGCAAAGCAAATTCCCTTTCACACCAGTTCATCCCCAAGGGACTAGCTGCCCAAGATCCAAAGTCCAACCTCTGACCTCCCCACACTCATTCTTCTATGCAGAGATGATTGGTAAGGCCACTGGGTTTGAATCACAAATTAATGCCAACCCGCTACACTTCATTCATACAAATTCTTCTTTCAGAGTAAATGCAGAGCAGGCTATTGATTCACGCATCTATTGAGGATACCTGGATAATCTCATCAACTGCTGCTTGAGTCTATTTTAAATCCCCGTCTGCTGACAGACAGTTAGCCGAAATGCAATCTACCATCTTTGCTGACATTTTTCCCACCTACTTCATTACACATTAGACCCCAGAAAGCCCTTTGTTCCAACACTTTCTCTCAGGGTCTTTGATCATTTCCTAGGAGGATAGTTGATTTCCTGCAGATGAAAAACTGGTTTCATTTCCATTAAACCCATAGGCTTTGAAACAGCCTCTCCAGTTTGGCAGCAAAAGTGAAACCTCCGCTGGTTTATTAAAATTACAATATTCAAAACACAGTGGCAACCTGCTGCCGAGCCTTGTCACTCTGTCCTCCCACAGCTTAACAGCAAAACAAAAAGGTAGATGAATGGCCCTGGGGAAGGGAGTGTATTTTGTACAATATTTTAGCCTTGAATGATTGTTTTGGACACCCATGGTGCAGCCACACTCTTCCCTCCATTACCTAATGTCAGCTGTGAAAATCCATTCACAAACAATTATGTCTCTTCTCATGCTGTTTTGGGAGCCAAGTGATTTTCGAGCAATTTAATGTAGCACCAAAGCTCTTGAGGGAGAAACACTGTTTATGCTGGGGGAAGGGGGGCAGTGGGGGCAAGATTGGGCAAAAAAAACATGGAAAGAAAACCAAGGCCAATTATGTAAATACATCAAACTAACCATTACCCTTGGTGTGTAAAGAAAGCAAAGTACAGTAGAAACACTTTATTTATACAGTTGTTATATATTCCATACATAATAACTGTATTAAAGTCATGCCAGATAAATCCCATTCTGGTCAATTTTAATTGTCACCAAATTTCAAACACTGAGGAAAGTGAAATCCAATTTGTCAGCTTCTCCCTGCACTTTCCACAATGCGACACAAATGGTTTCATAAGAGAAAAATCACTTTCAAAAGTGCCCAAACCCAAGATACAACCATTAAAATTTATGCTGCTGACAATATCCTAGTTGGAAATAATAAATGGTGGTGGTTTTTGATCTCGTCAGGGGGATTTTAGGATAACTTATGAACTTTGCTGAGCAGTGATATTTCATCCCTCCGGATTCCAAAAGGTAGCCTGATCAAGACATCCAGCCATAAAATAATTTTTTGTTTAACAAAAAGTAATCACATTGCTTAACTTTCAGGCGGTCATCGGCAGGACAAAGATCTTGCAACTTAACCAATTAATTCTTCTGATCCTGCACCCTCCACTTTCATGAAAGCATCACATAACAGATGGTGGCTTCGGGCCACTATGTGCATGAGCAGCAAAGCCACTCGTGTACGTACAAGTCCCAAACTAGTGAGAGACTTTATACATGTCTGCAATTCTACTCCCACCATCTGTTATTTTGGATAAATTGTACACGGTGCTATTTTACTTCCATTGTTCCTGGGGAATCAGCAGCAGTGTGTTAGGGTGAGCGGCTGTACAGATCAGGAGGCCATTTGTAATGAAGAACAATGGGCATGTGACATTACAGCAGCAGCAGCACATTGGACCTTTCACGTTAGAAGATTGCAATTGGCATAAAATAATCTGCATATTCTGACATAAGAACATCTAATTTACAAGGATATGATTTTCATAAAATGGAGGGGAATAAAGAAGCATGAATACATTATACTCTAAATGTAATCGCAAATTGCAGGACTAATTGAATTGCCCTCAATACAGGAAATAAAAATCGAGATAGAGATGCACAGTTTGCGGTCAGTCATTACATTTTATGGCTCAGTGGAGTAAAAAAGAACTGAAGCAGAACAAAAGGTTAAACAGTTTTGGAAATGGTTTAAAGTCACCATAGAAAGCATTAAATTAAGAAAAGGCAATTGCTCATTGTTCTCTTTGCTGTGACCTTGTCAACTGACCAAAGGAGTGGAAAATAAATCCTCCCCAGTTATTGTCAGACTGGAGGAAGGATTCCAAAATTCTGCTTGCACTTTATCATTGAACAAACATGCAGATCGCTTTTACCATTGAAGCTGCATTCTCATTCCTGGGGGAAGGGAAGAATGCATCTCATTGGGGGTGGGAAAGAGAGAGAAAGAAGACGTTCTAGGTTTTGTGTGGAGCACTGGCAGTGGGAGCTACAGGGGGAATGAAAAGGTTCTTGACCTACAGAAGGGTGGAAAGAGACTTTAAAGTATTACCTCAATTTTCCAAACATATTTTTCTCTGTAGTGGAATTGTATACTAAAACATTGCACAAAGGTTACAGAATACCAGCCCACCTTCATTGGTTCCCCTACCCCCACTGATGTTAATTGCTCTACATGGATCTAAATTATAAAGACTTTGATGTTACAATGAAATATAAAAGCAAACCAGCCATTATTAGGTAGTCTGTCACTTTCCTAGCTCCCAGAAAACACTGGTAATTTAACTTATTGATTGCTAAGATACACTTGGTGCTTGCTTTCTGTTGTACAGCCATGTGCTAGAAGCTGGTAGAGTATTTTATATTACACAAAAGCAAGATGACTATTTTAATTAGTGCTTCAAATTATAACTCTAAGAGGTCTGTTTTGGTTTATTGCTGTTAGTCATTATAAGTGTAACCCTTTCAGGATTAATAACCGGCATAGGAAGATCATATAGAATGGTGGATAAATAGGTAGGAGCAGTTAAAATGCTGTGACAAAGGGGAGTCGCATATAGTAGGCCTGGGATCAAGGTTTGATGTTTCTTCAAACTTACAATGGGTTGAATAGAGTCTGATACATACAACCATTTGTTTGACTATTTATAGAGCCTCAAGTGCTGGCACACATTGTAAATTGTGTCGAAAAATGTTTTTCCAAGGTAGGACTGAGCGCCGAATTGCCTTTAAGGAACTCATTAATAGGTGTCAGTGTGACATTGTTGTAATGTAGAAGGTTCGTGGGCCTCAAATAAACTGTCGCATAAGCTTTCTCTTAGCCTAATGGGCCCCACAATATAATCACAACCCTGCAGAAACACAGTGGATTGGAGTTCAGGTGACATCATAAACTATGAATGCAAAACTAACAGCTTTGGCACTTTATTTAAAATCTGTGATTTACTTTAGTAGCTATTACATTTGCAATCGATGCAATTTTTCTATTTTACTGGTGGAATATAGAAATTAATGGTGACTCAAAGGCTGTCAGGGTTGTGTGCTACAGAAAGATTTTGGCAAGTATGGCAGGCATGTAAGTTTGAATACAATAATTCTGGGAATGGCAAATCAGCATCACAAGATAATTTGTGTAGTGCTGTTATATAGGTGATTCACTGTCTTGTATTATATTCTGAAGCTCTATTAATATTAACAAATTGTGGCCACAATTTTAGATTTGACTGAGATTTCTTTGTTCAGGATTTTCACCTGATCACTCTATGGCTGTGTATAATGAGCCACGGAAAACCAGTTGACCTACATTGGTCTACAGTTTGCCTATGTTTTGTTGTCTCACTCTTCCCAACATGGATGGATGTTTTAGCCAAGGAGCAAAATCTTTAGCCATAGAGCAAAAATCTCTTGCCATGCTTCTAGATCGATGATCACTCTGAACTGTAGCTCCAGCTTTTCTTTCTCTAAATAGCCCTAGATATAATTAAGGTCTGTAGCGGAAATGAGGAGTAGGTACTGGATAGCAACAGCCGGTTAGGAAAGTGCAGAGGGCGTATGTAGACAAAGTGAAGGAGCACCTAATAGCAAAGCATTCTAACCATACATTTTCATCAATGAAGCAAAATAACAGAACTTAAGACATAAATAATTAATGAAATTACTCCCCTTTACCCACTTTCCCTTCCATGGGGTGACCCTTAGTCCACGTTTTTAAAGCAATGTATTCTTTCCTGTATTTACAAGGAGACATAGTTAGTGATTTCTAGCTTTTGAAGTCCTCAACACAACAGTAAACAGGACAGACTACTCCTCTTAATTTCAATCACTTGAGACCAAGAGACAGCTGCAATGAGTCTCCAATTGCAATTATCAGGAGCATAATTTCAGTTGTGGTTCTATCATCCACAATCATTTCTGAAAGCGTTAACTCTGCAATTCGGCACATCCCACTGTTGCCTCCATGCTTATTCTGGTACTGATTTCACACATTGCGTTCAAAATCGTCTGCATTTCTTCTGCCAGCTCCGTGTCTTTTCATTTGCCACTCGTTTGCTCAGGCAGACCACTGCCAAAATTAACACTCCGATCTGGATGCTGTACTCTGAGCCAATTTTTGTATTAAAACATGCCAACATACTGTAACAAAATATGCGCTAGGCTTAGCTGTTGCTCCATATGTTAAAATACGATAGTTAATCATGACTTTTTTAGGCTGTTGCTATGGTCATACTGGTATGAACACGTTGCATTTCCAAGATAGGGAATAGTGTGATACTGAATGTTTTTTCTAGATGCTTACAATAATCAGAAATTGCAGTTAAGGAAATTGGAATGGAGTGACAAAAAATACAACAACAATTAATGGAAGTAAAAGTCGCTTTTCCGGGGGTAGGAATCTCTTAAAAAAAAGTGATTTGGTCACTCAGTCCAAAACTGTTTGTGGGACATTGCTGTGCGCAATTGGCTGTCATGTTTCATCCACAAAATATACAGTCAATTCACTTTACATATATTCTGTGAAGTGCTTCGAGACGTCTCGAAGACGTGATAAGGCGCTATATCAAATGCAAGGATTGTTATTGTTAAGTAAAAGTTTCCCTGGACGTACACCACCAATTAAGTGGAAATTTCTATTAAATAAATTGCAATTAAATAATAGACTTTAGCTTTATGGCTTATTTGGGAAAATCTTTTGACAGTCCGGCTGAAGAGGGATGTACAGTTTTTTTGACCGTTCAATTTCTATCGTGCTTGAAGTAGGCTAGAATAAAAGGCTGGGCACAGTGGGCTACAGAGAGTAATGTACAATGTATTACAATGTACAATGTATTATAAATAGTGTGGGAGAAAGGAAGCAAGGAGATCAGAAAAAAGAATGTAAAACATTAAAGATCTGAAGTAAAGAAACAAACTGGAAAGGGAGTGTACAACTGTGGTACATGTCAAAGAGAAAGAGCAGGTAAGAAATAGAACAAAGGGAAAGAATTGTGAATGGAGACAAAAAAATGAAATATCAAAGTTCGATAAGAGTTTTAAAAACATGTTTATTAAAATATAGAAAAATCATAAATTAATTTGCAAGAGATAATGAACCGGGATACATAGGTTATTTATCAAAGGAAGAAACTGTAATTCTGAAGAAAATTCACGGTATAGAAAGTTCACATTTTTAACACTAGTAGTTTTTTTTAATTGAAATTGCCTAGAACTGCCAAAATGTTAAACCCAGGTTTTTCAATACTTCTTCCTGATGGAAGAAGTCGCGTTTCCTTCTTTGGAGATCTTGCATTTAAGATTGGGGGCGTTAAAACTCTCAATATCCCATGATTCCCCCACCCTCAAGTCCTTCCCTGAAAAGACAGGAGATGAATATGAGAGAATAGGATGGTTTACATTGAGTGGATTATTTACAGAATTAATGTGCAGCGATCCAGCTAATTGAAACGTAATGGCTAACAGTTTATAGCCTTGAAATAAATGCAGTGTAAAGTGCAACAGACAGAAATAAAAATCCACAAAAGAAAATAATGTGAAAAAGTAGTAAAACTAGCTCCCACTTAAGAGTGAAAAGTTAAGAGTAACAGTACAGATAAGAGTAAGGGTGCCTCATCTGTGCTCACCGAGTCTTAAAGGATGATTTTGTGGGTGTAAATTACACTTGCCTGCATACATAATAATAATAAAAATAACTCATGCATTTGATATCATGCCTTATTACGTCATTGAGATGTCTCAAAGTGCTTCACAAAATATACTATAAAGTGAAATGACTCCTCATGTGGAACACTGTGTTGCTTGTAGAGGATGTTGTGCCAGTTTAAGCTTCAAACATAAACCCAGGACATCCCATTGAAAACATGCTTTTCAAGCTCTGTACTGGAGTCAGCAACAGCCAACAAAATATTTAATAGCTGATAATATGAACCTGCATTTAAACTTGATTTGCAAAGTACAACAGAACCAGAACTGTTCTTGATACAGTTTGGAAGCCGACTTTCAGTTCCATTGAAAATGTGACAATTCTCCAACCTTCGCATCCCAGTTAAAAACAAAAAATCATGAATTTTGCCAAATAAACTTTAATAATAACATGGATTATTTGAGATATTTAGATTTTGTCTCTCACCCACAGGTAAAGACAATTGTGCAACCAGCACTCAAGGTTTCTGTGCATGGCGCTCTCTGATGAGTTGCTGGAGTATCTGAGAGTTGTCTGGAATGAATGAGCCAACTTTGGAATTTCCATCCCAGTAGAAAAGGATCTCACCTCCACTCATTGTGTCCTCTATACGATGTGGATTTTACTTCAGCACAGGCCTTGGCACCCATGTGCCATCACTAAACATTATATGGCACTCTGATATTTCATATTTCCTCGCAGAAAGTGTTTTGCATTGGTGCTCATTGCCTGATAGCAAATACCAATTATTTAACTGTATCAAATTCACTAAACCACAAGGAATGGTAGGATGATGAACGCATGCTTTTAGTGATAGATCATTTGGGCTTGCGATTATGTAAACACTTTTCATCCCGCTATAGTTGGCATGTTAAAATGGCTCAGCGACAACCCACTGATGGCTTACAAGACCTTACATCTTATAGGAAGTGAAAACGAGAGTTTGTTCAGGAATCTCCCAAAAAAGGCAGTTGGTATGATCACTGGAATCTGTTTCATTGGTGTTTGTGAGGCTCATCGCAAAAACAGAAATCATATTACACAGAGAAGCAATGCGTAGGCTCCATTTATGCCACAGGCTCTTTTCAGAATATCATGCTAACTCTTGGGAATATAGAAGGCACAATTGCAATTAACATTTTTTAGTTTGATACATGACAAAAAAGACACAGTCTGTTACATGGTACCAATGTTACTCACTGTTTCTCCTCCACCTTGTATTATCTATATAATGGTTATTCTCCATCTCTCTATCCCATCTGTTCCTTTTGTCTCAAATAGGTCCCCTCTTACTTTTCCCGTAGGAATAAAACAGTTGGATGCAATGGAAAAACAATTTCTATAGCAACAATGAATCAGTGGGGTCTGATTATGGATGATCTGATTTTTAAGTCAAAATAATGCATCTTGAGTCATTGAAAGAATCCTGATTGAAGGTTGTTAATCAATAAATTCCAATAATTATAAAGTAAACCAGGGGTGTAAAGAATACATAATTTAGTTGGGTTTAAACTGTTCGTTAAACCCACTATTAACAAAGTTATCACAATTTATCCATATATTTCTTTTGAACACAACAAAGTTGTAAGGTAAAGCTAATCTGAAATGCTAGCAAAGGTTGTCACATTCAACTGGTGACTTTCGGACTCCTATTCCATCAGTTGGCCTTTAACCGACCTTATAATCAATCACTTTTCATCACATTATACAACTGGTTGCTGTAACATTGATGCACAAAATAGCATTTGAGTTCCAAGCTGATGACCTGTTTCACTGCATACTTTTATCTTGGTGTGATTTGATATGCATATTCTGTCCTGCCTTGTAAAACAAATCAATGGTGGCATGGTTCCTAATGGTTTTGAACATCTGGAAAGGTGTAATCCATTATGAAATAATGGCAGATGAATGAGGTGGTGTTAAACAGAGGTTATCAGTATTGATTACTCACTAAATCTATCGCATACTCTCTTGTGGATCAAGTGGGTAACCTTTCATGGTTAAAAAAAGACACAATCTCTATTACTCTGTCAATGTGTGGTAGTGAATCTTTCCAAATGTTTCCTGTCACTTGTACTGGATGGTGCAGTGGGGATAAACATTGGATATGAACCTCCTACTCTTTTAGTTCCAAAGAGTTCTACCTTACATAAAAACTAAATCAGATTTGCCTCCCACCAACAATTGATGTAAGACATAAATAAAGTGACTCTCAAATAGACTACGTAGAAGCACACAATGCCCTTCAGTCTTGATTAAGTCCACATACAATTGTGAGTGTGGAGAATAAAAATTCCATAAGCACCAAAGGAGAAGCTCCACGAAGACTATTATTTATGTTGTCCTGGGGATGAGGGAGCAGTGATATTGCTCTGCCAATATAACAGTCAGTATTGTATTGGAAGCAATGTCGCTTCTCAAGTTACTGAATTCAAAATAAAAGGGTGAAGTGAGAGTGGGGGTTGGGTGGGTGAGGGTGCAGCCAGTTAAGCGAGCTCGGAAGGCAAAGTCTGGATGCAATTTTTCTTTTATAATAGAAAACTGCTGATATTTTTGGGGAAGGTAAAATGTCCCTGGAAGCAGAACATATTTCTCTTTTGAAAGGTAAATATCCACAGCAGTGCAAAGCCTTTGATATGACTTGCTGGGTTAATGTGTTTGTCCACTTGAAATGGATGTCAGTTACACCAGAAGATCCAAAAGGCTCCTATTCACCTTCAAAAGATTCAACTTCCTTCAATCACTGCACCTTATCGCAGAGGTATCCTGTGTGCAGTAATATGAGTACATTTTATTACATTTAGCGATCTGCTTTTCTTCTGGCGGCATTCCAACGTGTAAAGTAAGTACAGCAAACCAGGTTTTTCACATTGAGTTAAGTCCACTTAAAATGGTTATCCCTGAATGACTAAAACACTAATTAAAATAAGTGAAAGTCTGTCCTGACTAAACAAAGCCACACTGCCACTTTTCATATTTCTCTTTGTGTGCTAAATGGGACTGCCAGAAGAAAGAGTTTCAGTTAGTTTAAAGCTACTTATTATGTTTTACAAGTACTTTTACTCAGAGATTTCCCTTTCTTCCAGCTCCAAAGTAATTTGTTCAGGTTTGATAAATTGTTAATAGTCACTAATCATTAATTGTCACTATTCATTAACAGTTATGAGTAATTATTGAACTAGTCATGACTGATCTTTTAGTGACAATAGGTGAAGTTGAACAGGTACATTTAAAGTTGGGATTTAAAGGCAGACAGACACTTTTCTTTTCTCCTAATTTCCTGCAAAACCTGGTAATATTTGTTGGGTTAAGTTGGATAGCTCTTTCAAAGAGCTGGCACAGGAACAATGGGCCAAATGGCCTCCTTCTGTACTGTAAGAGTCTATGAAGAGTCTCACGAGTGGCAACAGGCCAAAAAGTCATGCATATTCCTCATCCTTGTACTTCTCACACTGAATTCGCAATCACCTCTTCACGTATGCATCGTTTCAATCAGTGTCACTCTCACAAAGACCTGACTGCAAAATTGAGAGAAATTAGAACTTCTACATGTCACACACATAAACCTTGCTTCACTTTTTGTTCCATGAGTCCCATGGGTCACTTTATGACATTTCACAGAACATTGTACAACTCTCTACTGCACTCACCTTTCAAGATATCTCATTGTACAGATGAAACGCCTTTCATTGTCCTAATGGTTTTGACTGCTCTTCTGTTCACATAAGTCTAGTAATTCTCTGTTGGATTTCTAAGCTAAATTCAGTGTTGTGACTCTCAGAGGATTGTTACCAAATAGGGTTCATTGTACTATTATAATTCGACGTGATCCACAGAAAGGCCATTCTTTCATTTAAACGCATATACAGCGGTAACTAATATGCAAAATGAATTTGTTCATTTAAACACAGCACACTGATTAGTTTCATTCAGGGCATAATGTTTCTCCAATACACTTCAGAATTCTTGAGAGGAAAATGAAAAACAGTCAAAATGGCTACACTGACCTGGTTAACAATTTGTATTGAAGCAGGTTGCAAAGTATTTCCATCCATTTAGAAATACAGGTTTACTCAGTGATCTCCAGAATTTCAAACCTGCAAACCATAAGGACCTGAAAACATTGATGAAATGTGAAGATATCCACTGCTGAAGCTTTCCACATTGAATCAGCATTGAGACAGGAAGTAATTTTGGCAGGGAGCTACTTCAATCTCAGATCACATATGCTTTGCACAGAATGGTATCTGATGAATATTCCCTCAACTCGACTCTTCTGCATTAATTGAATGGATAAACAGAACACACTCAACGTTCAAGCTATGACACTCGGTAACTAGTTTGGGAAATCACTAATTTTAAATAAATGTTCGCACACTCAATTTACGCTTTTTCAACATTCCTCATTTACTTTGTTTTAACAATGACTGTATTTTTAATGTGTAAAGCAACTGAATGCTTCAACTGTGTTTAACAATATAATTAGTCCTGAAAAAATAAATATTCTTATCATTTAATTCTATTAAGTTTGATAACAGAATAGAGTTGGACTCTATTGATTTAACAGAGCAAATTTGTACTGCTAATTTCATCCTGGTGTTATTACCTTGTTAGCCTGGGGAATTCTGTGTCGAATCAGATAGAAGTGAAGCAAAGGGGCTACCAAGTGGCTCAATGCTGCGCACATTCAGTAGCATGGGATCATTCTTTTTCCTGCTGATTCCTATAAGATGATGAATATTTTGTATAATGTACTAACAAGTCTCTTTGCAAACTCATAGAGCATGCCAATGATTGATTAATCAATCTCTGCAGGATTGTCAGTGAAACGCACAGTAAATCCTGCTGTGACATGATGTCTTTAACAATTACACAGTCACAATATAAGGTTACACTTTTCTTCTGACCTTTTGATGTACTTGACTGGCAATCAATTCAAAGCTAAAAAGCTCAGGGCATCAGCAAACTAAATTTGATTTTTGAATATACTGTTTAAACCTGGAGTTTCAGCTTGGCTGATTGAGCTTTCATGATCAGATGTATCTTATGTCACATCTGATGTAGTGTAATGATTTTTAAACTCTGTACTTCAAATAGTAAATATTAATAATTCAAAGTTAGTTGAATATCACATCCAATAGGTATTTAAATGTAACAGATGCAGCCTTATTTATTTATAATGCATTATACATAGTGAATTTTCTGGTAACCTACTGCAAAACACAACATGATTACTAGCTTTCATGAATCATGGAACTTTGGAGAAAGAATCATCCATTTCTGAACACTAAAGATGTGCGCACACAGTGCAAATTTTGGCATTTGTCCACAGTCATTTACCACTAATGTCAGTTTATTCCTTGGAAATCTGTGGTTGAGTTTACTTGTTTGTATTCAATCTTTCTCTAGGGACTGCTCTGAGGACTCTGGGGATACACTTGTTTGGTACTCACTCCACTTTCTGGTTTGTTGTGATTGATCTGGTCACATTCATGAGTGACACTGCCAGTCCTCAGTCTTTCTTATCCATTGTCTGTAAAACTGATCTGTAAAGCCAATTGTTGTAAAACAGGTTCTCTTCCTAAAATGAAGCAAAGGCCTAGAAAAAGGGAAGCCGGTGACAGGTATCAGAATGGCAAAACATTAGAAAAGAAAGTTGTAAAATTAGAAATAATAATAATCCTTACATTTGATATAGCACCCTTCACTTCGGGAGGGTGTCTCAAAGTGGTTCACCAGATATACGATAAAGTGGAGTTTATTTTATGGACATTATGAGAAAATGGGCAAAACATTATTAGTAATAACTGAAATCAACTCAGATTTTTAATTCCTTATTTACTTTGCAAATTTAGACCAGTTTACATTAATGTTATTGCTCTGATCTCACCTCCTCTTGGATACATCTAGTCAAATTTGCACCTGGATGTAATCTGCTCATCTTTAACATCAACATGGCCAGCCTATGTCCCATAAAAAAGCAACATTGTCTGGATTGAGAACTGGTCTCTTTCAGAAGGTAGGAAATGTTTTGTAGCTCGGCAAAGTACTGAGCAAAGTAGAAATCGGCAGATGCATGTCGTTTAAAATCCAACTTTGTTTTGCAGACACAGACATAATACTTCCTGACTTCCCTTTAAACAGAGGCCTGACTAGTCTTGTTCCCTTTTGCAAAATTAAACAGTCTTTTCATTCTAAACTGGAGTTTCAGCCTCTCCTTTTCTCAGGCAGATTCCACTTTAAAATAAACTGTATTAAAAATAATTCCACACTTATAGATTGAGCAATGATATTTCATTTTCATTTCACTCCATATTAATGGGGTCTTGACAGTCATATTTAATAGCGTCTGTAAGACAATAGCAAATATATGGATGTAAACTGCATTGCATAATAATGTCCCTTTAATATTCTCACACAATGCAATGCATTTTGCATGCTTTTATAATAATGATATGTTATTCCCAGATTATAAAAAGATTGCATCATTTCATGAATATTCATAAATCTCAGTGGTTCACAGAACATTTATACTCAACAGAAATAGTAAGTGATGCTCGCAATAAATATTATTACAACACAATTAAACTGCAAATGTAATCTTTAGTGCTGAAGTTTAGTAGATAAAATAATAGTAGAAGGTCATAGTTTGCTTTGGC